>NC_091727.1:7270833-7573863 GCF_042477335.2 Ovis canadensis | reverse complement strand
TGTTCACTCGGCTTCCAGGTGGGGGCGCTCTGCGCCTCCTGCAGGTCTTGGCTCAGGGGCTGCTTGCCCTGAGCTGGGGCTGTGGGCGGGAGCCCAGGCACGCAGGGGCAGGCCCCAACCAGCTGCACACGTCTCTGCTGGGGAGGAGAGCGCTAGGGAAGCTACGTGTGTGAGTCAGCTGCTGGGCGCCCAGGGAGTCAGCCTCCGGGTGTGCGTGGCTGCAGACCCCAGCCAGGGGCCCTGGGAACCTGGTGCACTCCGTGCGGCGCTGAGTCTGGGCGGCCAAGCAACCACTGGAGGAGCCCTGCACTAGCCCTTCCCTTCCTCGCACAGAGCTCTCCCTGCTGGAGCCCTTGGCAGTGTGGAAGCCACCGGCCCCTAAGCCCGCCCAAAGGTCGCCTGGGGCCTAGGTGCAAAGGCAAGGCAGGAGCGGAGCTGAGGCAAGGAGGGCGCCAGTGGTGTCTCCCAGCCTCGCGCAGCCGGCTCCTTCCTGGGCAGGAAGCCTAGCAGCGAGGCAAGTCTGGGCAAGGCTCGCCCAGGGCAGAGCAGCCTCGCGCCAGCAACTCTGCCAGATCGGGCCTCTGAGCAGAGCTGGAGCTCTGCCGTCCTGGAGGCGCACTCGGCTCCAGCCAAGTAGGGCTTGAGCCAAACGAGGCTGGGCTGCCTCTTCTTCCCTCGAGGAGGCTCGCCTCCCCGCCAGCTGTTCACTCGGCTTCCAGGCGGGGGCGCTGTGCGCCTCCTGCAGGTCTTGGCTCAGGGGCTGCTTGCCCTGAGCTGGGGCTGTGGGCGGGAGCCCAGGCACGCAGGGGCAGGCCCCAACCAGCTGCACACGTCTCTGCTGGGGAGGAGAGTGCTAGGGAAGCTACGTGTGTGAGGCAGCTGCTGGGCGCCCAGGGAGTCAGCCTCCAGGTGTGCATGGCTGCAGACCCCAGCCAGGGGCCCTGGGAACCTGGTGCACTCCGTGCGGCGCTGAGTCTGGGCGGCCAAGCAACCACTGGAGGAGCCCTGCACTAGCCCTTCCCTTCCCTCACACAGAGCTCTCCCTGCTGGAGCCCTTGGCAGTGTGCAATCAAGCGGACCCTAAGCCCTCCCCAAGGACGCCTGGGGCCTAGGTGCAAAGGCAAGGCAGGAGCGGAGCTGAGGCCAGGAGGGCGCCAGGGGTGTCTCCCAGCCTCGCGCAGCCTGCTCCTTCCTGGGCAGGAAGCCTAGCAGCGAGGCAAGTCTGGGCAAGGCTCGCCCAGGGCAGAGCAGCCTCGCGCCAGCAACTCTGCCAGATCGGGCCTCTGAGCAGAGCTGGAGCTCTGCCGTCCTGGAGGCGCACTCGGCTCCAGCCAAGTAGGGCTTGAGCCAAACGAGGCTGGGCTGCCTCTTCTTCCCTCGAGGAGGCTCGCCTCCCCGCCAGCTGTTCACTCGGCTTCCAGGTGGGGGCGCTCTGCGCCTCCTGCAGGTCTTGGCTCAGGGGCTGCTTGCCCTGAGCTGGGGCTGTGGGCGGGAGCCCAGGCACGCAGGGGCAGGCCCCAACCAGCTGCACACGTCTCTGCTGGGGAGGAGAGCGCTAGGGAAGCTACGTGTGTGAGGCAGCTGCTGGGCGCCCAGGGAGTCAGCCTCCGGGTGTGCGGGGCTGCAGACCCCAGCCAGGGGCCCTGGGAACCTGGTGCACTCCGTGCGGCGCTGAGTCTGGGCGGCCAAGCAACCACTGGAGGAGCCCTGCACTAGCCCTTCCCTTCCCTCGCACAGAGCTCTCCCTGCTGGAGCCCTAGGCAGTGTGCAAGCCAGCGGACCCTAAGCCCTCCCCAAGGAGGCCTGGGGCCGAGGTGCAAAGGCAAGGCAGGAGCGGAGCTGAGGCCAGGAAGGCGCCAGTGGCGTCTCCCAGCCTCGCGCAGCCGGCTCCTTCCTGGGCAGGAAGCCTAGCAGTGAGGCAAGTCTGGGCAAGGCTCGCCCAGGGCAGAGCAGCCTCGCGCCAGCAACTCTGCCAGATCGGGCCTCTGAGCAGAGCTGGAGCTCTGCCGTCCTGGAGGCGCACTCGGCTCCAGCCAAGTAGGGCTTGAGCCAAACGAGGCTGGGCTGCCTCTTCTTCCCTCGAGGAGGCTCGCCTCCCCGCCAGCTGTTCACTCGGCTTCCAGGTGGGGGCGCTCTGCGCCTCCTGCAGGGCTTGGCTCAGGGGCAGCTTGCCCTGAGCTGGGGCTGTGGGCGGGAGCCCAGGCACGCAGGGGCAGGCCCCAACCAGCTGCACACGTCTCTGCTGGGGAGGAGGGCGCTAGGGAAGCTACCTGTGTGAAACAGCTGCTGGGTGCCCAGGGAGTCAGCCTCCGGGTGTGCGTGGCTGCAAACCCCAGCCAGGGGCCCTGGGAACCTGGTGCACTCCGTGCGGCGCTGAGTCTGGGCGGCCAAGCAACCACTGGAGGAGCCCTGCACTAGCCCTTCCCTTCCTCGCACAGAGCTCTCCCTGCTGGAGCCCTTGGCAGTGTGCAGGCCAGCGGACCCTAAGCCCTCCCCAAGGACGCCTTGGGCCTAGGTGCAAAGGCAAGGCAGGAGAGGAGCTGAGGCCAGGAAGGTGCCAGTGGCTTCTCCCAGCCTCGCGCAGCCGGCTCCTTCCTGGGCAGGAAGCCTAGCAGCGAGGCAAGTCTGGGCAACGCTCGCCCAGGGCAGAGCAGCCTCGCGCCAGCAACTCTGCCAGATCGGGCCTCTGAGCAGAGCTGGAGCTCTGCCGTCCTGGAGGCGCACTCGGCTCCAGCCAAGTAGGGCTTGAGCCAAACGAGGCTGGGCTGCCTCTTCTTCCCTCGAGGAGGCTTGCCTCCCCGCCAGCTGTTCACTCGGCTTCCAGGTGGGGGCGCTCTGCGCCTCCTGCAGGTCTTGGCTCAGGGGCTGCTTGCCCTGAGCTGGGGCTGTGGGCGGGAGCCCAGGCACGCAGGGGCAGGCCCCAACCAGCTGCACACGTCTCTGCTGGGGAGGAGAGCGCTAGGGAAGCTACGTGTGTGAGGCAGCTGCTGGGCGCCCAGGGAGTCAGCCTCCAGGTGCGTGGCTGCAGACCCCAGCCAGGGGCCCTGGGAACCTGGTGCACTCCGTGCGGCGCTGAGTCTGGGCGGCCAAGCAACCACTGGAGGAGCCCTGCCCTAGCCCTTCCCTTCCTCGCACAGAGCTCTCCCTGCTGGAGCCCTTGGCAGTGTGCAAGCCACCGGCCCCTAAGCCCTCCCCAAGGACGCCTCGGGCCTAGGTGCAAAGGCAAGGCAGGAGCGGAGCTGAGGCTAGGAAGGCGCCAGTGGCGTCTCCCAGCCTCGCGCAGCCTGCTCCTTCCTGGGCAGGAAGCCTAGCAGCGAGGCAAGTCTGGGCAAGGCTCGCCCAGGGCAGAGCAGCCTCGCGCCAGCAACTCTGCCAGATCGGGCCTCTGAGCAGAGCTGGAGCTCTGCCGTCCTGGAGGCGCACTCGGCTCCAGCCAAGTAGGGCTTGAGCCAAACGAGGCTGGGCTGCCTCTTCTTCCCTCGAGGAGGCTCGCCTCCCCGCCAGCTGTTCACTCGGCTTCCAGGTGGGGGCGCTCTGCGCCTCCTGCAGGTCTTGGCTCAGGGGCTGCTTGCCCTGAGCTGGGGCTGTGGGCGGGAGCCCAGGCACGCAGGGGCAGGCCCCAACCAGCTGCACTCGTCTCTGCTGGGGAGGAGAGCGCTAGGGAAGCTACGTGTGTGAGGCAGCTGCTGGGCGCCCAGGGAGTCAGCCTCCGGGTGTGCGTGGCTGCAGACCCCAGCCAGGGGCCCTGGGAACCTGGTGCACTCCGTGCGGCGCTGAGTCTGGGCGGCCAAGCAACCACTGGAGGAGCCCTGCACTAGCCCTTCCCTTCCTCACACAGAGCTCTCCCTGCTGGAGCCCTTGGCAGTGTGCAAGCCACCGGCCCCTAAGCCCTCCCAAAGGACGCCTGGGGCCTAGGTGCAAAGGCAAGGCAGGAGCGGAGCTGAGGCCAGGAAGGCGCCAGTGGCGTCTCCCAGCCTCGCGCAGCCGGCTCCTTCCTGGGCAGGAAGCCTAGCAGCGAGGCAAGTCTGGGCAAGGCTCGCCCAGGGCAGAGCAGCCTCGCGCCAGCAACTCTGCCAGATCGGGCCTCTGAGCAGAGCTGGAGCTCTGCCGTCCTGGAGGCGCACTCGGCTCCAGCCAAGTAGGGCTTGAGCCAAACGAGGCTGGGCTGCCTCTTCTTCCCTCGAGGAGGCTCGCCTCCCCGCCAGCTGTTCACTCGGCTTCCAGGTGGGGGCGCTCTGCGCCTCCTGCAGGTCTTGGCTCAGGGGCTGCTTGCCCTGAGCTGGGGCTGTGGGCGGGAGCCCAGGCACGCAGGGGCAGGCCCCAACCAGCTGCACACCTCTCTGCTGGGGAGGAGAGCGCTAGGGAAGCTACGTGTGTGAGGCAGCTGCTGGGTGCCCAGGGAGTCAGCCTCCGGGTGTGCGTGGCTGCAGACCCCAGCCAGGGGCCCTGGGAACCTGGTGCACTCCGTGCGGCGCTGAGTCTGGGCGGCCAAGCAACCACTGGAGGAGCCCTGCACTAGCCCTTCCCTTCCCTCACACAGAGCTCTCCCTGCTGGAGCCCTTGGCAGTGTGCAAGCAAGCGGACCATAAGCCCTCCCCAAGGACGCCTGGAGCCTAGGTGCAAAGGCAAAGCAGGAGCGGAGCTGAGGCCAGGAGGGCGCAAGTGGTGTCTCCCAGCCTCGCGCAGCCTGCTCCTTCCTGGGCAGGAAGCCTAGCAGCGAGGCAAGTCTGGGCAAGGCTCGCCCAGGGCAGAGCAGCCTCACGCCAGCAACTCTGCCAGATCGGGCCTCTGAGCAGAGCTGGAGCTCTGCCGTCCTGGAGGCGCACTCAGCTCCAGCCAAGTAGGGCTGGAGCCAAACGAGGCTGGGCTGCCTCTTCTTCCCTCGAGGAGGCTCGCCTCCCCGCCAGCTGTTCACTCGGCTTCCAGGTGGGGGCGCTCTGCGCCTCCTGCAGGTCTTGGCTCAGGGGCTGCTTGCCCTGAGCTGGGGCTGTGGGCGGGAGCCCAGGCACGCAGGGGCAGGCCCCAACCAGCTGCACACGTCTCTGCTGGGGAGGAGGGCGCTAGGGAAGCTAGGTGTGTGAAACAGCTGCTGGGCGCCCATGGAGTCAGCCTCCAGGTGTGCGTGGCTGCAGACCCCAGCCAGGGGCCCTGGGAACCTGGTGCACTCCGTGCGGCGCTGAGTGTGGGCGGCCAAGCAACCACTGGAGGAGCCCTGCACTAGCCCTTCCCTTCCTCGCACAGAGCTCTCCCTGCTGGAGCCCTTGGCAGTGTGCAAGCCACCGGCCCCTAAGCCCTCCCAAAGGACGCCTGGGGCCTAGGTGCAAAGGCAAGGCATGAGGGGAGCTGAGGCCAGGAGGGCGCCAGTGGCGTCTCCCAGCCTCGCGCAGCCTGCTCCTTCCTGGGCAGGAAGCCTAGCAGCGAGGCAAGTCTGGGCAAGGCTCGCCCAGGGCAGAGCAGCCTCGCGCCAGCAACTCTGCCAGATCGGGCCTCTGAGCAGAGCTGGAGCTCTGCCGTCCTGGAGGCGCACTCGGCTCCAGCCAAGTAGGGCTTGAGCCAAACGACGCTGGGCTGCCTCTTCTTCCCTCGAGGAGGCTCGCCTCCCCGCCAGCTGTTCACTCGGCTTCCAGGTGGGGGCGCTCTGCGCCTCCTGCAGGTCTTGGCTCAGGGGCTGCTTGCCCTGAGCTGGGGCTGTGGGCGGGAGCCCAGGCACGCAGGGGCAGGCCCCAACCAGCTGCACACGTCTCTGCTGGGGAGGAGAGCGCTAGGGAAGCTGTGTGTGAGTCAGCTGCTGGGCGCCCAGGGAGTCAGCCTCCGGGTGTGCGTGGCTGCAGACCCCAGCCAGGGGCCCTGGGAACCTGGTGCACTCCGTGCGGCGCTGAGTCTGGGCGGCCAAGCAACCACTGGAGGAGCCCTGCACTAGCCCTTCCCTTCCCTCGCACAGAGCTCTCCCTGCTGGAGCCCTTGGCAGTGTGCCAGCCAGCGGACCCTAAGCCCTCCCCAAGGACGCCTCGGGCCTAGGTGCAAAGGCAAGGCAGGAGCGGAGCTGGGGCCAGGAAGGCGCCAGTGGCGTCTCCCAGCCTCGCGCAGCCGGCTCCTTCCTGGGCAGGAAGCCTAGCAGCAAGGCAAGTCTGGGCAAGGCTCGCCCAGGGCAGAGCAGCCTCGCGCCAGCAACTCTGCCAGATCGGGCCTCTGAGCAGAGCTGGAGCTCTGCCGTCCTGCAGGCGCACTCGGCTCCAGCCAAGTAGGGCTTGAGCCAAACGAGGCTGGGCTGCCTCTTCTTCCCTCGAGGAGGCTCGCCTCCCCGCCAGCTGTTCACTCGGCTTCCAGGTGGGGGCGCTCTGCGCCTCCTGCAGGTCTTGGCTCAGGGGCTGCTTGCCCTGAGCTGGGGCTGTGGGCGGGAGACCAGGCACGCAGGGGCAGGCCCCAACCAGCTGCACACGTCTCTGCTGGGGAGGAGAGCGCTAGGGAAGCTACGTGTGTGAGGCAGCTGCTGGGCGCCCAGGGAGTCAGCCTCCAGGTGTGCGTGGCTGCAGACCCCAGCCAGGGGCCCTGGGAACCTGGTGCACTCCGTGCGGCGCTGAGTCTGGGCGGCCAAGCAACCACTGGAGGAGCCCTGCCCTAGCCCTTCCCTTCCTCGCACAGAGCTCTCCCTGCTGGAGCCCTTGGCAGTGTGCAAGCCAGCGGACCCTAAGCCCTCCCCAAGGACGCCTCGGGCCTAGGTGCAAAGGCAAGGCAGGAGCGGAGCTGAGGCCAGGAAGGCGCCAGTGGCGTCTCCCAGCCTCGCGCAGCCGGCTCCTTCCTGGGCAGGAAGCCTAGCAGGGAGGCAAGTCTGGGCAACGCTCGCCCAGGTCAGAGCAGCCTCGCGCCAGCAACTCTGCCAGATCGGGCCTCTGAGCAGAGCTGGAGCTCTGCCGTCCTGGAGGCACACTCGGCTCCAGCCAAGTAGGGCTTGAGCCAAACGAGGCTGGGCTGCCTCTTCTTCCCTCGAGGAGGCTCGCCTCCCCGCCAGGTGTTCACTCGGCTTCCAGGTGGGGGCGCTCTGCGCCTCCTGCAGGTCTTGGCTCAGGGGCTGCTTGCCCTGAGCTGGGGCGGTGGGCGGGAGCCCAGGCACGCAGGGGCAGGCCCCAACCAGCTGCACACGTCTCTGCTGGGGAGGAGAGCGCTAGGGAAGCTACGTGTGTGAGGCAGCTGCTGGGCGCCCAAGGAGTCAGCCTCCGCGTGTGCGTGGCTGCAGACCCCACCCAGGGGCCCTGGAAACCTGGTGCACTCCGTGCGGCGCTGAGTCTGGGCGGCCAAGCAACCACTGGAGGAGCCCTGCACTAGCCCTTCCCTTCCCTCGCACAGAGCTCTCACTGCTGGAGCCCTTGGCAGTGTGCAAGCCACCGGCCCCTATGCCCTCCCCAAGGACGCCTTGGGCCTAGGTGCAAAGACAAGGCAGGAGCGGAGCTGAGGCCAGGAAGGCGCCAGTGGCGTCTCCAAGCCTCGCGCAGCCGGCTCCTTCCTGGGCAGGAAGCCTAGCAGCGAGGCAAGTCTGGGCAAGGCTCGCCCAGGGCAGAGCAGCCTCGCGCCAGCAACTCTGCCAGATCGGGCCTCTGAGCAGAGCTGGAGCTCTGCCGTCCTGGAGGCGCACTCGGCTCCAGCCAAGTAGGGCTTGAGCCAAACGAGGCTGGGCTGCCTCTTCTTCCCTCGAGGAGGCTCGCCTCCCCGCCAGCTGTTCACTCGGCTTCCAGGTGGGGGCGCTCTGCGCCTCCTGCAGGTCTTGGCTCAGGGGCTGCTTGCCCTGAGCTGGGGCTGTGGGCGGGAGCCCAGGCACGCAGGGGCAGGCCCCAACCAGCTGCACACGTCTCTGCTGGGGAGGAGAGCGCTAGGGAAGCTACGTGTGTGAGGCAGCTGCTGGGCGCCCAGGGAGTCAGCCTCCGGGTGTGCGCGGCTGCAGACCCCAGCCAGGGGCCCTGGGAACCTGGTGCACTCCGTGCGGCGCTGAGTCTGGGCGGCCAAGCAACCACTGGAGGAGCCCTGAACTAGCCCTTACCTTCCCTCGCACAGAGCTCTCCCTGCTGGAGCCCTTGGCAGTGTGCAAGACAGCGGACCCTAAGCCCTTCCCAAGGACGCCTTGGGCCTAGGTGC
This sequence comes from Ovis canadensis, assembly GCF_042477335.2. NCBI lineage: Eukaryota > Metazoa > Chordata > Mammalia > Artiodactyla > Bovidae > Ovis > Ovis canadensis. The sequence goes on along the minus strand of NC_091727.1, from coordinate 7,565,736 downwards.
AAAGGCAAGGCAGGAGAGGAGCTGAGGCCAGGAAAGTGCCAGTGGCTTCTCCCAGCCTCGCGCAGCCGGCTCCTTCCTGGGCAGGAAGCCTAGCAGCGAGGCAAGTCTGGGCAACGCTCGCCCAGGGCAGAGCAGCCTCGCGCCAGCAACTCTGCCAGATCGGGCCTCTGAGCAGAGCTGGAGCTGTGCTGTCCTGGAGGCACACTCGGCTCCAGCCAAGTAGGGCTTGAGCCAAACGAAGCTGGGCTGCCTCTTCTTCCCTCGAGGAGGCTCGCCTCCCCGCCAGCTGTTCACTCGGCTTCCAGGTGGTGGCGCTCTGCGCCTCCTGCAGGTCTTGGCTCAGGGGCTGCTTGCCCTGAGCTGGGGCTGTGGGCGGGAGCCCAGGCACGCAGGGGCAGGCCCCAACAGCTGCACACGTCTCTGCTGGGGAGGAGAGCGCTAGGGAAGCTACGTGTGTGAGGCAGCTGCTGGGCGCCCAGGGAGTCAGCCTCCGGGTGTGCGTGGCTGCAGACCCCAGCCAGGGGCCCTGGGAACCTGGTGCACTCCGTGCGGCGCTGAGTCTGGGCGGCCAAGCAACCACTGGAGGAGCCCTGCACTAGCCCTTCCCTTCCTCGCACAGAGCTCTCCCTGCTGGAGCCCTTGGCAGTGTGCAAGCCAGCGGACCCTAAGCCCTCCCCAAGGACGCCTCGGGCCTAGGTGCAAAGGCAAGGCAGGAGCGGAGCTGAGGCCAGGAAGGCGCCAGTGGCGTCTCCAAGCCTCGCGCAGCCGGCTCCTTCCTGGGCAGGAAGCCTAGCAGCGAGGCAAGTCTGGGCAAGGCTCGCCCAGGGCAGAGCAGCCTCGCGCCAGCAACTCTGCCAGATCGGGCCTCTGAGCAGAGCTGGAGCTCTGCCGTCCTGGAGGTGTACTCGGCTCCAGCCAAGTAGGGCTTGAGCCAAACGAGGCTGGGCTGCCTCTTCTTCCCTCGAGGAGGCTCGCCTCCCCTCCAGCTGTTCACTCGGCTTCCAGGTGGGGGCGCTCTGCGCCTCCTGCAGGGCTTGGCTCAGGGGCTGCTTGCCCTGAGCTGGGGCTGTGGGTGGGAGCCCAGGCACGCAGGGGCAGGCCCCAACCAGCTGCACACGTCTCTGCTGGGGAGGAGAGCGCTAGGGAAGCTACGTGTGTGAGGCAGCTGCTGGGCGCCCAGGGAGTCAGCCTCCGGGTGTGCGTGGCTGCAGACCCCAGCCAGGGGCCCTGGGAACCTGGTGCACTCCGTGCGGCGCTGAGTCTGGGCGGCCAAGCAACCACTGGAGTAGCCCTGCACTAGCCTTTCCCTACCCTCGCACAGAGCTCTCCCTGCTGGAGCCCTTGGCAGTGTGCAAGCCAGCGGACCCTCAGCCCTCCCCAAGGACGCCTTGGGCCTAGGTGCAAAGGCAAGGCAGGAGAGGAGCTGAGGCCAGGAAGGTGCCAGTGGCTTCTCCCAGCCTCGCGCAGCCGGCTCCTTCCTGGGCAGGAAGCCTAGCAGCGAGGCAAGTCTGGGCAACGCTCGACCAGGGCAGAGCAGCCTCGCGCCAGCAACTCTGCCAGATCGGGCCTCTGAGCAGAGCTGGAGCTGTGCTGTCCTGGAGGCACACTCGGCTCCAGCCAAGTAGGGCTGGAGCCAAACGAGGCTGGGCTGCCTCTTCTTCCCTCGAGGAGGCTCGCCTACCCGCCAGCTGTTCACTCGGCTTCCAGGTGGTGGCGCTCTGCGCCTCCTGCAGGTCTTGGCTAGGGGCTGCTTGCCCTGAGCTGGGGCTGTGGGCGGGAGCCCAGGCACGCACGGGCAGGCCCCAACCAGCTGCACACGTCTCTGCTGGGGAGGAGAGCGCTAGGGAAGCTACGTGTGTGAGGCAGCTGCTGGGCGCCCAAGGAGTCAGCCTCCGGGTGTGCGTGGCTGCAGACCCCAGCCAGGGGCCCTGGAAACCTGGTGCACTCCGTGCGGCGCTGAGTCTGGGCGGCCAAGCAACCACTGGAGGAGCCCTGCACTAGCCCTTCCCTTCCCTCGCACAGAGCTCTCACTGCTGGAGCCCTTGGCAGTGTGCAAGCCACCGGCCCCTATGCCCTCCCCACGGACGCCTTGGGCCTAGGTGCAAAGACAAGGCAGGAGCGGAGCTGAGGCCAGGAAGGCTCCAGTGGCGTCTCCAAGCCTCGCGCAGCCGGCTCCTTCCTGGGCAGGAAGCCTAGCAGCGAGGCAAGTCTGGGCAAGGCTCGCCCAGGGCAGAGCAGCCTCGCGCCAGCAACTCTGCCAGATCGGGCCTCTGAGCAGAGCTGGAGCTCTGCCGTCCTGGAGGCGCACTCGGCTCCAGCCAAGTAGGGCTTGAGCCAAACGAGGCTGGGCTGCCTCTTCTTCCCTCGAGGAGGCTCGCCTCCCCGCCAGCTGTTCACTCGGCTTCCAGGTGGGGGCGCTCTGCGCCTCCTGCAGGGCTTGGCTCAGGGGCAGCTTGCCCTGAGCTGGGGCTGTGGGCGGGAGCCCAGGCACGCAGGGGCAGGCCCCAACCAGCTGCACACGTCTCTGCTGGGGAGGAGAGCGCTAGGGAAGCTACGTGTGTGAGGCAGCTGCTGGGCGCCCAGGGAGTCAGCCTCCGGGTGTGCGTGGCTGCAGACCCCAGCCAGGGGCCCTGGGAACCTGGTGCACTCCGTGCGGCGCTGAGTCTGGGCGGCCAAGCAACCACTGGAGGAGCCCTGCACTAGCCCTTCCCTTCCCTCGCACAGAGCTCTCCCTGCTGGAGCCCTTGGCAGTGTGCAAGCCACCGGCCCCTAAGCCCTCCCAAAGGACGCCTGGGGCCTAGGTGCAAAGGCAAGGCAGGAGCGGAGCTGAGGCCAGGAAGGCGCCAGTGGCGTCTCCCAGCCTCGCGCAGCCGGCTCCTTCCTGGGCAGGAAGCCTAGCAGCGAGGCAAGTCTGGGCAAGGCTCGCCCAGGGCAGAGCAGCCTCGCGCCAGCAACTCTGCCAGATCGGGCCTCTGAGCAGAGCTGGAGCTCTGCCGTCCTGGAGGCGCACTCGGCTCCAGCCAAGTAGGGCTTGAGCCAAACGAGGCTGGGCTGCCTCTTCTTCCCTCGAGGAGGCTCGCCTCCCCGCCAGCTGTTCACTCGGCTTCCAGGTGGCAGCGCTCTGCGCCTCCTGCAGGTCTTGGCTCAGGGGCTGCTTGCCCTGAGCTGGGGCTGTGGGCGGGAGCCCAGGCACGCAGGGGCAGGCCCCAACCAGCTGCACACGTCTCTGCTGGGGAGGAGAGCGCTAGGGAAGCTACGTGTGTGAGGCAGCTGCTGGGCGCCCAGGGAGTCAGCCTCCGGGTGTGCGTGGCTGCAGACCCCAGCCAGGGGCCCTGGGAACCTGGTGCACTCCGTGGGGCGCTGAGTCTGGGCGGCCAAGCAACCACTGGAGGAGCCCTGCCCTAGCCCTTCCCTTCCTCGCACAGAGCTCTCCCTGCTGGAGCCCTTGGCAGTGTGCAAGCCAGCGGACCCTAAGCCCTCCCCAAGGACGCCTGGGGCCTAGGTGCAAAGGTAAGGCAGGAGCGGAGCTGAGGCCAGGAAGGTGCCAGTGGCGTCTCCCAGCCTCGCGCAGCCGGCTCCTTCCTGGGCAGGAAGCCTAGCAGCGAGGCAAGTCTGGGCAACGCTCGCCCAGGTCAGAGCAGCCTCGCGCCAGCAACTCTGCCAGATCGGGCCTCTGAGCAGAGCTGGAGCTCTGCCGTCCTGGAGGCGCACTCGGCTCCAGCCAAGTAGGGCTTGAGCCAAACGAGGCTGGGCTGCCTCTTCTTCCCTCGAGGAGGCTCGCCTCCCCGCCAGCTGTTCACTCGGCTTCCAGGTGGGGGCGCTCTGCGCCTCCTGCAGGTCTTGGCTCAGGGGCTGCTTGCCCTGAGCTGGGGCTGTGGGCGGGAGCCCAGGCACGCAGGGGCAGGCCCCAACCAGCTGCACACGTCTCTGCTGGGGAGGAGAGCGCTAGGGAAGCTACGTGTGTGAGGCAGCTGCTGGGCGCCCAGGGAGTCAGCCTCCGGGTGTGCGTGGCTGCAGACCCCAGCCAGGGGCCCTGGGAACCTGGTGCACTCCGTGGGGCGCTGAGTCTGGGCGGCCAAGCAACCACTGGAGGAGCCCTGCACTAGCCCTTCGCTTCCCTCGCACAGAGCTCTCCCTGCTGGAGCCCTTGGCAGTGTGCAAGCCACCGGCCCCTAAGCCCTCCCAAAGGACGCCTGGGGCCTAGGTGCAAAGGCAAGGCAGGAGCGGAGCTGAGGCCAGGAAGGCGCCAGTGGCGTCTCCCAGCCTCGCACAGCCGGCTCCTTCCTGGGCAGGAAGCCTAGCAGCGAGGCAAGTCTGGGCAAGGCTCGCCCAGGGCAGAGCAGCCTCGCGCCAGCAACTCTGCCAGATCGGGCCTCTGAGCAGAGCTGGAGCTCTGCCGTCCTCGAGGCGCACTCGGCTCCAGCCAAGTAGGGCTTGAGCCAAACGAGGCTGGGCTGCCTCTTCTTCCCTCGAGGAGGCTCGCCTCCCTGCCAGCTGTTCACTCGGCTTCCAGGTGGCAGCGCTCTGCGCCTCCTGCAGGGCTTGGCTCAGGGGCTGCTTGCCCTGAGCTGGGGCTGTGGGCGGGAGCCCAGGCACGCAGGGGCAGGCCCCAACCAGCTGCACACGTCTCTGCTGGGGAGGAGAGCGCTAGGGAAGCTACGTGTGTGAGGCAGCTGCTGGGCGCCCAGGGAGTCAGCCTCCGGGTGTGCGTGGCTTCAGACCCCAGCCAGGGGCCCTGGGAACCTGGTGCACTCCGTGGGGCGATGAGTCTGGGAGGCCAAGCAACCACTGGAGGAGCCCTGCACTAGCCCTTCCCTTCCCTCGCACAGAGCTCTCCCTGCTGGAGCCCTTGGCAGTGTGCAAGCCACCGGCCCCTAAGCCATCCCCAAGGACGCCTGGGGCCTAGGTGCAAAGGCAAGGCAGGAGCGGAGCTGAGGCCAGGAAGGCGCCAGTGGCGTCTCCCAGCCTCGCGCAGCCGGCTCCTTCCTGGGCAGGAAGCCTAGCAGCGAGGCAAGTCTGGGCAAGGCTCGCCCAGGGCAGAGCAGCCTCGCGCCAGCAACTCTGCCAGATCGGGCCTCTGAGCAGAGCTGGAGCTCTGCCGTCCTGGAGGCGCACTCGGCTCCAGCCAAGTAGGGCTTGAGCCAAACGAGGCTGGGCTGCCTCTTCTTCCCTCGAGTAGGCTCGCCTCCCCGCCAGCTGTTCACTCGGCTTCCAGGTGGGGGCGCTCTGCGCCTCCTGCAGGTCTTGGCTCAGGGGCTGCTTGCCCTGAGCTGGGGCTGTGGCCGGGAGCCCAGGCACGCAGGGGCAGGCCCCAACCAGCTGCACACGTCTCTGCTGGGGAGGAGAGCGCTAGGGAAGCTACGTGTGTGAGGCAGCTGCTGGGCGCCCAGGGAGTCAGCCTCCGGGTGTGCGTGGCTGCAGACCCCAGCCAGGGGCCCTGGGAACCTGGTGCACTCCGTGGGGCGCTGAGTCTGGGCGGCCAAGCAACCACTGGAGGAGCCCTGCACTAGCCCTTCCCTTCCTCCCACAGAGCTCTCCCTGCTGGAGCCCTTGGCAGTGTGCAAGCCACCGGCACCTAAGCCCTCCCCAAGGACGCCTGCGGCCTAGGTGCAAAGGCAAGGCAGGAGCGGAGCTGAGGCCAGGAAGGCGCCAGTGGCGTCTCCCAGCCTCGCACAGCCGGCTCCTTCCTGGGCAGGAAGCCTAGCAGCGAGGCAAGTCTGGGCAAGGCTCGCCCAGGGCAGAGCAGCCTCGCGCCAGCAACTCTGCCAGATCGGGCCTCTGAGCAGAGCTGGAGCTCTGCCGTCCTCGAGGCGCACTCGGCTCCAGCCAAGTAGGGCTTGAGCCAAACGAGGCTGGGCTGCCTCTTCTTCCCTCGAGGAGGCTCGCCTCCCTGCCAGCTGTTCACTCGGCTTCCAGGTGGCAGCGCTCTGCGCCTCCTGCAGGGCTTGGCTCAGGGGCTGCTTGCCCTGAGCTGGGGCTGTGGGCGGGAGCCCAGGCACGCAGGGGCAGGCCCCAACCAGCTGCACACGTCTCTGCTGGGGAGGAGAGCGCTAGGGAAGCTACGTGTGTGAGGCAGCTGCTGGGCGCCCAGGGAGTCAGCCTCCGGGTGTGCGTGGCTTCAGACCCCAGCCAGGGGCCCTGGGAACCTGGTGCACTCCGTGGGGCGATGAGTCTGGGAGGCCAAGCAACCACTGGAGGAGCCCTGCACTAGCCCTTCCCTTCCCTCGCACAGAGCTCTCCCTGCTGGAGCCCTTGGCAGTGTGCAAGCCACCGGCCCCTAAGCCATCCCCAAGGACGCCTGGGGCCTAGGTGCAAAGGCAAGGCAGGAGCGGAGCTGAGGCCAGGAAGGCGCCAGTGGCGTCTCCCAGCCTCGCGCAGCCGGCTCCTTCCTGGGCAGGAAGCCTAGCAGCGAGGCAAGTCTGGGCAAGGCTCGCCCAGGGCAGAGCAGCCTCGCGCCAGCAACTCTGCCAGATCGGGCCTCTGAGCAGAGCTGGAGCTCTGCCGTCCTGGAGGCGCACTCGGCTCCAGCCAAGTAGGGCTTGAGCCAAACGAGGCTGGGCTGCCTCTTCTTCCCTCGAGTAGGCTCGCCTCCCCGCCAGCTGTTCACTCGGCTTCCAGGTGGGGGCGCTCTGCGCCTCCTGCAGGTCTTGGCTCAGGGGCTGCTTGCCCTGAGCTGGGGCTGTGGCCGGGAGCCCAGGCACGCAGGGGCAGGCCCCAACCAGCTGCACACGTCTCTGCTGGGGAGGAGAGCGCTAGGGAAGCTACGTGTGTGAGGCAGCTGCTGGGCGCCCAGGGAGTCAGCCTCCGGGTGTGCGTGGCTGCAGACCCCAGCCAGGGGCCCTGGGAACCTGGTGCACTCCGTGGGGCGCTGAGTCTGGGCGGCCAAGCAACCACTGGAGGAGCCCTGCACTAGCCCTTCCCTTCCTCCCACAGAGCTCTCCCTGCTGGAGCCCTTGGCAGTGTGCAAGCCACCGGCACCTAAGCCCTCCCCAAGGACGCCTGCGGCCTAGGTGCAAAGGCAAGGCAGGAGCGGAGCTGAGGCCAGGAAGGCGCCAGTGGCGTCTCCCAGCCTCGCGCAGCCTGCTCCTTCCTTGGCAGGAAGCCTAGCAGCGAGGCAAGTCTGGGCAAGGCTCGCCCAGGGCAGAGCAGCCTCGCGCCAGCAACTCTGCCAGATCGGGCCTCTGAGCAGAGCTGGAGCTCTGCCGTCCTGGAGGCGCACTCGGCTCCAGCCAAGTAGGGCTTGAGCCAAACGAGGCTGGGCTGCCTCTTCTTCCCTCGAGGAGGCTCGCCTCCCCGCCAGCTGTTCACTCGGCTTCCAGGTGGCGGCGCTCTGCGCCTCATGCAGGTCTTGGCTCAGGGGCTGCTTGCCCTGAGCTGGGGCTGTGGGCGGGAGCCCAGGCACGCAGGGGCAGGCCCCAACCAGCTGCACACGTCTCTGCTGGGGAGGAGAGCGCTAGGGAAGCTACGTGTGTGAGGCAGCTGCTGGGCGCCCAGGGAGTCAGCCTCCGGGTGTGCGTGGCTGCAGACCCCAGCCAGGGGCCCAGGGAACCTGGTGCACTCCGTGGGGCGCTGAGTCTGGGCGGCCAAGCAACCACTGGAGGAGCCCTGCACTAGCCCTTCCCTTCCCTCGCACAGAGCTCTCCCTGCTGGAGCCCTTGGCAGTGTGCAAGCCACCGGCCCCTAAGCCCTCCCAAAGGCCGCCTGGGGCCTAGGTGCAAAGGCAAGGCAGGAGCGGAGCTGAGGCCAGGAAGGCGCCAGTGGCGTCTCCCAGCCTCGCGCAGCCGGCTCCTTCCTGGGCAGGAAGCCTAGCAGCGAGGCAAGTCTGGGCAAGGCTCGCCCAGGGCAGAGCAGCCTCGCGCCAGCAACTCTGCCAGATCGGGCCTCTGAGCAGAGCTGGAGCTCTGCCGTCCTCGAGGCGCACTCGGCTCCAGCCAAGTAGGGCTTGAGCCAAACGAGGCTGGGCTGCCTCTTCTTCCCTCGAGGAGGCTCGCCTCCCCGCCAGCTGTTCACTCGGCTTCCAGGTGGCAGCGCTCTGCGCCTACTGCAGGGCTTGGCTCAGGGGCTGCTTGCCCTGAGCTGGGGCTGTGGGCGGGAGCCCAGGCACGCAGGGGCAGGCCCCAACCAGCTGCACACGTCTCTGCTGGGGAGGAGAGCGCTAGGGAAGCTACGTGTGTGAGGCAGCTGCTGGGCGCCCAGGGAGTCAGCCTCCGGGTGTGCGTGGCTTCAGACCCCAGCCAGGGGCCCTGGGAACCTGGTGCACTCCGTGGGGCGATGAGTCTGGGCGGCCAAGCAACCACTGGAGGAGCCCTGCACTAGCCCTTCCCTTCCCTCGCACAGAGCTCTCCCTGCTGGAGCCCTTGGCAGTGTGCAAGCCACCGGCCCCTAAGCCCTCCCAAAGGACGCCTGGGGCCTAGGTGCAAAGGCAAGGCAGGAGCGGAGCTGAGGCCAGGAAGGCGCCAGTGGCGTCTCCCAGCCTCGCGCAGCCGGCTCCTTCCTGGGCAGGAAGCCTAGCAGCGAGGCAAGTCTGGGCAAGGCTCGCCCAGGGCAGAGCAGCCTCGCGCCAGCAACTCTGCCAGATCGGGCCTCTGAGCAGAGCTGGAGCTCTGCCGTCCTGGAGGCGCACTCGGCTCCAGCCAAGTAGGGCTTGAGCCAAACGAGGCTGGGCTGCCTCTTCTTCCCTCGAGTAGGCTCGCCTCCCCGCCAGCTGTTCACTCGGCTTCCAGGTGGGGGCGCTCTGCGCCTCCTGCAGGTCTTGGCTCAGGGGCTGCTTGTCCTGAGCAGGGGCGGTGGCCGGGAGCCCAGGCACGCAGGGGCAGGCCCCAACCAGCTGCACACGTCTCTGCTGGGGAGGAGAGCGCTAGGGAAGCTACGTGTGTGAGGCAGCTGCTGGGCGCCCAGGGAGTCAGCCTCCGGGTGTGCGTGGCTGCAGACCCCAGCCAGGGGCCCTGGGAACCTGGTGCACTCCGTGCGGCGCTGAGTCTGGGTGGCCAAGCAACCACTGGAGGAGCCCTGCCCTAGCCCTTCGCTTCCTCGCACAGAGCTCTCCCTGCTGGAGCCCTTGGCAGTGTGCAAGCCAGCGGACCCTAAGCCCTCCCCAAGGACGCCTGGGGCCTAGGTGCAAAGGTAAGGCAGGAGCGGAGCTGAGGCCAGGAAGGTGCCAGTGGCGTCTCCCAGCCTCGCGCAGCCGGCTCCTTCCTGGGCAGGAAGCCTAGCAGCGAGGCAAGTCTGGGCAACGCTCGCCCAGGTCAGAGCAGCCTCGCGCCAGCAACTCTGCCAGATCGGGCCTCTGAGCAGAGCTGGAGCTCTGCCGTCCTCGAGGCGCACTCGGCTCCAGCCAAGTAGGGCTTGAGCCAAACGAGGCTGGGCTGCCTCTTCTTCCCTCGAGGAGGCTCGCCTCCCCGCCAGCTGTTCACTCGGCTTCCAGGTGGCAGCGCTCTGCGCCTCCTGCAGGGCTTGGCTCAGGGGCTGCTTGCCCTGAGCTGGGGCTGTGGGCGGGAGCCCAGGCACGCAGGGGCAGGCCCCAACCAGCTGCACACGTCTCTGCTGGGGAGGAGAGCGCTAGGGAAGCTACGTGTGTGAGGCAGCTGCTGGGCGCCCAGCGAGTCAGCCTCCGGGTGTGCGTGGCTGCAGACCACAGCCAGGGGCCCTGGGAACCTGGTGCACTCCGTGGGGCGCTGAGTCTGGGCGGCCAAGCAACCACTGGAGGAGCCCTGCCCTAGCCCTTCCCTTCCTCGCACAGAGCTCTCCCTGCTGGAGCCCTTGGCAGTGTGCAAGCCAGCGGACCCTAAGCCCTCCCCAAGGACGCCTGGGGCCTAGGTGCAAAGGTAAGGCAGGAGCGGAGCTGAGGCCAGGAAGGCGCCAGTGGCGTCTCCCAGCCTCGCGCAGCCGGCTCCTTCCTGGGCAGGAAGCCTAGCAGCGAGGCAAGTCTGGGCAACGCTCCCCCAGGTCAGAGCAGCCTCGCGCCAGCAACTCTGCCAGATCGGGCCTCTGAGCAGAGCTGGAGCTCTGCCGTCCTAGAGGCGCACTCGGCTCCAGCCAAGTAGGGCTTGAGCCAAACGAGGCTGGGCTGCCTCTTCTTCCCTCGAGGAGGCTCGCCTCCCCGCCAGCTGTTCACTCGGCTTCCAGGTGGGGGCGCTCTGCGCCTCCTGCAGGTCTTGGCTCAGGGGCTGCTTGCCCTGAGCTGGGGCTGTGGGCGGGAGCCCAGGCACGCAGGGGCAGGCCCCAACCAGCTGCACACGTCTCTGCTGGGGAGGAGAGCGCTAGGGATGCTACGTGTGTGAGGCAGCTGCTGGGCGCCCAGGGAGTCAGCCTCCGGGTGTGCGTGGCTGCAGACCCCAGCCAGGGGCCCTGGGAACCTGGTGCACTCCGTGGGGCGCTGAGTCTGGGCGGCCAAGCAACCACTGGAGGAGCCCTGCACTAGCCCTTCCCTTCCCTCGCACAGAGCTCTCCCTGCTGGAGCCCTTGGCAGTGTGCAAGCCACCGGCCCCTAAGCCCTCCCAAAGGACGCCTGGGGCCTAGGTGCAAAGGCAAGGCAGGAGCGGAGCTGAGGCCAGGAAGGCGCCAGTGGCGTCTCCCAGCCTCGCGCAGCCGGCTCCTTCCTGGGCAGGAAGCCTAGCAGCGAGGCAAGTCTGGGCAAGGCTCGCCCAGGGCAGAGCAGCCTCGCGCCAGCAACTCTGCCAGATCGGGCCTCTGAGCAGAGCTGGAGCTCTGCCGTCCTCGAGGCGCACTCGGCTCCAGCCAAGTAGGGCTTGAGCCAAACGAGGCTGGGCTGCCTCTTCTTCCCTCGAGGAGGCTCGCCTCCCCGCCAGCTGTTCACTCGGCTTCCAGGTGGCAGCGCTCTGCGCCTCCTGCAGGGCTTGGCTCAGGGGCTGCTTGCCCTGAGCTGGGGCTGTGGGCGGGAGCCCAGGCACGCAGGGGCAGGCCCCAACCAGCTGCACACGTCTCTGCTGGGGAGGAGAGCGCTAGGGAAGCTACGTGTGTGAGGCAGCTGCTGGGCGCCCAGGGAGTCAGCCTCCGGGTGTGCGTGGCTTCAGACCCCAGCCAGGGGCCCAGGGAACCTGGTGCACTCCGTGGGGTGATGAGTCTGGGCGGCCAAGCAACCACTGGAGGAGCCCTGCACTAGCCCTTCCCTTCCCTCGCACAGAGCTCTCCCTGCTGGAGCCCTTGGCAGTGTGCAAGCCACCGGCCCATAAGCCCTCCCAAAGGCCGCCTGGGGCCTAGGTGCAAAGGCAAGGCAGGAGCGGAGCTGAGGCCAGGAAGGCGCCAGTGGCGTCTCCCAGCCTCGCGCAGCCGGCTCCTTCCTGGGCAGGAAGCCTAGCAGCGAGGCAAGTCTGGGCAAGGCTCGCCCAGGGCAGAGCAGCCTCGCGCCAGCAACTCTGCCAGATCGGGCCTCTGAGCAGAGCTGGAGCTCTGCCGTCCTGGAGGCGCACTCGGCTCCAGCCAAGTAGGGCTTGAGCCAAACGAGGCTGGGCTGCCTCTTCTTCCCTCGAGTAGGCTCGCCTCCCCGCCAGCTGTTCACTCGGCTTCCAGGTGGGGGCGCTCTGCGCCTCCTGCAGGTCTTGGCTCAGGGGCTGCTTGCCCTGAGCTGGGGCTGTGGCCGGGAGCCCAGGCACGCAGGGGCAGGCCACAACCAGCTGCACACGTCTCTCCTGGGGAGGAGAGCGCTAGGGAAGCTACGTGTGTGAGGCAGCTGCTGGGCGCCCAGGGAGTCAGCCTCCGGGTGTGCGTGGCTGCAGACCCCAGCCAGGGGCCCTGGGAACCTGGTGCACTCCGTGGGGCGCTGAGTCTGGGCGGCCAAGCAACCACTGGAGGAGCCCTGCCCTAGCCCTTCCCTTCCTCGCACAGAGCTCTCCCTGCTGGAGCCCTTGGCAGTGTGCAAGCCAGCGGACCCTAAGCCCTCCCCAAGGACGCCTGGGGCCTAGGTGCAAAGGTAAGGCAGGAGCGGAGCTGAGGCCAGGAAGGTGCCAGTGGCGTCTCCCAGCCTCGCGCAGCCGGCTCCTTCCTGGGCAGGAAGCCTAGCAGCGAGGCAAGTCTGGGCAACGCTCGCCCAGGTCAGAGCAGCCTCGCGCCAGCAACTCTGCCAGATCGGGCCTCTGAGCAGAGCTGGAGCTCTGCCGTCCTGGAGGCGCACTCGGCTCCAGCCAAGTAGGGCTTGAGCCAAACGAGGCTGGGCTGCCTCTTCTTCCCTCGAGGAGGCTCGCCTCCCCGCCAGCTGTTCACTCGGCTTCCAGGTGGGGGCGCTCTGCGCCTCCTGCAGGTCTTGGCTCAGGGGCTGCTTGCCCTGAGCTGGGGCTGTGGGCGGGAGCCCAGGCACGCAGGGGCAGGCCCCAACCAGCTGCACACGTCTCTGCTGGGGAGGAGAGCGCTAGGGAAGCTACGTGTGTGAGGCAGCTGCTGGGCGCCCAGGGAGTCAGCCTCCGGGTGTGCGTGGCTGCAGACCCCAGCCAGGGGCCCTGGGAACCTGGTGCACTCCGTGGGGCGCTGAGTCTGGGCGGCCAAGCAACCACTGGAGGAGCCCTGCACTAGCCCTTCCCTTCCCTCGCACAGAGCTCTCCCTGCTGGAGCCCTTGGCAGTGTGCAAGCCAGCGGACCCTAAGCCCTCCCCAAGGACGCCTCGGGCCTAGGTGCAAAGGCAAGGCAGGAGCGGAGCTGAGGCCAGGAAGGCGCCAGTGGCGTCTCCCAGCCTCGCGCAGCCGGCTCCTTCCTGGGCAGGAAGCCTAGCAGCGAGGCAAGTCTGGGCAAGGCTCGCCAGGGCAGAGCAGCCTCGCGCCAGCAACTCTGCCAGATCGGGCCTCTGAGCAGAGCTGGAGCTCTGCCGTCCTGGAGGCGCACTCGGCTCCAGCCATGTAGGGCTTGAGCCAAACGAGGCTGGGCTGCCTCTTCTTCCCTCGAGGAGGCTCGCCTACCCGCCAGCTGTTCACTCGGCTTCCAGGTGGGGGCGCTCTGCGCCTCCTGCAGGGCTTGGCTCAGGGGCTGCTTGCCCTGAGCTGGGGCTGTGGGCGGGAGCCCAGGCACGCAGGGGCAGGCCCCAACCAGCTGCACACGTCTCTGCTGGGGAGGAGAGCGCTAGGGAAGCTACGTGTGTGAGGCAGCTGCTGGGCGCCCAGGGAGTCAGCCTCCGGGTGTGCGTGGCTGCAGACCCCAGCCAGGGGCCCTGGGAACCTGGTGCACTCCGTGCGGCGCTGAGTCTGGGCGGCCAAGCAACCACTGGAGGAGCCCTGCACTAGCCCTTCCCTTCCTCCCACAGAGCTCTCCCTGCTGGAGCCCTTGGCAGTGTGCAAGCCACCGGCACCTAAGCCCTCCCCAAGGACGCCTGGGGCCTAGGTGCAAAGGCAAGGCAGGAGCGGAGCTGAGGCCAGGAAGGCGCCAGTGGCGTCTCCCAGCCTCGCGCAGCCGGCTCCTTCCTGGGCAGGAAGCCTAGCAGCGAGGCAAGTCTGGGCAAGGCTCGCCCAGGGCAGAGCAGCCTCGCGCCAGCAACTCTGCCAGATCGGGCCTCTGAGCAGAGCTGGAGCTCTGCCGTCCTGGATGCGCACTCGGCTCCAGCCAAGTAGGGCTTGAGCCAAACGAGGCTGGGCTGCCTCTTCTTCCCTCGAGGAGGCTCGCCTCCCCGCCAGCTGTTCACTCGGCTTCCAGGTGGCAGCGCTCTGCGCCTCCTGCAGGGCTTGGCTCAGGGGCTGCTTGCCCTGAGCTGGGGCTGTGGGCGGGAGCCCAGGCACGCAGGGGCAGGCCCCAACCAGCTGCACACGTCTCTGCTGGGGAGGAGAGCGCTAGGGAAGCTACGTGGTTGAGGCAGCTGCTGGGCGCCCAGGGAGTCAGCCTCCGGGTGTGCGTGGCTTCAGACCCCAGCCAGGGGCCCAGGGAACCTGGTGCACTCCGTGGGGCGATGAGTCTGGGCGGCCAAGCAACCACTGGAGGAGCCCTGCACTAGCCCTTCCCTTCCCTCGCACAGAGCTCTCCCTGCTGGAGCCCTTGGCAGTGTGCAAGCCACCGGCCCATAAGCCCTCCCAAAGGACGCCTGGGGCCTAGGTGCAAAGGCAAGGCAGGAGCGGAGCTGAGGCCAGGAAGGCGCCAGTGGCGTCTCCCAGCCTCGCGCAGCCGGCTCCTTCCTGGGCAGGAAGCCTAGCAGCGAGGCAAGTCTGGGCAAGGCTCGCCCAGGGCAGAGCAGCCTCGCGCCAGCAACTCTGCCAGATCGGGCCTCTGAGCAGAGCTGGAGCTCTGCCGTCCTGGAGGCGCACTCGGCTCCAGCCAAGTAGGGCTTGAGCCAAACGAGGCTGGGCTGCCTCTTCTTCCCTCGAGTAGGCTCGCCTCCCCGCCAGCTGTTCACTCGGCTTCCAGGTGGGGGCGCTCTGCGCCTCCTGCAGGTCTTGGCTCAGGGGCTGCTTGCCCTGAGCTGGGGCTGTGGCCGGGAGCCCAGGCACGCAGGGGCAGGCCACAACCAGCTGCACACGTCTCTCCTGGGGAGGAGAGCGCTAGGGAAGCTACGTGTGTGAGGCAGCTGCTGGGCGCCCAGGGAGTCAGCCTCCGGGTGTGCGTGGCTGCAGACCCCAGCCAGGGGCCCTGGGAACCTGGTGCACTCCGTGGGGCGCTGAGTCTGGGCGGCCAAGCAACCACTGGAGGAGCCCTGCCCTAGCCCTTCCCTTCCTCGCACAGAGCTCTCCCTGCTGGAGCCCTTGGCAGTGTGCAAGCCAGCGGACCCTAAGCCCTCCCCAAGGACGCCTGGGGCCTAGGTGCAAAGGTAAGGCAGGAGCGGAGCTGAGGCCAGGAAGGTGCCAGTGGCGTCTCCCAGCCTCGCGCAGCCGGCTCCTTCCTGGGCAGGAAGCCTAGCAGCGAGGCAAGTCTGGGCAACGCTCGCCCAGGTCAGAGCAGCCTCGCGCCAGCAACTCTGCCAGATCGGGCCTCTGAGCAGAGCTGGAGCTCTGCCGTCCTGGAGGCGCACTCGGCTCCAGCCAAGTAGGGCTTGAGCCAAACGAGGCTGGGCTGCCTCTTCTTCCCTCGAGGAGGCTCGCCTCCCCGCCAGCTGTTCACTCGGCTTCCAGGTGGGGGCGCTCTGCGCCTCCTGCAGGTCTTGGCTCAGGGGCTGCTTGCCCTGAGCTGGGGCTGTGGGCGGGAGCCCAGGCACGCAGGGGCAGGCCCCAACCAGCTGCACACGTCTCTGCTGGGGAGGAGAGCGCTAGGGAAGCTACGTGTGTGAGGCAGCTGCTGGGCGCCCAGGGAGTCAGCCTCCGGGTGTGCGTGGCTGCAGACCCCAGCCAGGGGCCCTGGGAACCTGGTGCACTCCGTGGGGCGCTGAGTCTGGGCGGCCAAGCAACCACTGGAGGAGCCCTGCACTAGCCCTTCCCTTCCCTCGCACAGAGCTCTCCCTGCTGGAGCCCTTGGCAGTGTGCAAGCCAGCGGACCCTAAGCCCTCCCCAAGGACGCCTCGGGCCTAGGTGCAAAGGCAAGGCAGGAGCGGAGCTGAGGCCAGGAAGGCGCCAGTGGCGTCTCCCAGCCTCGCGCAGCCGGCTCCTTCCTGGGCAGGAAGCCTAGCAGCGAGGCAAGTCTGGGCAAGGCTCGCCAGGGCAGAGCAGCCTCGCGCCAGCAACTCTGCCAGATCGGGCCTCTGAGCAGAGCTGGAGCTCTGCCGTCCTGGAGGCGCACTCGGCTCCAGCCATGTAGGGCTTGAGCCAAACGAGGCTGGGCTGCCTCTTCTTCCCTCGAGGAGGCTCGCCTCCCGCCAGCTGTTCACTCGGCTTCCAGGTGGGGGCGCTCTGCGCCTCCTGCAGGGCTTGGCTCAGGGGCTGCTTGCCCTGAGCTGGGGCTGTGGGCGGGAGCCCAGGCACGCAGGGGCAGGCCCCAACCAGCTGCACACGTCTCTGCTGGGGAGGAGAGCGCTAGGGAAGCTACGTGTGTGAGGCAGCTGCTGGGCGCCCAGGGAGTCAGCCTCCGGGTGTGCGTGGCTGCAGACCCCAGCCAGGGGCCCTGGGAACCTGGTGCACTCCGTGGGGCGCTGAGTCTGGGCGGCCAAGCAACCACTGGAGGAGCCCTGCACTAGCCCTTCCCTTCCTCCCACAGAGCTCTCCCTGCTGGAGCCCTTGGCAGTGTGCAAGCCACCGGCACCTAAGCCCTCCCCAAGGACGCCTGGGGCCTAGGTGCAAAGGCAAGGCAGGAGCGGAGCTGAGGCCAGGAAGGCGCCAGTGGCGTCTCCCAGCCTCGCGCAGCCGGCTCCTTCCTGGGCAGGAAGCCTAGCAGCGAGGCAAGTCTGGGCAAGGCTCGCCCAGGGCAGAGCAGCCTCGCGCCAGCAACTCTGCCAGATCGGGCCTCTGAGCAGAGCTGGAGCTCTGCCGTCCTGGATGCGCACTCGGCTCCAGCCAAGTAGGGCTTGAGCCAAACGAGGCTGGGCTGCCTCTTCTTCCCTCGAGGAGGCTCGCCTCCCCGCCAGCTGTTCACTCGGCTTCCAGGTGGCAGCGCTCTGCGCCTCCTGCAGGGCTTGGCTCAGGGGCTGCTTGCCCTGAGCTGGGGCTGTGGGCGGGAGCCCAGGCACGCAGGGGCAGGCCCCAACCAGCTGCACACGTCTCTGCTGGGGAGGAGAGCGCTAGGGAAGCTACGTGGTTGAGGCAGCTGCTGGGCGCCCAGGGAGTCAGCCTCCGGGTGTGCGTGGCTTCAGACCCCAGCCAGGGGCCCAGGGAACCTGGTGCACTCCGTGGGGCGATGAGTCTGGGCGGCCAAGCAACCACTGGAGGAGCCCTGCACTAGCCCTTCCCTTCCCTCGCACAGAGCTCTCCCTCCTGGAGCCCTTGGCAGTGTGCAAGCCACCGGCCCATAAGCCCTCCCAAAGGACGCCTGGGGCCTAGGTGCAAAGGCAAGGCAGGAGCGGAGCTGAGGCCAGTAAGGCGCCAGTGGCGTCTCCCAGCCTCGCGCAGCCGGCTCCTTCCTGGGCAGGAAGCCTAGCAGCGAGGCAAGTCTGGGCAAGGCTCGCCCAGGGCAGAGCAGCCTCGCGCCAGCAACTCTGCCAGATCGGGCCTCTGAGCAGAGCTGGAGCTCTGCCGTCCTGGAGGCGCACTCGGCTCCAGCCAAGTAGGGCTTGAGCCAAACGAGGCTGGGCTGCCTCTTCTTCCCTCGAGTAGGCTCGCCTCCCCGCCAGCTGTTCACTCGGCTTCCAGGTGGGGGCGCTCTGCGCCTCCTGCAGGTCTTGGCTCAGGGGCTGCTTGCCCTGAGCTGGGGCTGTGGCCGGGAGCCCAGGCACGCAGGGGCAGGCCACAACCAGCTGCACACGTCTCTCCTGGGGAGGAGAGCGCTAGGGAAGCTACGTGTGTGAGGCAGCTGCTGGGCGCCCAGGGAGTCAGCCTCCGGTTGTGCGTGGCTGCAGACCCCAGCCAGGGGCCCTGGGAACCTGGTGCACTCCGTGCGGCGCTGAGTCTGGGCGGCCAAGCAACCACTGGAGGAGCCCTGCCCTAGCCCTTCCCTTCCTCGCACAGAGCTCTCCCTGCTGGAGCCCTTGGCAGTGTGCAAGCCAGCGGACCCTAAGCCCTCCCCAAGGACGCCTGGGGCCTAGGTGCAAAGGTAAGGCAGGAGCGGAGCTGAGGCCAGGAAGGTGCCAGTGGCGTCTCCCAGCCTCGCGCAGCCGGCTCCTTCCTGGGCAGGAAGCCTAGCAGCGAGGCAAGTCTGGGCAACGCTCGCCCAGGTCAGAGCAGCCTCGCGCCAGCAACTCTGCCAGATCGGGCCTCTGAGCAGAGCTGGAGCTCTGCCGTCCTGGAGGCGCACTCGGCTCCAGCCAAGTAGGGCTTGAGCCAAACGAGGCTGGGCTGCCTCTTCTTCCCTCGAGGAGGCTCGCCTCCCCGCCAGCTGTTCACTCGGCTTCCAGGTGGGGGCGCTCTGCGCCTCCTGCAGGTCTTGGCTCAGGGGCTGCTTGCCCTGAGCTGGGGCTGTGGGCGGGAGCCCAGGCACGCAGGGGCAGGCCCCAACCAGCTGCACACGTCTCTGCTGGGGAGGAGAGCGCTAGGGAAGCTACGTGTGTGAGGCAGCTGCTGGGCGCCCAGGGAGTCAGCCTCCGGGTGTGCGTGGCTGCAGACCCCAGCCAGGGGCCCTGGGAACCTGGTGCACTCCGTGGGGCGCTGAGTCTGGGCGGCCAAGCAACCACTGGAGGAGCCCTGCACTAGCCCTTCCCTTCCCTCGCACAGAGCTCTCCCTGCTGGAGCCCTTGGCAGTGTGCAAGCCAGCGGACCCTAAGCCCTCCCCAAGGACGCCTCGGGCCTAGGTGCAAAGGCAAGGCAGGAGCGGAGCTGAGGCCAGGAAGGCGCCAGTGGCGTCTCCCAGCCTCGCGCAGCCGGCTCCTTCCTGGGCAGGAAGCCTAGCAGCGAGGCAAGTCTGGGCAAGGCTCGCCAGGGCAGAGCAGCCTCGCGCCAGCAACTCTGCCAGATCGGGCCTCTGAGCAGAGCTGGAGCTCTGCCGTCCTGGAGGCGCACTCGGCTCCAGCCATGTAGGGCTTGAGCCAAACGAGGCTGGGCTGCCTCTTCTTCCCTCGAGGAGGCTCGCCTACCCGCCAGCTGTTCACTCGGCTTCCAGGTGGGGGCGCTCTGCGCCTCCTGCAGGGCTTGGCTCAGGGGCTGCTTGCCCTGAGCTGGGGCTGTGGGCGGGAGCCCAGGCACGCAGGGGCAGGCCCCAACCAGCTGCACACGTCTCTGCTGGGGAGGAGAGCGCTAGGGAAGCTACGTGTGTGAGGCAGCTGCTGGGCGCCCAGGGAGTCAGCCTCCGGGTGTGCGTGGCTGCAGACCCCAGCCAGGGGCCCTGGGAACCTGGTGCACTCCGTGCGGCGCTGAGTCTGGGCGGCCAAGCAACCACTGGAGGAGCCCTGCACTAGCCCTTCCCTTCCTCCCACAGAGCTCTCCCTGCTGGAGCCCTTTGCAGTGTGCAAGCCACCGGCACCTAAGCCCTCCCAAAGGACGCCTGGGGCCTAGGTGCAAAGGCAAGGCAGGAGCGGAGCTGAGGCCAGGAAGGCGCCAGTGGCGTCTCCCAGCCTCGCGCAGCCGGCTCCTTCCTGGGCAGGAAGCCTAGCAGCGAGGCAAGTCTGGGCAAGGCTCGCCCAGGGCAGAGCAGCCTCGCGCCAGCAACTCTGCCAGATCGGGCCTCTGAGCAGAGCTGGAGCTCTGCCGTCCTGGAGGCGCACTCGGCTCCAGCCAAGTAGGGCTTGAGCCAAACGAGGCTGGGCTGCCTCTTCTTCCCTCGAGGAGGCTCGCCTCCCCGCCAGCTGTTCACTCGGCTTCCAGGTGGGGGCGCTCTGCGCCTCCTGCAGGTCTTGGCTCAGGGGCTGCTTGCCCTGAGCTGGGGCTGTGGGCGGGAGCCCAGGCACGCAGGGGCAGGCCCCAACCAGCTGCACACGTCTCTGCTGGGGAGGAGAGCGCTAGGGAAGCTACGTGTGTGAGGCAGCTGCTGGGCGCCCAGGGAGTCAGCCTCCGGGTGTGCGTGGCTGCAGACCCCAGCCAGGGGCCCTGGGAACCTGGTGCACTCCGTGGGGCGCTGAGTCTGGGCGGCCAAGCAACCACTGGAGGAGCCCTGCACTAGCCCTTCCCTTCCCTCGCACAGAGCTCTCCCTGCTGGAGCCCTTGGCAGTGTGCAAGCCACCGGCCCCTAAGCCCTCCCAAAGGCCGCCTGGGGCCTAGGTGCAAAGGCAAGGCAGGAGCGGAGCTGAGGCCAGGAAGGCGCCAGTGGCGTCTCCCAGCCTCGCGCAGCCGGCTCCTTCCTGGGCAGGAAGCCTAGCAGCGAGGCAAGTCTGGGCAAGGCTCGCCAGGGCAGAGCAGCCTCGCGCCAGCAACTCTGCCAGATCGGGCCTCTGAGCAGAGCTGGAGCTCTGCCGTCCTGGAGGCGCACTCGGCTCCAGCCATGTAGGGCTTGAGCCAAACGAGGCTGGGCTGCCTCTTCTTCCCTCGAGGAGGCTCGCCTCCCCGCCAGCTGTTCACTCGGCTTCCAGGTGGGGGCGCTCTGCGCCTCCTGCAGGTCTTGGCGCAGGGGCTGCTTGCCCTGAGTTGGGGCTGTGGGCGGGAGCCCAGGCACGCAGGGTCAGGCCCCAACCAGCTGCACACGTCTCTGCTGGGGAGGAGAGCGCTAGGGAAGCTACGTGTGTGAGGCAGCTGCTGGACGCCCAGGGAGTCAGCCTCCGGGTGTGCGTGGCTGCAGACCCCAGCCAGGGGCCCTGGGAACCTGGTGCACTCCGTGCGGCGCTGAGTCTGGGCGGCCAAGCAACCACTGGAGGAGCCCTGCACTAGCCCTTCCCTTCCCTCGCACAGAGCTCTCCCTGCTGGAGCCCTTGGCAGTGTGCAAGCCACCGGCCCCTAAGCCCTCCCAAAGGACGCCTGGGGCCTAGGTGCAAAGGCAAGGCAGGAGCGGAGCTGAGGCCAGGAAGGCGCCAGTGGCGTCTCCCAGCCTCGCGCAGCCGGCTCCTTCCTGGGCAGGAAGCCTAGCAGCGAGGCAAGTCTGGGCAAGGCTCGCCCAGGGCAGAGCAGCCTCGCGCCAGCAACTCTGCCAGATCGGGCCTCTGAGCAGAGCTGGAGCTCTGCCGTCCTCGAGGCGCACTCGGCTCCAGCCAAGTAGGGCTTGAGCCAAACGAGGCTGGGCTGCCTCTTCTTCCCTCGAGGAGGCTCGCCTCCCCGCCAGCTGTTCACTCGGCTTCCAGGTGGCAGCGCTCTGCGCCTCCTGCAGGGCTTGGCTCAGGGGCTGCTTGCCCTGAGCTGGGGCTGTGGGCGGGAGCCCAGGCACGCAGGGGCAGGCCCCAACCAGCTGCACACGTCTCTGCTGGGGAGGAGAGCGCTAGGGAAGCTACGTGTGTGAGGCAGCTGCTGGGCGCCCAGGGAGTCAGCCTCCGGGTGTGCGTGGCTGCAGACCCCAGCCAGGGGCCCTGGGAACCTGGTGCACTCCGTGCGGCGCTGAGTCTGGGCGGCCAAGCAACCACTGGAGGAGCCCTGCCCTAGCCCTTCCCTTCCTCGCACAGAGCTCTCCCTGCTGGAGCCCTTGGCAGTGTGCAAGCCAGCGGAACCTAAGGCCTCCCCAAGGACGCCTCGGGCCTAGGTGCAAAGGCAAGGCAGGAGCGGAGCTGAGGCCAGGAAGGCGCCAGTGGCGTCTCCCAGCCTCGCGCAGCCGGCTCCTACCTGGGCAGGAAGCCTAGCAGCGAGGCAAGTCTGGGCAAGGCTCGCCCAGGGCAGAGCAGCCTCGCGCCAGCAACTCTGCCAGATCGGGCCTCTGAGCAGAGCTGGAGCTCTGCCGTCCTGGAGGCGGACTCGGCTCCAGCCAAGTAGGGCTTGAGCCAAACGAGGCTGGGCTGCCTCTTCTTCCCTCGAGGAGGCTCGCCTCCCCGCCAGCTGTTCACTCGGCTTCCAGGTGGGGGCGCTCTGCGCCTCCTGCAGGTTTTGGCTCAGGGGCTGCTTGCCCTGAGCTGGGGCTGTGGGCGGGATCCCAGGCACGCAGGGGCAGGCCCCAACCAGCTGCACACGTCTCTGCTGGGGAGGAGAGCGCTAGGGAAGCTACGTGTGTGAGGCAGCTGCTGGGCGCCCAGGGAGTCAGCCTCCGGGTGTGCGTGGCTGCAGACCCCAGCCAGGGGCCCTGGGAACCTGGTGCACTCCGTGCGGCGCTGAGTCTGGGCGGCCAAGCAACCACTGGAGGAGCCCTGCACTAGCCCTTCCCTTCCTCGCACAGAGCTCTCCCTGCTGCAGCCCTTGGCAGTGTGCAAGCCTCCGGCCCCTAAGCCCTCCCAAAGGACGCCTGGGGCCTAGGTGAAAAGGCAAGGCAGGAGCGGAGCTGAGGCCAGGAAGGCGCCAGTGGCGTCTCCCAGCCTCGCGTAGCCGGCTCCTTCCTGGGCAGGAAGCCTAGCAGCGAGGCAAGTCTGGGCAAGGCTCGCCCAGGGCAGAGCAGCCCCGCGCCAGCAACTCTGCCAGATCGGGCCTCTGAGCAGAGCTGGAGCTCTGCCGTCCTCGAGGCGCACTCGGCTCCAGCCAAGTAGGGCTTGAGCCAAACGAGGCTGGGCTGCCTCTTCTTCCCTCGAGGAGGCTCGCCTCCCCGCCAGCTGTTCACTCGGCTTCCAGGTGGGGGCGCTCTGCGCCTCCTGCAGGTCTTGGCTCAGGGGCTGCTTGCCCTGAGCTGGGGCTGTGGGCGGGAGCCCAGGCACGCAGGGGCAGGCCCCAACCAGCTGCACACGTCTCTGCTGGGGAGGAGAGCGCTAGGGAAGCTACGTGTGTGAGGCAGCTGCTGGGCGCCCAGGGAGTCAGCCTCCGGGTGTGCGTGGCTGCAGACCCCAGCCAGGGGCCCTGGGAACCTGGTGCACTCCGTGCGGCGCTGAGTCTGGGCGGCCAAGCAACCACTGGAGGAGCCCTGCACTAGCCCTTCCCTTCCTCGCACAGAGCTCTCCCTGCTGGAGCCCTTGGCAGTGTGCAAGCCTCCGGCCCCTAAGCCCTCCCAAAGGACGCCTGGGGCCTAGGTGCAAAGGCAAGGCAGGAGCGGAGCTGAGGCCAGGAAGGCTCCAGTGGCGTCTCCCAGCCTCGCGCAGCCGGCTCCTTCCTGGGCAGGAAGCCTAGCAGCGAGGCAAGTCTGGGCAACGCTCGCCCAGGTCAGAGCAGCCTCACGCCAGCAACTCTGCCAGATCGGGCCTCTGAGCAGAGCTGGAGCTCTGCCGTCCTGGAGGCGCACTCGGCTCCAGCCAAGTAGGGCTTGAGCCAAACGAGGCTGGGCTGCCTCTTCTTCCCTCGAGGAGGCTCGCCTCCCCGCCAGCTGTTCACTCGGCTTCCAGGTGGGGGCGCTCTGCGCCTCCTGCAGGTCTTGGCTCAGGGGCTGCTTGCCCTGAGCTGGGGCTGTGGGCGGGAGCCCAGGCACGCAGGGGCAGGCCCCAACCAGCTGCACACGTCTCTGCTGGGGAGGAGAGCGCTAGGGAAGCTACGTGTGTGAGGCAGCTGCTGGGCGCCCAGGGAGTCAGCCTCCGGGTGTGCGTGGCTGCAGACCCCAGCCAGGGGCCCTGGGAACCTGGTGCACTCCGTGGGGCGCTGAGTCTGGGCGGCCAAGCAACCACTGGAGGAGCCCTGCACTAGCCCTTCCCTTCCCTCGCACAGAGCTCTCCCTGCTGGAGCCCTTGGCAGTGTGCAAGCCAGCGGACCCTAAGCCCTCCCCAAGGACGCCTCGGGCCTAGGTGCAAAGGCAAGGCAGGAGCGGAGCTGAGGCCAGGAAGGCGCCAGTGGCGTCTCCCAGCCTCGCGCAGCCGGCTCCTTCCTGGGCAGGAAGCCTAGCAGCGAGGCAAGTCTGGGCAAGGCTCGCCAGGGCAGAGCAGCCTCGCGCCAGCAACTCTGCCAGATCGGGCCTCTGAGCAGAGCTGGAGCTCTGCCGTCCTGGAGGCGCACTCGGCTCCAGCCATGTAGGGCTTGAGCCAAACGAGGCTGGGCTGCCTCTTCTTCCCTCGAGGAGGCTCGCCTCCCCGCCAGCTGTTCACTCGGCTTCCAGGTGGGGGCGCTCTGCGCCTCCTGCAGGGCTTGGCTCAGGGGCTGCTTGCCCTGAGCTGGGGCTGTGGGCAGGAGCCCAGGCACGCAGGGGCAGGCCCCAACCAGCTGCACACGTCTCTGCTGGGGAGGAGAGCGCTAGGGAAGCTACGTGTGTGAGGCAGCTGCTGGGCGCCCAGGGAGTCAGCCTCCGGGTGTGCGTGGCTGCAGACCCCAGCCAGGGGCCCTGGGAACCTGGTGCACTCCGTGCGGCGCTGAGTCTGGGCGGCCAAGCAACCACTGGAGGAGCCCTGCACTAGCCCTTCCCTTCCTCCCACAGAGCTCTCCCTGCTGGAGCCCTTTGCAGTGTGCAAGCCACCGGCACCTAAGCCCTCCCCAAGGACGCCTGGGGCCTAGGTGCAAAGGCAAGGCAGGAGCGGAGCTGAGGCCAGGAAGGCGCCAGTGGCGTCTCCCAGCCTCGCGCAGCCGGCTCCTTCCTGGGCAGGAAGCCTAGCAGCGAGGCAAGTCTGGGCAAGGCTCGCCCAGGGCAGAGCAGCCTCGCGCCAGCAACTCTGCCAGATCGGGCCTCTGAGCAGAGCTGGAGCTCTGCCGTCCTGGAGGCGCACTCGGCTCCAGCCAAGTAGGGCTTGAGCCAAACGAGGCTGGGCTGCCTCTTCTTCCCTCGAGGAGGCTCGCCTCCCCGCCAGCTGTTCACTCGGCTTCCAGGTGGCGGCGCTCTGCGCCACCTGCAGGTCTTGGCTCAGGGGCTGCTTGCCCTGAGCTGGGGCTGTGGGCGGGAGCCCAGGCACGCAGGGGCAGGCCCCAACCAGCTGCACACGTCTCTGCTGGGGAGGAGAGCGCTAGGGAAGCTACGTGTGTGAGGCAGCTGCTGGGCGCCCAGGGAGTCAGCCTCCGGGTGTGCGTGGCTGCAGACCCCAGCCAGGGGCCCTGGGAACCTGGTGCACTCCGTGCGGCGCTGAGTCTGGGCGGCCAAGCAACCACTGGAGGAGCCCTGCACTAGCCCTTCCCTTCCCTCGCACAGAGCTCTCCCTGCTGGAGCCCTTGGCAGTGTGCAAGCCACCGGCCCCTAAGCCCTCCCAAAGGACGCCTGGGGCCTAGGTGCAAAGGCAAGGCAGGAGCGGAGCTGAGGCCAGGAAGGCGCCAGTGGCGTCTCCCAGCCTCGCGCAGCCGGCTCCTTCCTGGGCAGGAAGCCTAGCAGCGAGGCAAGTCTGGGCAAGGCTCGCCCAGGGCAGAGCAGCCTCGCGCCAGCAACTCTGCCAGATCGGGCCTCTGAGCAGAGCTGGAGCTCTGCCGTCCTGGAGGCGCACTCGGCTCCAGCCAAGTAGGGCTTGAGCCAAACGAGGGTGGGCTGCCTCTTCTTCCCTCGAGGAGGCTCGCCTCCCCGCCAGCTGTTCACTCGGCTTCCAGGTGGGGGCGCTCTGCGCCTCCTGCAGGTCTTGGCTCAGGGGCTGCTTGCCCTGAGCTGGGGCTGTGGGCGGGAGCCCAGGCACGCAGGGGCAGGCCCCAACCAGCTGCACACGTCTCTGCTGGGGAGGAGAGCGCTAGGGAAGCTACGTGTGTGAGGCAGCTGCTGGGCGCCCAGGGAGTCAGCCTCCGGGTGTGCGTGGCTGCAGACCCCAGCCAGGGGCCCTGGGAACCTGGTGCACTCCGTGGGGCGCTGAGTCTGGGCGGCCAAGCAACCACTGGAGGAGCCCTGCACTAGCCCTTCCCTTCCCTCGCACAGAGCTCTCCCTGCTGGAGCCCTTGGCAGTGTGCAAGCCACCGGCCCCTAAGCCCTCCCAAAGGCCGCCTGGGGCCTAGGTGCAAAGGCAAGGCAGGAGCGGAGCTGAGGCCAGGAAGGCGCCAGTGGCGTCTCCCAGCCTCGCGCAGCCGGCTCCTTCCTGGGCAGGAAGCCTAGCAGCGAGGCAAGTCTGGGCAAGGCTCGCCAGGGCAGAGCAGCCTCGCGCCAGCAACTCTGCCAGATCGGGCCTCTGAGCAGAGCTGGAGCTCTGCCGTCCTGGAGGCGCACTCGGCTCCAGCCATGTAGGGCTTGAGCCAAACGAGGCTGGGCTGCCTCTTCTTCCCTCGAGGAGGCTCGCCTCCCCGCCAG
Source organism: Ovis canadensis (assembly GCF_042477335.2). Taxonomy (NCBI): domain Eukaryota; kingdom Metazoa; phylum Chordata; class Mammalia; order Artiodactyla; family Bovidae; genus Ovis; species Ovis canadensis. The sequence goes on along the minus strand of NC_091727.1, from coordinate 7,540,203 downwards.
CTGTTCACTCGGCTTCCAGGTGGGGGCGCTCTGCGCCTCCTGCAGGTCTTGGCGCAGGGGCTGCTTGCCCTGAGTTGGGGCTGTGGGCGGGAGCCCAGGCACGCAGGGTCAGGCCCCAACCAGCTGCACACGTCTCTGCTGGGGAGGAGAGCGCTAGGGAAGCTACGTGTGTGAGGCAGCTGCTGGACGCCCAGGGAGTCAGCCTCCGGGTGTGCGTGGCTGCAGACCCCAGCCAGGGGCCCTGGGAACCTGGTGCACTCCGTGCGGCGCTGAGTCTGGGCGGCCAAGCAACCACTGGAGGAGCCCTGCACTAGCCCTTCCCTTCCCTCGCACAGAGCTCTCCCTGCTGGAGCCCTTGGCAGTGTGCAAGCCACCGGCCCCTAAGCCCTCCCAAAGGACGCCTGGGGCCTAGGTGCAAAGGCAAGGCAGGAGCGGAGCTGAGGCCAGGAAGGCGCCAGTGGCGTCTCCCAGCCTCGCGCAGCCGGCTCCTTCCTGGGCAGGAAGCCTAGCAGCGAGGCAAGTCTGGGCAACGCTCGCCCAGGTCAGAGCAGCCTCGCGCCAGCAACTCTGCCAGATCGGGCCTCTGAGCAGAGCTGGAGCTCTGCCGTCCTCGAGGCGCACTCGGCTCCAGCCAAGTAGGGCTTGAGCCAAACGAGGCTGGGCTGCCTCTTCTTCCCTCGAGGAGGCTCGCCTCCCCGCCAGCTGTTCACTCGGCTTCCAGGTGGCAGCGCTCTGCGCCTCCTGCAGGGCTTGGCTCAGGGGCTGCTTGCCCTGAGCTGGGGCTGTGGGCGGGAGCCCAGGCACGCAGGGGCAGGCCCCAACCAGCTGCACACGTCTCTGCTGGGGAGGAGAGCGCTAGGGAAGCTACGTGTGTGAGGCAGCTGCTGGGCGCCCAGGGAGTCAGCCTCCGGGTGTGCGTGGCTTCAGACCCCAGCGAGGGGCCCTGGGAACCTGATGCACTCCGTGGGGCGCTGAGTCTGGGCGGCCAAGCAACCACTGGAGGAGCCCTGCACTAGCCCTTCCCTTCCCTCGCACAGAGCTCTCCCTGCTGGAGCCCTTGGCAGTGTGCAAGCCAGCGGACCCTAAGCCCTCCCCAAGGACACCTCGGGCCTAGGTGCAAAGGCAAGGCAGGAGCGGAGCTGAGGCCAGTAAGGCGCCAGTGGCGTCTCCCAGCCTCGCGCAGCCGGCTCCTACCTGGGCAGGAAGCCTAGCAGCGAGGCAAGTCTGGGCAAGGCTCGCCCAGGGCAGAGCAGCGTCGCGCCAGCAACTCTGCCAGATCGGGCCTCTGAGCAGAGCTGGAGCTCTGCCGTCCTGGAGGCGCACTCGGCTCCAGCCAAGTAGGGCTTGAGCCAAACGAGGCTGGGCTGCCTCTTCTTCCCTCGAGGAGGCTCGCCTCCCCGCCAGCTGTTCACTCGGCTTCCAGGTGGCGGCGTTCTGGGCCTCCTGCAGGTCTTGGCTCAGGGGCTGCTTGCCCTGAGCTGGGGCTGTGGGCGGGAGCCCAGGCACGCAGGGGCAGGCCCCAACCAGCTGCACACGTCTCTGCTGGGGAGGAGAGCGCTAGGGAAGCTACGTGTGTGAGGCAGCTGCTGGGCGCCCAGGGAGTCAGCCTCCGGGTGTGCGTGGCTGCAGACCCCAGCCAGGGGCCCTGGGAACCTGGTGCACTCCGTGCGGCGCTGAGTCTGGGCGGCCAAGCAACCACTGGAGGAGCCCTGCCCTAGCCCTTCCCTTCCTCGCACAGAGCTCTCCCTGCTGGAGCCCTTGGCAGTGTGCAAGCCAGCGGACCCTAAGGCCTCCCCAAGGACGCCTCGGGCCTAGGTGCAAAGGCAAGGCAGGAGCGGAGCTGAGGCCAGGAAGGCGCCAGTGGCGTCTCCCAGCCTCGCGCAGCCGGCTCCTACCTGGGCAGGAAGCCTAGCAGCGAGGCAAGTCTGGGCAAGGCTCGCCCAGGGCAGAGCAGCCTCGCGCCAGCAACTCTGCCAGATCGGGCCTCTGAGCAGAGCTGGAGCTCTGCCGTCCTGGAGGCGGACTCGGCTCCAGCCAAGTAGGGCTTGAGCCAAACGAGGCTGGGCTGCCTCTTCTTCCCTCGAGGAGGCTCGCCTCCCCGCCAGCTGTTCACTCGGCTTCCAGGTGGGGGCGCTCTGCGCCTCCTGCAGGTTTTGGCTCAGGGGCTGCTTGCCCTGAGCTGGGGCTGTGGGCGGGATCCCAGGCACGCAGGGGCAGGCCCCAACCAGCTGCACACGTCTCTGCTGGGGAGGAGAGCGCTAGGGAAGCTACGTGTGTGAGGCAGCTGCTGGGCGCCCAGGGAGTCAGCCTCCGGGTGTGCGTGGCTGCAGACCCCAGCCAGGGGCCCTGGGAACCTGGTGCACTCCGTGCGGCGCTGAGTCTGGGCGGCCAAGCAACCACTGGAGGAGCCCTGCACTAGCCCTTCCCTTCCTCGCACAGAGCTCTCCCTGCTGCAGCCCTTGGCAGTGTGCAAGCCTCCGGCCCCTAAGCCCTCCCAAAGGACGCCTGGGGCCTAGGTGAAAAGGCAAGGCAGGAGCGGAGCTGAGGCCAGGAAGGCGCCAGTGGCGTCTCCCAGCCTCGCGTAGCCGGCTCCTTCCTGGGCAGGAAGCCTAGCAGCGAGGCAAGTCTGGGCAAGGCTCGCCCAGGGCAGAGCAGCCCCGCGCCAGCAACTCTGCCAGATCGGGCCTCTGAGCAGAGCTGGAGCTCTGCCGTCCTCGAGGCGCACTCGGCTCCAGCCAAGTAGGGCTTGAGCCAAACGAGGCTGGGCTGCCTCTTCTTCCCTCGAGGAGGCTCGCCTCCCCGCCAGCTGTTCACTCGGCTTCCAGGTGGGGGCGCTCTGCGCCTCCTGCAGGTCTTGGCTCAGGGGCTGCTTGCCCTGAGCTGGGGCTGTGGGCGGGAGCCCAGGCACGCAGGGGCAGGCCCCAACCAGCTGCACACGTCTCTGCTGGGGAGGAGAGCGCTAGGGAAGCTACGTGTGTGAGGCAGCTGCTGGGCGCCCAGGGAGTCAGCCTCCGGGTGTGCGTGGCTGCAGACCCCAGCCAGGGGCCCTGGGAACCTGGTGCACTCCGTGCGGCGCTGAGTCTGGGCGGCCAAGCAACCACTGGAGGAGCCCTGCACTAGCCCTTCCCTTCCTCGCACAGAGCTCTCCCTGCTGGAGCCCTTGGCAGTGTGCAAGCCTCCGGCCCCTAAGCCCTCCCAAAGGACGCCTGGGGCCTAGGTGCAAAGGCAAGGCAGGAGCGGAGCTGAGGCCAGGAAGGCTCCAGTGGCGTCTCCCAGCCTCGCGCAGCCGGCTCCTTCCTGGGCAGGAAGCCTAGCAGCGAGGCAAATCTGGGCAAGGCTCGCCCAGGGCAGAGCAGCCTCACGCCAGCAACTCTGCCAGATCGGGCCTCTGAGCAGAGCTGGAGCTCTGCCGTCCTGGAGGGGCACTCGGCTCCAGCCAAGTAGGGCTTGAGCCAAACGAGGCTGGGCTGCCTCTTCTTCCCTCGAGGAGGCTCGCCTCCCCGCCAGCTGTTCACTCGGCTTCCAGGTGGGGGCGCTCTGCGCCTCCTGCAGGGCTTGGCTCAGGGGCTGCTTGCCCTGAGCTGGGGCTGTGGGCGGTAGCCCAGGCACGCAGGGGCAGGCCCCAACCAGCTGCACACGTCTCTGCTGGGGAGGAGAGCGCTAGGGAAGCTACGTGTGTGAGGCAGCTGCTGGGCGCCCAGGGAGTCAGCCTCCGGGTGTGCGTGGCTGCAGACCCCAGCCAGGGGCCCTGGGAACCTGGTGCATTCCATGCGGCGCTGAGTCTGGGCGGCCAAGCAACCACTGGAGGAGCCCTGCACTAGCCCTTCCCTTCCCTCGCACAGAGCTCTCCCTGCTGGAGCCCTTGGCAGTGTGCAAGCCACCGGCCCCTAAGCCCTCCCAAAGGACGCCTGGGGCCTAGGTGCAAAGGCAAGGCAGGAGCGGAGCTGAGGCCAGGAAGGCGCCAGTGGCGTCTCCCAGCCTCGCGCAGCCGGCTCCTTCCTGGGCAGGAAGCCTACCAGCGAGGCAAGTCTGGGCAAGGCTCGCCAGGGCAGAGCAGCCTCGCGCCAGCAACTCTGCCAGATCGGGCCTCTGAGCAGAGCTGGAGCTCTGCCGTCCTGGAGGCGCACTCGGCTCCAGCCAAGTAGGGCTTGAGCCAAACGAGGGTGGGCTGCCTCTTCTTCCCTCGAGGAGGCTCGCCTCCCCGCCAGCTGTTCACTCGGCTTCCAGGTGGGCGCGCTCTGCGCCTCCTGCAGGTCTTGGCTCAGGGGCTGCTTGCCCTGACCTGGGGCTGTGGGCGGGAGCCCAGGCACGCAGGGGCAGGCCCCAACCAGCTGCACACGTCTCTGCTGGGGAGGAGAGCGCTAGGGAAGCTACGTGTGTGAGGAAGCTGCTGGGCGCCCAGGGAGTCAGCCTCCGGGTGTGCGTGGCTGCAGACCCCAGCCAGGGGCCCTGGGAACCTGGTGCACTCCGTGCGGCGCTGAGTCTGGGCGGCCAAGCAACCACTGGAGGAGCCCTGCACTAGCCCTTCCCTTCCCTCACACAGAGCTCTCCCTGCTGGAGCCCTTGGCAGTGTGCAAGCCACCGGCCCATAAGACCTCCCAAAGGACGCCTGGGGCCTAGGTGCAAAGGCAAGGCAGGAGCGGAGCTGAGGCCAGGAAGGCGCCAGTGGCGTCTCCCAGCCTCGCGCAGCCGGCTCCTTCCTGGGCAGGAAGCCTAGCAGCGAGGCAAGTCTGGGCAAGGCTCGCCCAGGGCAGAGTAGCCTCGCGCCAGCAACTCTGCCAGATCGGGCCTCTGAGCAGAGCTGGAGCTCTGCCGTCCTGGAGGCGCACTCGGCTCCAGCCAAGTAGGGCTTGAGCCAAACGAGGCTGGGCTGCCTCTTCTTCCCTCGAGGAGGCTCGCCTCCCCGCCAGCTGTTCACTCGGCTTCCAGGTGGGGGCGCTCTGCGCCTCCTGCAGGTCTTGGCTCAGGGGCTGCTTGCCCTGAGCTGGGGCTGTGGGCGGGAGCCCAGGCACGCAGGGGCAGGCCCCAACCAGCTGCACACGTCTCTGCTGGGGAGGAGAGCGCTAGGGAAGCTACGTGTGTGAGGCAGCTGCTGGGCGCCCAGGGAGTCAGCCTCCGGGTGTGCGTGGCTGCAGACCCCAGCCAGGGGCCCTGGGAACCTGGTGCACTCCGTGCGGCGCTGAGTCTGGGCGGCCAAGCAACCACTGGAGGAGCCCTGCACTAGCCCTTCCCTACCTCGCACAGAGCTCTCCCTGCTGGAGCCCATGGCAGTGTGCAAGCCACCGGCCCCTAAGCCCTCCCAAAGGAAGCCTGGGGCCTAGGTGCAAAGGCAAGGCAGGAGCGGAGCTGAGGCCAGGAAGGCGCCAGTGGCGTCTCCCAGCCTCGCGCAGCCGGCTCCTTCCTGGGCAGGAAGCCTAGCAGCGAGGCAAGTCTGGGCAAGGCTCGCCCAGGGCAGAGCAGCCTCGCGCCAGCAACTCTGCCAGATCGGGCCTCTGAGCAGAGCTGGAGCTCTGCCGTCCTGGAGGCGCACTCGGCTCCAGCCAAGTAGGGCTTGAGCCAAACGAGGCTGGGCTGCCTCTTCTTCCCTCGAGGAGGCTCGCCTCCCCGCCAGCTGTTCACTCGGCTTCCAGGTGGCGGCGCTCTGCGCCTCCTGCAGGTCTTGGCTCAGGGGCTGCTTGCCCTGAGCTGGGGCTGTGGGCGGGAGCCCAGGCACGCAGGGGCAGGCCCCAACCAGCTGCACACGTCTCTGCTGGGGAGGAGAGCGCTAGGGAAGCTACGTGTGTGAGGCAGCTGCTGGGCGCCCAGGGAGTCAGCCTCCGGGTGTGCGTGGCTGCAGACCCCAGCCAGGGGCCCTGGGAACCTGGTGCACTCCGTGCGGCGCTGAGTCTGGGCGGCCAAGCAACCACTGGAGGAGCCCTGCACTAGCCCTTCCCTTCCTCGCACAGAGCTCTCCCTGCTGGAGCCCTTGGCAGTGTGCAAGCCTCCGGCCCCTAAGCCCTCCCAAAGGACGCCTGGGGCCTAGGTGCAAAGGCAAGGCAGGAGCGGAGCTGAGGCCAGGAAGGCTCCAGTGGCGTCTCCCAGCCTCGCGCAGCCGGCTCCTTCCTGGGCAGGAAGCCTAGCAGCGAGGCAAGTCTGGGCAAGGCTCGCCCAGGGCAGAGCAGCCTCACGCCAGCAACTCTGCCAGATCGGGCCTCTGAGCAGAGCTGGAGCTCTGCCGTCCTGGAGGGGCACTCGGCTCCAGCCAAGTAGGGCTTGAGCCAAACGAGGCTGGGCTGCCTCTTCTTCCCTCGAGGAGGCTCGCCTCCCCGCCAGCTGTTCACTCGGCTTCCAGGTGGGGGCGCTCTGCGCCTCCTGCAGGGCTTGGCTCAGGGGCTGCTTGCCCTGAGCTGGGGCTGTGGGCGGTAGACCAGGCACGCAGGGGCAGGCCCCAACCAGCTGCACACGTCTCTGCTGGGGAGGAGAGCGCTAGGGAAGCTACGTGTGTGAGGCAGCTGCTGGGCGCCCAAGGAGTCAGCCTCCGGGTGTGCGTGGCTGCAGACCCCTGCCAGGGGCCCTGGGAACCTGGTGTACTCCGTGCGGCGCTGAGTCTGGGCGGCCAAGCAACCACTGGAGGAGCCCTGCACTAGCCCTTCCCTTCCCTCGCACAGAGCTCTCCCTGCTGGAGCCCTTGGCAGTGTGCAAGCCAGCGGACCCTAAGCCCTCCCCAAGGACGCCTGGGGCCTAGGTGCAAAGGCAAGGCAGGAGCGGAGCTGAGGACAGGAAGGCGCCAGTGGCGTCTCCCAGCCTCGTGCAGCGGGCTCCTTCCTGGGCAGGAAGCCTAGCAGCGAGGCAAGTCTGGGCAAGGCTCGCCCAGGGCAGAGCAGCCTCGCGCCAGCAACTCTGCCAGATCGGGCCTCTGAGCAGAGCTGGAGCTCTGCCGTCCTGGAGGCGCACTCGGCTCCAGCCAAGTAGGGCTTGAGCCAAACGAGGCTGGGCTGCCTCTTCTTCCCTCGAGGAGGCTCGCCTCCCCGCCAGCTGTTCACTCGGCTTCCAGGTGGCGGCGATCTGCGCCTCCTGCAGGTCTTGGCTCAGGGGCTGCTTTCCCTGAGCTGGGGCTGTGGCCGGGAGCCCAGGCACGCAGGGGCAGGCCCCAACCAGCTGCACACGTCTCTGCTGGGAGGAGAGCGCTAGGGAAGCTACGTGTGTGAGGCAGCTGCTCTGCGCCCAGGGAGTCAGCCTCCGGGTGTGCGTGGCTGCAGACCCCAGCCAGGGGCCCTGGGAACCTGGTGCACTCCGTGCGGCGCTGAGTCTGGGCGGCCAAGCAACCACTGGAGGAGCCCTGCCCTAGCCCTTCCCTTCCTCGCACAGAGCTCTCCCTGCTGGAGCCCTTGGCAGTGTGCAAGCCTCCGGCCCCTAAGCCCTCCCAAAGGACGACTGGGGCCTAGGTGCAAAGGCAAGGCAGGAGCGGAGCTGAGGCCAGTAAGGCGCCAGTGGCGTCTCCCAGCCTCGCGCAGCCGGCTCCTTCCTGGGCAGGAAGCCTAGCAGCGAGGCAAGTCTGGGCAAGGCTCGCCCAGGGCAGAGCAGCCCCGCGCCAGCAACTCTGCCAGATCGGGCCTCTGAGCAGAGCTGGAGCTCTGCCGTCCTGGAGGCGCACTCGGCTCCAGCCAAGTAGGGCTTGAGCCAAACGAGGCTGGGCTGCCTCTTCTTCCCTCGAGGAGGCTCGCCTCCCCGCCAGCTGTTCACTCGGCTTCCAGGTGGGGGCGCTCTGCGCCTCCTGCAGGTCTTGGCTCAGGGGCTGCTTGCCCTGAGCTGGGGCTGTGGGCGGGAGCCCAGGCACGCAGGGGCAGGCCCCAACCAGCTGCACACGTCTCTGCTGGGAGGAGAGCGCTAGGGAAGCTACGTGTGTGAGGCAGCTGCTGGGCGCCCAGGGAGTCAGCCTCCGGGTGTGCGTGGCTGCAGACCCCAGCCAGGGGCCCTGGGAACCTGGTGCACTCCGTGCGGCGCTGAGTTTGGGCGGCCAAGCAACCACTGGAGGAGCCCTGCACTAGCCCTTCCCTTCCCTCGCACAGAGCTCTCCCTGCTGGAGCCCTTGGCAGTGTGCAAGCCAGCGGACCCTAAGCCCTCCCCAAGGACACCTCGGGCCTAGGTGCAAAGGCAAGGCAGGAGCGGAGCTGAGGCCAGTAAGGCGCCAGTGGCGTCTCCCAGCCTCGCGCAGCCGGCTCCTACCTGGGCAGGAAGCCTAGCAGCGAGGCAAGTCTGGGCAAGGCTCGCCCAGGGCAGAGCAGCCTCGCGCCAGCAACTCTGCCAGATCGGGCCTCTGAGCAGAGCTGGAGCTCTGCCGTCCTGGAGGCGCACTCGGCTCCAGCCAAGTAGGGCTTGAGCCAAACGAGGCTGGGCTGCCTCTTCTTCCCTCGAGGAGGCTCGCCTCCCCGCCAGCTGTTCACTCGGCTTCCAGGTGGGGGCGCTCTGCGCCTCCTGCAGGTCTTGGCTCAGGGGCTGCTTGCCCTGAGCTGGGGCTGTGGGCGGGAGCCCAGGCACGCAGGGGCAGGCCCCAACCAGCTGCACACGTCTCTGCTGGGGAGGAGAGCGCTAGGGAAGCTACGTGTGTGAGGCAGCTGCTGGGCGCCCAGGGAGTCAGCCTCCGGGTGTGCGTGGCTGCAGACCCCAGCCAGGGGCCCTGGGAACCTGGTGCACTCCGTGCGGCGCTGAGTCTGGGCGGCCAAGCAACCACTGGAGGAGCCCTGCCCTAGCCCTTCCCTTCCTCGCACAGAGCTCTCCCTGCTGGAGCCCTTGGCAGTGTGCAAGGCAGCGGACCCTAAGCCCTCCCCAAGGACGCCTCGGGCCTAGGTGCAAAGGCAAGGCAGGAGCGGAGCTGAGGCCAGGAAGGCGCCAGTGGCGTCTCCCAGCCTCGCGCAGCCGGCTCCTACCTGGGCAGGAAGCCTAGCAGCGAGGCAAGTCTGGGCAAGGCTCGCCCAGGGCAGAGCAGCCTCGCGCCAGCAACTCTGCCAGATCGGGCCTCTGAGCAGAGCTGGAGCTCTGCCGTCCTGGAGGCGGACTCGGCTCCAGCCAAGTAGGGCTTGAGCCAAACGAGGCTGGGCTGCCTCTTCTTCCCTCGAGGAGGCTCGCCTCCCCGCCAGCTGTTCACTCGGCTTCCAGGTGGGGGCGCTCTGCGCCTCCTGCAGGTTTTGGCTCAGGGGCTGCTTGCCCTGAGCTGGGGCTGTGGGCGGGATCCCAGGCACGCAGGGGCAGGCCCCAACCAGCTGCACACGTCTCTGCTGGGGAGGAGAGCGCTAGGGAAGCTACGTGTGTGAGGCAGCTGCTGGGCGCCCAGGGAGTCAGCCTCCGGGTGTGCGTGGCTGCAGACCCCAGCCAGGGGCCCTGGGAACCTGGTGCACTCCGTGCGGCGCTGAGTCTGGGCGTCCAAGCAACCACTGGAGGAGCCCTGCACTAGCCCTTCCCTTCCTCGCACAGAGCTCTCCCTGCTGCAGCCCTTGGCAGTGTGCAAGCCTCCGGCCCCTAAGCCCTCCCAAAGGACGCCTGGGGCCTAGGTGAAAAGGCAAGGCAGGAGCGGAGCTGAGGCCAGGAAGGCGCCAGTGGCGTCTCCCAGCCTCGCGCAGCCGGCTCCTTCCTGGGCAGGAAGCCTAGCAGCGAGGCAAGTCTGGGCAAGGCTCGCCCAGGGCAGAGCAGCCCCGCGCCAGCAACTCTGCCAGATCGGGCCTCTGAGCAGAGCTGGAGCTCTGCCGTCCTCGAGGCGCACTCGGCTCCAGCCAAGTAGGGCTTGAGCCAAACGAGGCTGGGCTGCCTCTTCTTCCCTCGAGGAGGCTCGCCTCCCCGCCAGCTGTTCACTCGGCTTCCAGGTGGGGGCGCTCTGCGCCTCCTGCAGGTCTTGGCTCAGGGGCTGCTTGCCCTGAGCTGGGGCTGTGGGCGGGAGCCCAGGCACGCAGGGGCAGGCCCCAACCAGCTGCACACGTCTCTGCTGGGGAGGAGAGCGCTAGGGAAGCTACGTGTGTGAGGCAGCTGCTGGGCGCCCAGGGAGTCAGCCTCCGGGTGTGCGTGGCTGCAGACCCCAGCCAGGGGCCCTGGGAACCTGGTGCACTCCGTGGGGCGCTGAGTCTGGGCGGCCAAGCAACCACAGGAGGAGCCCTGCCCTAGCCCTTCCCTTCCTCGCACAGAGCTCTCCCTGCTGGAGCCCTTGGCAGTGTGCAAGCCAGCGGACCCTAAGCCCTCCCCAAGGACGCCTGGGGCCTAGGTGCAAAGGTAAGGCAGGAGCGGAGCTGAGGCCAGGAAGGCGCCAGTGGCGTCTCCCAGCCTCGCACAGCCGGCTCCTTCCTGGGCCGTAAGCCTAGCAGCGAGGCAAGTCTGGGCAACGCTCGCCCAGGGCAGAGCAGCCTCGCGCCAGCAACTCTGCCAGATCGGGCCTCTGAGCAGAGCTGGAGCTCTGCCGTCCTGGAGGCGCACTCGGCTCCAGCCAAGTAGGGCTTGAGCCAAACGAGGCTGGGCTGCCTCTTCTTCCCTCGAGGAGGCTCGCCTCCCCGCCAGCTGTTCACTCGGCTTCCAGGTGGGGGCGCTCTGCGCCTCCTGCAGGTCTTGGCTCAGGGGCTGCTTGCCCTGAGCTGGGGCTGTGGGCGGGAGCCCAGGCACGCAGGGGCAGGCCCCAACCAGCTGCACACGTCTCTGCTGGGGAGGAGAGCGCTAGGGAAGCTACGTGTGTGAGGCAGCTGCTGGGCGCCCAGGGAGTCAGCCTCCGGGTGTGCGTGGCTGCAGACCCCAGCCAGGGGCCCTGGGAACCTGGTGCACTCCGTGCGGCGCTGAGTCTGGGCGGCCAAGCAACCACTGGAGGAGCCCTGCACTAGCCCTTCCCTTCCCTCGCACAGAGCTCTCCCTGCTGGAGCCCTTGGCAGTGTGCAAGCCACCGGCCCCTAAGCCCTCCCAAAGGACGCCTGGGGCCTAGGTGCAAAGGCAAGGCAGGAGCGGAGCTGAGGCCAGGAAGGCGCCAGTGGCGTCTCCCAGCCTCGCGCAGCCGGCTCCTTCCTGGGCAGGAAGCCTAGCAGCGAGGCAAGTCTGGGCAAGGCTCGCCCAGGGCAGAGCAGCCCCGCGCCAGCAACTCTGCCAGATCGGGCCTCTGAGCAGAGCTGGAGCTCTGCCGTCCTGGAGGCGCACTCGGCTCCAGCCAAGTAGGGCTTGAGCCAAACGAGGCTGGGCTGCCTCTTCTTCCCTCGAGGAGGCTCGCCTCCCCGCCAGCTGTTCACTCGGCTTCCAGGTGGGGGCGCTCTGCGCCTCCTGCAGGGCTTGGCTCAGGGGCTGCTTGCCCTGAGCTGGGGCTGTGGGCGGGAGCCCAGGCACGCAGGGGCAGGCCCCAACCAGCTGCACACGTCTCTGCTGGGGAGGAGAGCGCTAGGGAAGCTACGTGTGTGAGGCAGCTGCTGGGCGCCCAGGGAGTCAGCCTCCGGGTGTGCGTGGCTGCAGACCCCAGCCAGGGGCCCTGGGAACCTGGTGCACTCCGTGGGGCGCTGAGTCTGGGCGGCCAAGCAACCACTGGAGGAGCCCTGCTCTAGCCCTTCCCTTCCTCGCACAGAGCTCTCCCTGCTGGAGCCCTTGGCAGTGTGCAAGCCAGCGGACCCTAAGCCCTCCCCAAGGACGCCTGGGGCCTAGGTGCAAAGGTAAGGCAGGAGCGGAGCTGAGGCCAGGAAGGCGCCAGTGGCGTCTCCCAGCCTCGCGCAGCCGGCTCCTTCCTGGGCAGGAAGCCTAGCAGCGAGGCAAGTCTGGGCAACGCTCGCCCAGGGCAGAGCAGCCTCGCGCCAGCAACTCTGCCAGATCGGGCCTCTGAGCAGAGCTGGAGGTCTGCCGTCCTGGAGGCGCACTCGGCTCCAGCCAAGTAGGGCTTGAGCCAAACGAGGCTGGGCTGCCTCTTCTTCCCTCGAGGAGGCTCGCCTCCCCGCCAGCTGTTCACTCGGCTTCCAGGTGGGGGCGCTCTGCGCCTCCTGCAGGTCTTGGCTCAGGGGCTGCTTGCCCTGAGCTGGGGCTGTGGGCGGGAGCCCAGGCACGCAGGGGCAGGCCCCAACCAGCTGCACACGTCTCTGCTGGGGAGGAGAGCGCTAGGGAAGCTACGTGTGTGAGGCAGCTGCTGCGCGCCCAGGGAGTCAGCCTCCGGGTGTGCGTGGCTGCAGACCCCAGCCAGGGGCCCTGGGAACCTGGTGCACTCCGTGCGGCGCTGAGTCTGGGCGGCCAAGCAACCACTGGTGGAGCCCTGCACTAGCCCTTCCCTTCCTCCCACAGAGCTCTCCCTGCTGGAGCCCTTGGCAGTGTGCAAGCCACCGGCCCCTAAGCCCTCACAAAGGACGCCTGGGGCCTAGGTGCAAAGGCAAGGCAGGAGCGGAGCTGAGGCCAGGAAGGCGCCAGTGGCGTCTCCCAGCCTCGCGCAGCCTGCTCCTTCCTTGGCAGGAAGCCTAGCAGTGAGGCAAGTCTGGGCAAGGCTCGCCCAGGGCAGAGCAGCCTCGCGCCAGCAACTGCCAGATCGGGCCTCTGAGCAGAGCTGGAGCTCTGCCGTCCTGGAGGCGCACTCGGCTCCAGCCAAGTAGGGCTTGAGCCAAACGAGGCTGGGCTGCCTCTTCTTCCCTCGAGGAGGCTCGCCTCCCCGCCAGCTGTTCCCTCGGCTTCCAGGTGGGGGCGCTCTGCGCCTCCTGCAGGTCTTGGCTCAGGGGCTGCTTGCCCAGAGCTGGGGCGGTGGGCGGGAGCCCAGGCACGCAGGGGCAGGCCCCAACCAGCTGCACACGTCTCTGCTGGGGAGGAGAGAGCTAGGGAAGCTACGTGTGTGAGGCAGCTGCTGGGCGCCCAAGGAGTCAGCCTCCGGGTGTGCGTGGCTGCAGACCCCAGCCAGGGGCCCTGGGAACCTGGTGCACTCCGTGCGGCACTGAGTCTGGGCGGCCAAGCAACCACTGGAGGAGCCCTGCACTAGCCCTTCCCTTCCCTCGCACAGAGCTCTCCCTGCTGGAGCCCTTGGCAGTGTGCAAGCCAGCGGACCCTAAGCCCTCCCCAAAGACACCTCGGGCCTAGGTGCAAAGGCAAGGCAGGAGCGGAGCTGAGGCCAGTAAGGCGCCAGTGGCGTCTCCCAGCCTCGCGCAGCCAGCTCCTACCTGGGCAGGAAGCCTAGCAGCGAGGCAAGTCTGGGCAAGGCTCGCCCAGGGCAGAGCAGCCTCGCGCCAACAACTCTGCCAGATCGGGCCTCTGAGCAAAGCCTGGAGCTCTGCCGTCCTGGAGGCGCACTCGGCTCCAGCCAAGTAGGGCTTGAGCCAAACGAGGCTGGGCTGCCTCTTCTTCCCTCGAGGAGGCTCGCCTCCCCGCCAGCTGTTCACTCGGCTTCCAGGTGGGGGCGCTCTGCGCCTCCTGCAGGTTTTGGCTCAGGGGCTGCTTGCCCTGAGCTGGGGCTGTGGGCGGGAGCCCAGGCACGCAGGGGCAGGCCCCAACCAGCTGCACACGTCTCTGCTGGGGAGGAGAGCGCTAGGGAAGCTACGTGTGTGAGGCAGCTGCTGGGCGCCCAGGGAGTCAGCCTCCGGGTGTGCGTGGCTGCAGACCCCAGCCAGGGGCCCTGGGAACCTGGTGCACTCCGTGCGGCGCTGAGTCTGGGCGGCCAAGCAACCACTGGAGGAGCCCTGCACTAGCCCTTCCCTTCCTCGCACAGAGCTCTCCCTGCTGCAGCCCTTGGCAGTGTGCAAGCCTCCGGCCCCTAAGCCCTCCCAAAGGACGCCTGGGGCCTAGGTGCAAAGGCAAGGCAGGAGCGGAGCTGAGGCCAGGAAGGCGCCAGTGGCGTCTCCCAGCCTCGCGCAGCCGGCTCCTTCCTGGGCAGGAAGCCTAGCAGCGAGGCAAGTCTGGGCAAGGCTCGCCCAGGGCAGAGCAGCCTCGCGCCAGCAACTCTGCCAGATCGGGCCTCTGAGCAGAGCTGGAGCTCTGCCGTCCTCGAGGCGCACTCGGCTCCAGCCAAGTAGGGCTTGAGCCAAACGAGGCTGGGCTGCCTCTTCTTCCCTCGAGGAGGCTCGCCTCCCCGCCAGCTGTTCACTCGGCTTCCAGGTGGCAGCGCTCTGCGCCTCCTGCAGGGCTTGGCTCAGGGGCTGCTTGCCCTGAGCTGGGGCTGTGGGCGGGAGCCCAGGCACGCAGGGGCAGGCCCCAACCAGCTGCACACGTCTCTGCTGGGGAGGAGAGCGCTAGGGAAGCTACGTGTGTGAGGCAGCTGCTGGGCGCCCAGGGAGTCAGCCTCCGGGTGTGCGTGGCTGCAGACCCCAGCCAGGGGCCCTGGGAACCTGGTGCACTCCGTGCGGCGCTGAGTCTGGGCGGCCAAGCAACCACTGGAGGAGCCCTGCACTAGCCCTTCCCTTCCCTCGCACAGAGCTCTCCCTGCTGGAGCCCTTGGCAGTGTGCAAGCCACCGGCCCCTAAGCCCTCCCAAAGGACGCCTGGGGCTTAGGTGCAAAGGCAAGGCAGGAGCGGAGCTGAGGCCAGGAAGGCGCCAGTGGCGTCTCCCAGCCTCGCGCAGCCGGCTCCTTCCTGGGCAGGAAGCCTAGCAGCGAGGCAAGTCTGGGCAAGGCTCGCCCAGGGCAGAGCAGCCTCGCGCCAGCAACTCTGCCAGATCGGGCCTCTGAGCAGAGCTGGAGCTCTGCCGTCCTCGAGGCGCACTCGGCTCCAGCCAAGTAGGGCTTGAGCCAAACGAGGCTGGGCTGCCTCTTCTTCCCTCGAGGAGGCTCGCCTCCCCGCCAGCTGTTCACTCGGCTTCCAGGTGGCAGCGCTCTGCGCCTCCTGCAGGGCTTGGCTCAGGGGCTGCTTGCCCTGAGCTGGGGCTGTGGGCGGGAGCCCAGGCACGCAGGGGCAGGCCCCAACCAGCTGCACACGTCTCTGCTGGGGAGGAGAGCGCTAGGGAAGCTACGTGTGTGAGGCAGCTGCTGGGCGCCCAGGGAGTCAGCCTCCGGGTGTGCGTGGCTGCAGACCCCAGCCAGGGGCCCTGGGAACCTGGTGCACTCCGTGCGGCGCTGAGTCTGGGCGGCCAAGCAACCACTGGAGGAGCCCTGCACTAGCCCTTCCCTTCCTCCCACAGAGCTCTCCCTGCTGGAGCCCTTGGCAGTGTGCAAGCCACCGGCCCCTAAGCCCTCCCCAAGGACGCCTGGGGCCTAGGTGCAAAGGCAAGGCAGGAGCGGAGCTGAGGCCAGGAAGGCGCCAGTGGCGTCTCCCAGCCTCGCGCAGCCTGCTCCTTCCTTGGCAGGAAGCCTAGCAGCGAGGCAAGTCTGGGCAAGGCTCGCCCAGGGCAGAGCAGCCTCGCGCCAGCAACTCTGCCAGATCGGGCCTCTGAGCAGAGCTGGAGCTCTGCCGTCCTGGAGGCGCACTCGGCTCCAGCCAAGTAGGGCTTGAGCCAAACGAGGCTGGGCTGCCTCTTCTTCCCTCGAGGAGGCTCGCCTCCCCGCCAGCTGTTCACTCGGCTTCCAGGTGGGGGCGCTCTGCGCCTCCTGCAGGTCTTGGCTCAGGGGCTGCTTGCCCTGAGCTGGGGCTGTGGGCGGGAGCCCAGGCACGCAGGGGCAGGCCCCAACCAGCTGCACACGTCTCTGCTGGG
This sequence comes from Ovis canadensis, assembly GCF_042477335.2. NCBI lineage: Eukaryota > Metazoa > Chordata > Mammalia > Artiodactyla > Bovidae > Ovis > Ovis canadensis. The sequence continues at coordinate 7,524,633 of NC_091727.1, read as the reverse complement.
GAGGAGAGCGCTAGGGAAGCTACGTGTGTGAGGCAGCTGCTGGGCGCCCAGGGAGTCAGCCTCCGGGTGTGCGTGGCTGCAGACCCCAGCCAGGGGCCCTGGGAACCTGGTGCACTCCGTGCGGCGCTGAGTCTGGGCGGCCAAGCAACCACTGGAGGAGCCCTGCACTAGCCCTTCCCTTCCTCCCACAGAGCTCTCCCTGCTGGAGCCCTTGGCAGTGTGCAAGCCACCGGCCCCTAAGCCCTCCCCAAGGACGCCTGGGGCCTAGGTGCAAAGGCAAGGCAGGAGCGGAGCTGAGGCCAGGAAGGCGCCAGTGGCGTCTCCCAGCCTCGCGCAGCCTGCTCCTTCCTTGGCAGGAAGCCTAGCAGCGAGGCAAGTCTGGGCAAGGCTCGCCCAGGGCAGAGCAGCCTCGCGCCAGCAACTCTGCCAGATCGGGCCTCTGAGCAGAGCTGGAGCTCTGCCGTCCTCGAGGCGCACTCGGCTCCAGCCAAGTAGGGCTTGAGCCAAACGAGGCTGGGCTGCCTCTTCTTCCCTCGAGGAGGCTCGCCTCCCCGCCAGCTGTTCACTCGGCTTCCAGGTGGGGGCGCTCTGCGCCTCCTGCAGGTCTTGGCTCAGGGGCTGCTTGCCCTGAGCTGGGGCTGTGGGCGGGAGCCCAGGCACGCAGGGGCAGGCCCCAACCAGCTGCACACGTCTCTGCTGGGGAGGAGAGCGCTAGGGAAGCTACGTGTGTGAGGCAGCTGCTGGGCGCCCAGGGAGTCAGCCTCCGGGTGTGCGTGGCTGCAGACCCCAGCCAGGGGCCCTGGGAACCTGGTGCACTCCGTGCGGCGCTGAGTCTGGGCGGCCAAGCAACCACTGGAGGAGCCCTGCACTAGCCCTTCCCTTCCCTCGCACAGAGCTCTCCCTGCTGGAGCCCTTGGCAGTGTGCAAGCCACCGGCCCCTAAGCCCTCCCAAAGGACGCCTGGGGCCTAGGTGCAAAGGCAAGGCAGGAGCGGAGCTGAGGCCAGGAAAGCGCCAGTGGCGTCTCCCAGCCTCGCGCAGCCGGCTCCTTCTTGGGCAGGAAGCCTAGCAGCGAGGCAAGTCTGGGCAAGGCTCGCCCAGGGCAGAGCAGCCTCGCGCCAGCAACTCTGCCAGATCGGGCCTCTGAGCAGAGCTGGAGCTCTGCCGTCCTCGAGGCGCACTCGGCTCCAGCCAAGTAGGGCTTGAGCCAAACGAGGCTGGGCGGCCTCTTCTTCCCTCGAGGAGGCTCGCCTCCCCGCCAGCTGTTCACTCGGCTTCCAGGTGGGGGCGCTCTGCGCCTCCTGCAGGTCTTGGCTCAGGGGCTGCTTGCCCTGAGCTGGGGCTGTGGGCGGGAGCCCAGGCACGCAGGGGCAGGCCCCAACCAGCTGCACACGTCTCTGCTGGGGAGGAGAGCGCTAGGGAAGCTACGTGTGTGAGGCAGCTGCTGGGCGCCCAGGGAGTCAGCCTCCGGGTGTGCGTGGCTGCAGACCCCAGCCCGGGGCCCTGGGAACCTGGTGCACTCCGTGCGGCGCTGAGTCTGGGCGGCCAAGCAACCACTGGAGGAGCCCTGCACTAGCCCTTCCCTTCCTCGCACAGAGCTCTCCCTGCTGGAGTCCTTGGCAGTGTGCAAGCCACCGGCCCATAAGCCCTCCCAAAGGAAGCCTGGGGCCTAGGTGCAAAGGCAAGGCAGGAGCGGAGCTGAGGCCAGGAAGGCGCCAGTGGCGTCTCCCAGCCTCGCGCAGCCGGCTCCTTCCTGGGCAGGAAGCCTAGCAGCGAGGCAAGTCTGGGCAAGGCTCGCCCAGGGCAGAGCAGCCTCGCGCCAGCAACTCTGCCAGATCGGGCCTCTGAGCAGAGCTGGAGCTCTGCCGTCCTGGAGGCGCACTCGGCTCCAGCCAAGTAGGGCTTGAGCCAAACGAGGCTGGGCTGCCTCTTCTTCCCTCGAGGAGGCTCGCCTCCCCGCCAGCTGTTCACTCGGCTTCCAGGTGGCGGCGCTCTGCGCCTCCTGCAGGTCTTGGCTCAGGGGCTGCTTGCCCTGAGCTGGGGCTGTGGGCGGGAGCCCAGCCACGCAGGGGCAGGCCCCAAACAGCTGCACACGTCTCTGCTGGGGAGGAGAGCGCTAGGGAAACTACGTGTGTGAGGCAGCTGCTGGGCGCCCAGGGAGTCAGCCTCCGGGTGTGCGTGGCTGCAGACCCCAGCCAGGGGCCCTGGGAACCTGGTGCACTCCGTGCGGCGCTGAGTCTGGGCGGCCAAGCAACCACTGGAGGAGCCCTGCACTAGCCCTTCCCTTCCCTGGCACAGAGCTCTCCCTGCTGGAGCCCTTGGCAGTGTGCAAGCCACCGGCCCATAACCCTCCCAAAGGACGCCTGGGGCCTAGGTGCAAAGGCAAGGCAGGAGAGGAGCTGATGCCAGGAAGGCGCCAGTGGCGTCTCCCAGCCTCGCGCAGCCGGCTCCTTCCTGGGCAGGAAGCCTAGCAGCGAGGCAAGTCTGGGCAAGGCTCGCCCAGGGCAGAGCAGCCTCGCGCCAGCAACTCTGCCAGATCGGGCCTCTGAGCAGAGCTGGAGCTCTGCCGTCCTGGAGGCGCACTCGGCTCCAGCCAAGTAGGGCTTGAGCCAAACGAGGCTGGGCTGCCTCTTCTTCCCTCGAGGAGGCTCGCCTCCCCGCCAGTTGTTCACTCGGCTTCCAGGTGGGGGCGCTCTGCGCCTCCTGCAGGTCTTGGCTCAGGGGCTGCTTGCCCTGAGCTGGGGCTGTGGGCGGGAGCCCAGGCACGCAGGGGCAGGCCCCAACCAGCTGCACACGTCTCTGCTGGGGAGGAGAGCGCTAGGGAAGCTACGTGTGTGAGGCAGCTGCTGGGCGCCCAGGGAGTCAGCCTCCGGGTGTGCGTGGCTACAGACCCCACCCAGGGGCCCTGGGAACCTGGTGCACTCCGTGCGGCGCTGAGTCTGGGCGGCCAAGCAACCACTGGAGGAGCCCTGCCCTAGCCCTTCCCTTCCTCGCACAGAGCTCTCCCTGCTGGAGCCCTTGGCAGTGTGCAAGCCTCCGGCCCCTAAGCCCTCCCAAAGGACGCCTGGGGCCTAGGTGCAAAGGCAAGGCAGGAGCGGAGCTGAGGCCAGGAAGGCTCCAGTGGCGTCTCCCAGCCTCGCGCAGCCGGCTCCTTCCTGGGCAGGAAGCCTAGCAGCGAGGCAAGTCTGGGCAAGGCTCGCCCAGGGCAGAGCAGCCTCACGCCAGCAACTCTGCCAGATCGGGCCTCTGAGCAGAGCTGGAGCTCTGCCGTCCTGGAGGGGCACTCGGCTCCAGCCAAGTAGGGCTTGAGCCAAACGAGGCTGGGCTGCCTCTTCTTCCCTCGAGGAGGCTCGCCTCCCCGCCAGCTGTTCACTCGGCTTCAGGTGGGGGCGCTCTGCGCCTCCTGCAGGGCTTGGCTCAGGGGCTGCTTGCCCTGAGCTGGGGCTGTGGGCGGTAGCCCAGGCACGCAGGGGCAGGCCCCAACCAGCTGCACACGTCTCTGCTGGGGAGGAGAGCGCTAGGGAAGCTACGTGTGTGAGGCAGCTGCTGGGCGCCCAAGGAGTCAGCCTCCGGGTGTGCGTGGCTGCAGACCCCTGCCAGGGGCCCTGGGAACCTGGTGTACTCCGTGCGGCGCTGAGTCTGGGCGGCCAAGCAACCACTGGAGGAGCCCTGCACTAGCCCTTCCCTTCCCTCGCACAGAGCTCTCCCTGCTGGAGCCCTTGGCAGTGTGCAAGCCAGCGGACCCTAAGCCCTCCCCAAGGACGCCTGGGGCCTAGGTGCAAAGGCAAGGCAGGAGCGGAGCTGAGGACAGGAAGGCGCCAGTGGCGTCTCCCAGCCTCGTGCAGCGGGCTCCTTCCTGGGCAGGAAGCCTAGCAGCGAGGCAAGTCTGGGCAAGGCTCGCCCAGGGCAGAGCAGCCTCGCGCCAGCAACTCTGCCAGATCGGGCCTCTGAGCAGAGCTGGAGCTCTGCCGTCCTGGAGGCGCACTCGGCTCCAGCCAAGTAGGGCTTGAGCCAAACGAGGCTGGGCTGCCTCTTCTTCCCTCGAGGAGGCTCGCCTCCCCGCCAGCTGTTCACTCGGCTTCCAGGTGGCGGCGCTCTGCGCCTCCTGCAGGTCTTGGCTCAGGGGCTGCTTTCCCTGAGCTGGGGCTGTGGGCGGGAGCCCAGGCACGCAGGGGCAGGCCCCAACCAGCTGCACACGTCTCTGCTGGGAGGAGAGCGCTAGGGAAGCTACGTGTGTGAGGCAGCTGCTGGGCGCCCAGGGAGTCAGCCTCCGGGTGTGCGTGGCTGCAGACCCCAGCCAGGGGCCCTGGGAACCTGGTGCACTCCGTGCGGCGCTGAGTCTGGGCGGCCAAGCAACCACTGGAGGAGCCCTGCCCTAGCCCTTCCCTTCCTCGCACAGAGCTCTCCCTGCTGGAGCCCTTGGCAGTGTGCAAGCCAGCGGACCCTAAGCCCTCCCAAAGGACGCCTGGGGCCTAGGTGCAAAGGTAAGGCAGGAGCGGAGCTGAGGCCAGGAAGGCGCCCGTGGCGTCTCCCAGCCTCCCGCAGCCGGCTCCTTCCTGGGCAGGAAGCCTAGCAGCGAGGCAAGTCTGGGCAAGGCTCGCCCAGGGCAGAGCAGCCTCACGCCAGCAACTCTGCCAGATCGGGCCTCTGAGCAGAGCTGGAGCTCTGCCGTCCTGGAGGCGCACTCGGCTCCAGCCAAGTAGGGCTTGAGCCAAACGAGGCTGGGCTGCCTCTTCTTCCCTCGAGGAGGCTCGCCTCCCCGCCAGCTGTTCACTCGGCTTCCAGGTGGCAGCGCTCTGCGCCTCCTGCAGGGCTTGGCTCAGGGGCTGCTTGCCCTGAGCTGGGGCTGTGGGCGGGAGCCCAGGCACGCAGGGGCAGGCCCCAACCAGCTGCACACGTCTCTGCTGGGGAGAAGAGCGCTAGGGAAGCTACGTGTGTGAGGCAGCTGCTGGGCGCCCAGGGAGTCAGCCTCCGGGTGTGCGTGGCTGCAGACCCCAGCCAGGGGCCCTGGGAACCTGGTGCACTCCGTGCGGCGCTGAGTTTGGGCGGCCAAGCAACCACTGGAGGAGCCCTGCACTAGCCCTTCCCTTCCCTCGCACAGAGCTCTCCCTGCTGGAGCCCTTGGCAGTGTGCAAGCCAGCGGACCCTAAGCCCTCCCCAAGGACACCTCGGGCCTAGGTGCAAAGGCAAGGCAGGAGCGGAGCTGAGGCCAGTAAGGCGCCAGTGGCGTCTCCCAGCCTCGCGCAGCCGGCTCCTACCTGGGCAGGAAGCCTAGCAGCGAGGCAAGTCTGGGCAAGGCTCGCCCAGGGCAGAGCAGCCTCGCGCCAGCAACTCTGCCAGATCGGGCCTCTGAGCAGAGCTGGAGCTCTGCCGTCCTGGAGGCGCACTCGGCTCCAGCCAAGTAGGGCTTGAGCCAAACGAGGCTGGGCTGCCTCTTCTTCCCTCGAGGAGGCTCGCCTCCCCGCCAGCTGTTCACTCGGCTTCCAGGTGGCGGCGCTCTGCGCCTCCTGCAGGTCTTGGCTCAGGGGCTGCTTGCCCTGAGCTGGGGCTGTGGGCGGGAGCCCAGGCACGCAGGGGCAGGCCCCAACCAGCTGCACACGTCTCTGCTGGGGAGGATAGCGCTAGGGAAGCTACGTGTGTGAGGCAGATGCTGGGCGCCCAGGGAGTCAGCCTCCGGGTGTGCGTGGCTGCAGACCCCAGCCAGGGGCCCTGGGAACCTGGTGCACTCCGTGCGGCGCTGAGTCTGGGCGGCCAAGCAACCACTGGAGGAGCCCTGCACTAGCCCTTCCCTTCCCTCTCACAGAGCTCTCCCTGCTGGAGCCCTTGGCAGTGTGCAAGCCACCGGCCCCTATGCCCTCCCCAAGGACGCCTGGGGCCTAGTTGCAAAGGCAAGGCAGGAGCGGAGCTGAGGCCAGGAAGGCGCCAGTGGCGTCTCCAAGCCTCGCGCAGCCGGCTCCTTCCTGGGCAGGAAGCCTAGCAGCGAGGCAAGTCTGGGCAAGGCTCGCCCAGGGCAGAGCAGCCTCGCGCCAGCAACTCTGCCAGATCGGGCCTCTGAGCAGAGCTGGAGCTCTGCCGTCCTGGAGGCGCACTCGGCTCCAGCCAAGTAGGGCTTGAGCCAAACGAGGCTGGGCTGCCTCTTCTTCCCTCGAGGAGGCTCGCCTCCCCGCCAGCTGTTCACTCGGCTTCCAGGTGGGGGCGCTCTGCGCCTCCTGCAGGTCTTGGCTCAGGGGCTGCTTGCCCTGAGCTGGGGCTGTGGGCGGGAGCCCAGGCACGCAGGGGCAGGCCCCAAACAGCTGCACACGTCTCTGCTGGGGAGGAGAGCGCTAGGGAAGCTACGTGTGTGAGGCAGCTGCTGGGCGCCCAGGGAGTCAGCCTCCGGGTGTGCGTGGCTGCAGACCCCAGCCAGGGGCCCTGGGAACCTGGTGCACTCCGTGCGGCGCTGAGTCTGGGCGGCCAAGCAACCACTGGAGGAGCCCTGCACTAGCCCTTCCCTTCCTCGCACAGAGCTCTCCCTGCTGGAGCCCTTGGCAGTGTGCAAGCCTCCGGCCCCTAAGCCCTCCCAAAGGACGCCTGGGGCCTAGGTGCAAAGGCAAGGCAGGAGCGGAGCTGAGGCCAGGAAGGCTCCAGTGGCGTCTCCCAGCCTCGCGCAGCCGGCTCCTTCCTGGGCAGGAAGCCTAGCAGCGAGGCAAGTCTGGGCAAGGCTCGCCCAGGGCAGAGCAGCCTCACGCCAGCAACTCTGCCAGATCGGGCCTCTGAGCAGAGCTGGAGCTCTGCCGTCCTGGAGGGGCACTCGGCTCCAGCCAAGTAGGGCTTGAGCCAAACGAGGCTGGGCTGCCTCTTCTTCCCTCGAGGAGGCTCGCCTCCCCGCCAGCTGTTCACTCGGCTTCCAGGTGGGGGCGCTCTGCGCCTCCTGCAGGGCTTGGCTCAGGGGCTGCTTGCCCTGAGCTGGGGCTGTGGGCGGTAGCCCAGGCACGCAGGGGCAGGCCCCAACCAGCTGCACACGTCTCTGCTGGGGAGGAGAGCGCTAGGGAAGCTACGTGTGTGAGGCAGCTGCTGGGCGCCCAAGGAGTCAGCCTCCGGGTGTGCGTGGCTGCAGACCCCTGCCAGGGGCCCTGGGAACCTGGTGTACTCCGTGCGGCGCTGAGTCTGGGCGGCCAAGCAACCACTGGAGGAGCCCTGCACTAGCCCTTCCCTTCCCTCGCACAGAGCTCTCCCTGCTGGAGCCCTTGGCAGTGTGCAAGCCAGCGGACCCTAAGCCCTCCCCAAGGACGCCTGGGGCCTAGGTGCAAAGGCAAGGCAGGAGCGGAGCTGAGGACAGGAAGGCGCCAGTGGCGTCTCCCAGCCTCGTGCAGCGGGCTCCTTCCTGGGCAGGAAGCCTAGCAGCGAGGCAAGTCTGGGCAAGGCTCGCCCAGGGCAGAGCAGCCTCGCGCCAGCAACTCTGCCAGATCGGGCCTCTGAGCAGAGCTGGAGCTCTGCCGTCCTGGAGGCGCACTCGGCTCCAGCCAAGTAGGGCTTGAGCCAAACGAGGCTGGGCTGCCTCTTCTTCCCTCGAGGAGGCTCGCCTCCCCGCCAGCTGTTCACTCGGCTTCCAGGTGGGGGCGCTCTGCGCCTCCTGCAGGTCTTGGCTCAGGGGCTGCTTGCCCTGAGCTGGGGCTGTGGGCGGGAGCCCAGGCACGCAGGGGCAGGCCCCAACCAGCTGCACACGTCTCTGCTGGGGAGGAGAGCGCTAGGGAAGCTACGTGTGTGAGGCAGCTGCTGGGCGCCCAGGGAGTCAGCCTCCGGGTGTGCGTGGCTGCAGACCCCAGCCAGGGGCCCTGGGAACCTGGTGCACTCCGTGCGGCGCTGAGTCTGGGCGGCCAAGCAACCACTGGAGGAGCCCTGCACTAGCCCTTCCCTTCCTCGCACAGAGCTCTCCCTGCTGGAGCCCATGGCAGTGTGCAAGCCACCGGCCCCTAAGCCCTCCCAAAGGAAGCCTGGGGCCTAGGTGCAAAGGCAAGGCAGGAGCGGAGCTGAGGCCAGGAAGGCGCCAGTGGCGTCTCCCAGCCTCGCGCAGCCGGCTCCTTCCTGGGCAGGAAGCCTAGCAGCGAGGCAAGTCTGGGCAAGGCTCGCCCAGGGCAGAGCAGCCTCGCGCCAGCAACTCTGCCGGATTGGGCCTCTGAGCAGAGCTGGAGCTCTGCCGTCCTGGATGCGCACTCGGCTCCAGCCAAGTAGGGCTTGAGCCAAACGAGGCTGGGCTGCCTCTTCTTCCCTCGAGGAGGCTCGCCTCCCCGCCAGCTGTTCACTCGGCTTCCAGGTGGCGGCGCTCTGCGCCTCCTGCAGGTCTTGGCTCAGGGGCTGCTTGCCCTGAGCTGGGGCTGTGGGCGGGAGCCCAGGCACGCAGGGGCAGGCCCCAACCAGCTGCACACGTCTCTGCTGGGGAGGAGAGCGCTAGGGAAGCTACGTGTGTGAGGCAGCTGCTGGGCGCCCAAGGAGTCAGCCTCCGGGTGTGCGTGGCTGCAGACCCCAGCCAGGGGCCCTGGGAACCTGGTGCACTCCGTGCGGCGCTGAGTCTGGGCGGCCAAGCAACCACTGGAGGAGCCCTGCACTAGCCCTTCCCTTCCCTCTCACAGAGCTCTCCCTGCTGGAGCCCTTGGCAGTGTGCAAGCCACCGGCCCCTATGCCCTCCCCAAGGACGCCTGGGGCCTAGTTGCAAAGGCAAGGCAGGAGCGGAGCTGAGGCCAGGAAGGCGCCAGTGGCGTCTCCAAGCCTGGCGCAGCCGGCTCCTTCCTGGGCAGGAAGCCTAGCAGCGAGGCAAGTCTGGGCAAGGCTCGCCCAGGGCAGAGCAGCCTCGTGCCAGCAACTCTGCCAGATCGGGCCTCTGAGCAGAGCTGGAGCTCTGCCGTCCTGGAGGCGCACTCGGCTCCAGCCAAGTAGGGCTTGAGCCAAACGAGGCTGGGCTGCCTCTTCTTCCCTCGAGGAGGCTCGCCTCCCCGCCAGCTGTTCACTCGGCTTCCAGGTGGGGGCGCTCTGCGCCTCCTGCAGGTCTTGGCTCAGGGGCTGCTTGCCCTGAGCTGGGGCTGTGGGCGGGAGCCCAGGCACGCAGGGGCAGGCCCCAACCAGCTGCACACGTCTCTGCTGGGGAGGAGAGCGCTAGGGAAGCTACGTGTGTGAGGCAGCTGCTGGGCGCCCAGGGAGTCAGCCTCCGGGTGTGCGTGGCTGCAGACCCCAGCCAGGGGCCCTGGGAACCTGGTGCACTCCGTGCGGCGCTGAGTCTGGGCGGCCAAGCAACCACTGGAGGAGCCCTGCACTAGCCCTTCCCTTCCTCGCACAGAGCTCTCCCTGCTGGAGCCCTTGGCAGTGTGCAAGCCTCCGGCCCCTAAGCCCTCCCAAAGGACGCCTGGGGCCTAGGTGCAAAGGCAAGGCAGGAGCGGAGCTGAGGCCAGGAAGGCTCCAGTGGCGTCTCCCAGCCTCGCGCAGCCGGCTCCTTCCTGGGCAGGAAGCCTAGCAGCGAGGCAAGTCTGGGCAAGGCTCGCCCAGGGCAGAGCAGCCTCACGCCAGCAACTCTGCCAGATCGGGCCTCTGAGCAGAGCTGGAGCTCTGCCGTCCTGGAGGCGCACTCGGCTCCAGCCAAGTAGGGCTTGAGCCAAACGAGGCTGGGCTGCCTCTTCTTCCCTCGAGGAGGCTCGCCTCCCCGCCAGCTGTTCACTCGGCTTCAGGTGGGGGCGCTCTGCGCCTCCTGCAGGGCTTGGCTCAGGGGCTGCTTGCCCTGAGCTGGGGCTGTGGGCGGTAGCCCAGGCACGCAGGGGCAGGCCCCAACCAGCTGCACACGTCTCTGCTGGGGAGGAGAGCGCTAGGGAAGCTACGTGTGTGAGGCAGCTGCTGGGCGCCCAAGGAGTCAGCCTCCGGGTGTGCGTGGCTGCAGACCCCTGCCAGGGGCCCTGGGAACCTGGTGTACTCCGTGCGGCGCTGAGTCTGGGCGGCCAAGCAACCACTGGAGGAGCCCTGCACTAGCCCTTCCCTTCCCTCGCACAGAGCTCTCCCTGCTGGAGCCCTTGGCAGTGTGCAAGCCAGCGGACCCTAAGCCCTCCCCAAGGACGCCTGGGGCCTAGGTGCAAAGGCAAGGCAGGAGCGGAGCTGAGGACAGGAAGGCGCCAGTGGCGTCTCCCAGCCTCGTGCAGCGGGCTCCTTCCTGGGCAGGAAGCCTAGCAGCGAGGCAAGTCTGGGCAAGGCTCGCCCAGGGCAGAGCAGCCTCGCGCCAGCAACTCTGCCAGATCGGGCCTCTGAGCAGAGCTGGAGCTCTGCCGTCCTGGAGGCGCACTCGGCTCCAGCCAAGTAGGGCTTGAGCCAAACGAGGCTGGGCTGCCTCTTCTTCCCTCGAGGAGGCTCGCCTCCCCGCCAGCTGTTCACTCGGCTTCCAGGTGGCGGCGCTCTGCGCCTCCTGCAGGTCTTGGCTCAGGGGCTGCTTTCCCTGAGCTGGGGCTGTGGGCGGGAGCCCAGGCACGCAGGGGCAGGCCCCAACCAGCTGCACACGTCTCTGCTGGGGAGGAGAGCGCTAGGGAAGCTACGTGTGTGAGGCAGCTGCTGGGCGCCCAGGGAGTCAGCCTCCGGGTGTGCGTGGCTGCAGACCCCAGCCAGGGGCCCTGGGAACCTGGTGCACTCCGTGCGGCGCTGAGTCTGGGCGGCCAAGCAACCACTGGAGGAGCCCTGCCCTAGCCCTTCCCTTCCTCGCACAGAGCTCTCCCTGCTGGAGCCCTTGGCAGTGTGCAAGCCTCCGGCCCCTAAGCCCTCCCCAAGGACCCCTGGGGCCTAGGTGCAAAGGCAAGGCAGGAGCGGAGCTGAGGCCAGTAAGGCGCCAGTGGCGTCTCCCAGCCTCGCGCAGCCGGCTCCTTCCTGGGCAGGAAGCCTAGCAGCGAGGCAAGTCTGGGCAAGGCTCGCCCAGGGCAGAGCAGCCCCGCGCCAGCAACTCTGCCAGATCGGGCCTCTGAGCAGAGCTGGAGCTCTGCCGTCCTGGAGGCGCACTCGGCTCCAGCCAAGTAGGGCTTGAGCCAAACGAGGCTGGGCTGCCTCTTCTTCCCTCGAGGAGGCTCGCCTCCCCGCCAGCTGTTCACTCGGCTTCCAGGTGGGGGCGCTCTGCGCCTCCTGCAGGTCTTGGCTCAGGGGCTGCTTGCCCTGAGCTGGGGCTGTGGGCGGGAGCCCAGGCACGCAGGGGCAGGCCCCAACCAGCTGCACACGTCTCTGCTGGGAGGAGAGCGCTAGGGAAGCTACGTGTGTGAGGCAGCTGCTGGGCGCCCAGGGAGTCAGCCTCCGGGTGTGCGTGGCTGCAGACCCCAGCCAGGGGCCCTGGGAACCTGGTGCACTCCGTGCGGCGCTGAGTCTGGGCGGCCAAGCAACCACTGGAGGAGCCCTGCACTAGCCCTTCCCTTCCCTCGCACAGAGCTCTCCCTGCTGGAGCCCTTGGCAGTGTGCAAGCCAGCGGACCCTAAGCCCTCCCCAAGGACACCTCGGGCCTAGGTGCAAAGGCAAGGCAGGAGCGGAGCTGAGGCCAGTAAGGCGCCAGTGGCGTCTCCCAGCCTCGCGCAGCCGGCTCCTACCTGGGCAGGAAGCCTAGCAGCGAGGCAAGTCTGGGCAAGGCTCGCCCAGGGCAGAGCAGCCTCGCGCCAGCAACTCTGCCAGATCGGGCCTCTGAGCAGAGCTGGAGCTCTGCCGTCCTGGAGGCGCACTCGGCTCCAGCCAAGTAGGGCTTGAGCCAAACGAGGCTGGGCTGCCTCTTCTTCCCTCGAGGAGGCTCGCCTCCCCGCCAGCTGTTCACTCGGCTTCCAGGTGGCGGCGCTCTGCGCCTCCTGCAGGTCTTGGCTCAGGGGCTGCTTGCCCTGAGCTGGGGCTGTGGGCGGGAGCCCAGGCACGCAGGGGCAGGCCCCAACCAGCTGCACACGTCTCTGCTGGGGAGGATAGCGCTAGGGAAGCTACGTGTGTGAGGCAGATGCTGGGCGCCCAGGGAGTCAGCCTCCGGGTGTGCGTGGCTGCAGACCCCAGCCAGGGGCCCTGGGAACCTGGTGCACTCCGTGCGGCGCTGAGTCTGGGCGGCCAAGCAACCACTGGAGGAGCCCTGCACTAGCCCTTCCCTTCCCTCGCACAGAGCTCTCCCTGCTGGAGCCCTTGGCAGTGTGCAAGCCACCGGCCCATAAGCCCTCCCAAAGGACGAATGGGGCCTAGGTGCAAAGGCAAGGCAGGAGCAGAGCTAAGGCCAGGAAGGCGCCAGTGGCGTCTCCCAGCCTCGCGCAGCCGGCTCCTTCCTGGGCAGGAAGCCTAGCAGCGAGGCAAGTCTGTACAAGGCTCGCCCAGGGCAGAGCAGCCTCGCGCCAGCAACTCTGCCGGATTGGGCCTCTGAGCAGAGCTGGAGCTCTGCCGTCCTGGAGGCGCACTCGGCTCCAGCCAAGTAGGGCTTGAGCCAAACGAGGCTGGGCTGCCTCTTCTTCCCTCGAGGAGGCTCGCCTCCCCGCCAGCTGTTCACTCGGCTTCCAGGTGGCGGCGCTCTGCGCCTCCTGCAGGTCTTGGCTCAGGGGCTGCTTGCCCTGAGCTGGGGCTGTGGGCGGGAGCCCAGGCACGCAGGGGCAGGCCCCAACCAGCTGCACACGTCTCTGCTGGGGAGGAGAGCGCTAGGGAAGCTACGTGTGTGAGGCAGCTGCTGGGCGCCCAGGGAGTCAGCCTCCGGGTGTGCGTGGCTGCAGACCCCAGCCAGGGGCCCTGGGAACCTGGTGCACTCCGTGGGGCGCTGAGTCTGGGCGGCCAAGCAACCACTGGAGGAGCCCTGCCCTAGCCCTTCCCTTCCTCGCACAGAGCTCTCCCTGCTGGAGCCCTTGGCAGTGTGCAAGCCTCCGGCCCCTAAGCCCTCCCCAAGGACCCCTGGGGCCTAGGTGCAAAGGCAAGGCAGGAGCGGAGCTGAGGCCAGTAAGGCGCCAGTGGCGTCTCCCAGCCTCGCGCAGCCGGCTCCTTCCTGGGCAGGAAGCCTAGCAGCGAGGCAAGTCTGGGCAAGGCTCGCCCAGGGCAGAGCAGCCCCGCGCCAGCAACTCTGCCAGATCGGGCCTCTGAGCAGAGCTGGAGCTCTGCCGTCCTGGAGGCGCACTCGGCTCCAGCCAAGTAGGGCTTGAGCCAAACGAGGCTGGGCTGCCTCTTCTTCCCTCGAGGAGGCTCGCCTCCCCGCCAGCTGTTCACTCGGCTTCCAGGTGGGGGCGCTCTGCGCCTCCTGCAGGTCTTGGCTCAGGGGCTGCTTGCCCTGAGCTGGGGCTGTGGGCGGGAGCCCAGGCACGCAGGGGCAGGCCCCAACCAGCTGCACACGTCTCTGCTGGGAGGAGAGCGCTAGGGAAGCTACGTGTGTGAGGCAGCTGCTGGGCGCCCAGGGAGTCAGCCTCCGGGTGTGCGTGGCTGCAGACCCCAGCCAGGGGCCCTGGGAACCTGGTGCACTCCGTGCGGCGCTGAGTCTGGGCGGCCAAGCAACCACTGGAGGAGCCCTGCCCTAGCCCTTCCCTTCCTCGCACAGAGCTCTCCCTGCTGGAGCCCTTGGCAGTGTGCAAGCCAGCGGACCCTAAGCCCTCCCAAAGGACGCCTGGGGCCTAGGTGCAAAGGCAAGGCAGGAGCGGAGCTGAGGCCAGGAAGGCGCCCGTGGCGTCTCCCAGCCTCGCGCAGCCTGCTCCTTCCTTGGCAGGAAGCCTAGCAGCGAGGCAAGTCTGGGCAAGGCTCGCCCAGGGCAGAGCAGCCTCGCGCCAGCAACTATGCCAGATCGGGCCTCTGAGCAGAGCTGGAGCTCTGCCGTCCTGGAGGCGCACTCGGCTCCAGCCAAGTAGGGCTTGAGCCAAACGAGGCTGGGCTGCCTCTTCTTCCCTCGAGGAGGCTCGCCTCCCCGCCAGCTGTTCACTCGGCTTCCAGGTGGGGGCGCTCTGCGCCTCCTGCAGGTCTTGGCTCAGGGGCTGCTTGCCCTGAGCTGGGGCTGTGGGCGGGAGCCCAGGCACGCAGGGGCAGGCCCCAACCAGCTGCACACGTCTCTGCTGGGGAGGAGAGCGCTAGGGAAGCTACGTGTGTGAGGCAGCTGCTGGGCGCCCAGGGAGTCAGCCTCCGGGTGTGCGTGGCTGCAGACCCCAGCCAGGGGCCCTGGGAACCTGGTGCACTCCGTGCGGCGCTGAGTCTGGGCGGCCAAGCAACCACTGGAGGAGCCCTGCACTAGCCCTTCCCTTCCTCCCACAGAGCTCTCCCTGCTGGAGCCCTTGGCAGTGTGCAAGCCACCGGCCCCTAAGCCCTCCCCAAGGACGCCTGGGGCCTAGGTGCAAAGGCAAGGCAGGAGCGGAGCTGAGGCCAGGAAGGCGCCAGTGGCGTCTCCCAGCCTCGCGCAGCCTGCTCCTTCCTTGGCAGGAAGCCTAGCAGCGAGGCAAGTCTGGGCAAGGCTCGCCCAGGGCAGAGCAGCCTCGCGCCAGCAACTCTGCCAGATCGGGCCTCTGAGCAGAGCTGGAGCTCTGCCGTCCTCGAGGCGCACTCGGCTCCAGCCAAGTAGGGCTTGAGCCAAACGAGGCTGGGCGGCCTCTTCTTCCCTCGAGGAGGCTCGCCTCCCCGCCAGCTGTTCACTCGGCTTCCAGGTGGGGGCGCTCTGCGCCTCCTGCAGGTCTTGGCTCAGGGGCTGCTTGCCCTGAGCTGGGGCTGTGGGCGGGAGCCCAGGCACGCAGGGGCAGGCCCCAACCAGCTGCACACGTCTCTGCTGGGGAGGAGAGCGCTAGGGAAGCTACGTGTGTGAGGCAGCTGCTGGGCGCCCAGTGAGTCAGCCTCCGGGTGTGCGTGGCTGCAGACCCCAGCCCGGGGCCCTGGGAACCTGGTGCACTCCGTGCGGCGCTGAGTCTGGGCGGCCAAGCAACCACTGGAGGAGCCCTGCACTAGCCCTTCCCTTCCTCGCACAGAGCTCTCCCTGCTGGAGCCCTTGGCAGTGTGCAAGCCACCGGCCCATAAGCCCTCCCAAAGGAAGCCTGGGGCCTAGGTGCAAAGGCAAGGCAGGAGCGGAGCTGAGGCCAGGAAGGCGCCAGTGGCGTCTCCCAGCCTCGCGCAGCCGGCTCCTTCCTGGGCAGGAAGCCTAGCAGCGAGGCAAGTCTGGGCAAGGCTCGCCCAGGGCAGAGCAGCCTCGCGCCAGCAACTCTGCCAGATCGGGCCTCTGAGCAGAGCTGGAGCTCTGCCGTCCTGGAGGCGCACTCGGCTCCAGCCAAGTAGGGCTTGAGCCAAACGAGGCTGGGCTGCCTCTTCTTCCCTCGAGGAGGCTCGCCTCCCCGCCAGCTGTTCACTCGGCTTCCAGGTGGCGGCGCTCTGCGCCTCCTGCAGGTCTTGGCTCAGGGGCTGCTTGCCCTGAGCTGGGGCTGTGGGCGGGAGCCCAGGCACGCAGGGGCAGGCCCCAAACAGCTGCACACGTCTCTGCTGGGGAGGAGAGCGCTAGGGAAACTACGTGTGTGAGGCAGCTGCTGGGCGCCCAGGGAGTCAGCCTCCGGGTGTGCGTGGCTGCAGACCCCAGCCAGGGGCCCTGGGAACCTGGTGCACTCCGTGCGGCGCTGAGTCTGGGCGGCCAAGCAACCACTGGAGGAGCCCTGCACTAGCCCTTCCCTTCCCTGGCACAGAGCTCTCCCTGCTGGAGCCCTTGGCAGTGTGCAAGCCACCGGCCCATAACCCTCCCAAAGGACGCCTGGGGCCTAGGTGCAAAGGCAAGGCAGGAGAGGAGCTGATGCCAGGAAGGCGCCAGTGGCGTCTCCCAGCCTCGCGCAGCCGGCTCCTTCCTGGGCAGGAAGCCTAGCAGCGAGGCAAGTCTGGGCAAGGCTCGCCCAGGGCAGAGCAGCCTCGCGCCAGCAACTCTGCCAGATCGGGCCTCTGAGCAGAGCTGGAGCTCTGCCGTCCTGGAGGCGCACTCGGCTCCAGCCAAGTAGGGCTTGAGCCAAACGAGGCTGGGCTGCCTCTTCTTCCCTCGAGGAGGCTCGCCTCCCCGCCAGTTGTTCACTCGGCTTCCAGGTGGGGGCGCTCTGCGCCTCCTGCAGGTCTTGGCTCAGGGGCTGCTTGCCCTGAGCTGGGGCTGTGGGCGGGAGCCCAGGCACGCAGGGGCAGGCCCCAACCAGCTGCACACGTCTCTGCTGGGGAGGAGAGCGCTAGGGAAGCTACGTGTGTGAGGCAGCTGCTGGGCGCCCAGGGAGTCAGCCTCCGGGTGTGCGTGGCTACAGACCCCACCCAGGGGCCCTGGGAACCTGGTGCACTCCGTGCGGCGCTGAGTCTGGGCGGCCAAGCAACCACTGGAGGAGCCCTGCCCTAGCCCTTCCCGTCCTCGCACAGAGCTCTCCCTGCTGGAGCCCTTGGCAGTGTGCAAGCCTGTGGACCCTAAGCCCTCCCCATGGACGCCTCGGGCCTAGGTGCAAAGGCAAGGCAGGAGCGGAGCTGAGGCCAGGAAGGCGCCAGTGGCGTCTCCCAGCCTCGCGCAGCCGGCTCCTACCTGGGCAGGAAGCCTAGCAGCGAGGGAAGTCTGGGCAACGCTCGCCCAGGTCAGAGCAGCCTCGCGCCAGCAACTCTGCCAGATCGGGCCTCTGAGCAGAGCTGGAGCTCTGCCGTCCTGGAGGCGCACTCGGCTCCAGCCAAGTAGGGCTTGAGCCAAACGAGGCTGGGCTGCCTCTTCTTCCCTCGAGGAGGCTCGCCTCCCCGCCAGCTGTTCACTCGGCTTCCAGGTGGGGGCGCTCTGCGCCTCCTGCAGGTCTTGGCTCAGGGGCTGCTTGCCCTGAGCTGGGGCTGTGGGCGGGAGCCCAGGCACGCAGGGGCAGGCCCCAACCAGCTGCACACGTCTCTGCTGGGGAGGAGAGCGCTAGGGAAGCTACGTGTGTGAGGCAGCTGCTGGGCGCCCAGGGAGTCAGCCTCCGGGTGTGCGTGGCTGCAGACCCCAGCCAGGGGCCCTGGGAACCTGGTGCACTCCGTGCGGCGCTGAGTCTGGGCGGCCAAGCAACCACTGGAGGAGCCCTGCACTAGCCCTTCCCTTCCTCGCACAGAGCTCTCCCTGCTGGAGCCCTTGGCAGTGTGCAAGCCTGTGGACCCTAAGCCCTCCCAAAGGACGCCTGGGGCCTAGGTGCAAAGGTAAGGCAGGAGCGGAGCTGAGGCCAGGAAGGCGCCAGTGGCGTCTCCCAGCCTCCCGCAGCCGGCTCCTTCCTGGGCAGGAAGCCTAGCAGCGAGGCAAGTCTGGGCAAGGCTCGCCCAGGGCAGAGCAGCCTCACGCCAGCAACTCTGCCAGATCGGGCCTCTGAGCAGAGCTGGAGCTCTGCCGTCCTGGAGGCGCACTCGGCTCCAGCCAAGTAGGGCTTGAGCCAAACGAGGCTGGGCTGCCTCTTCTTCCCTCGAGGAGGCTCGCCTCCCCGCCAGCTGTTCACTCGGCTTCCAGGTGGCAGCGCTCTGCGCCTCCTGCAGGGCTTGGCTCAGGGGCTGCTTGCCCTGAGCTGGGGCTGTGGGCGGGAGCCCAGGCACGCAGGGGCAGGCCCCAACCAGCTGCACACGTCTCTGCTGGGGAGAAGAGCGCTAGGGAAGCTACGTGTGTGAGGCAGCTGCTGGGCGCCCAGGGAGTCAGCCTCCGGGTGTGCGTGGCTGCAGACCCCAGCCAGGGGCCCTGGGAACCTGGTGCACTCCGTGCGGCGCTGAGTTTGGGCGGCCAAGCAACCACTGGAGGAGCCCTGCACTAGCCCTTCCCTTCCCTCGCACAGAGCTCTCCCTGCTGGAGCCCTTGGCAGTGTGCAAGCCAGCGGACCCTAAGCCCTCCCCAAGGACACCTCGGGCCTAGGTGCAAAGGCAAGGCAGGAGCGGAGCTGAGGCCAGTAAGGCGCCAGTGGCGTCTCCCAGCCTCGCGCAGCCGGCTCCTACCTGGGCAGGAAGCCTAGCAGCGAGGCAAGTCTGGGCAAGGCTCGCCCAGGGCAGAGCAGCCTCGCGCCAGCAACTCTGCCAGATCGGGCCTCTGAGCAGAGCTGGAGCTCTGCCGTCCTGGAGGCGCACTCGGCTCCAGCCAAGTAGGGCTTGAGCCAAACGAGGCTGGGCTGCCTCTTCTTCCCTCGAGGAGGCTCGCCTCCCCGCCAGCTGTTCACTCGGCTTCCAGGTGGCGGCGCTCTGCGCCTCCTGCAGGTCTTGGCTCAGGGGCTGCTTGCCCTGAGCTGGGGCTGTGGGCGGGAGCCCAGGCACGCAGGGGCAGGCCCCAACCAGCTGCACACGTCTCTGCTGGGGAGGATAGCGCTAGGGAAGCTACGTGTGTGAGGCAGATGCTGGGCGCCCAGGGAGTCAGCCTCCGGGTGTGCGTGGCTGCAGACCCCAGCCAGGGGCCCTGGGAACCTGGTGCACTCCGTGCGGCGCTGAGTCTGGCTGGCCAAGCAACCACTGGAGGAGCCCTGCACTAGCCCTTCCCTTCCCTCGCACAGAGCTCTCCCTGCTGGAGCCCTTGGCAGTGTGCAAGCCACCGGCCCATAAGCCCTCCCAAAGGACGAATGGGGCCTAGGTGCAAAGGCAAGGCAGGAGCAGAGCTAAGGCCAGGAAGGCGCCAGTGGCGTCTCCCAGCCTCGCGCAGCCGGCTCCTTCCTGGGCAGGAAGCCTAGCAGCGAGGCAAGTCTGTGCAAGTCTCGCCCAGGGCAGAGCAGCCTCGCGCCAGCAACTCTGCCGGATTGGGCCTCTGAGCAGAGCTGGAGCTCTGCCGTCCTGGAGGCGCACTCGGCTCCAGCCAAGTAGGGCTTGAGCCAAACGAGGCTGGGCTGCCTCTTCTTCCCTCGAGGAGGCTCGCCTCCCCGCCAGCTGTTCACTCGGCTTCCAGGTGGCGGCGCTCTGCGCCTCCTGCAGGTCTTGGCTCAGGGGCTGCTTGCCCTGAGCTGGGGCTGTGGGCGGGAGCCCAGGCACGCAGGGGCAGGCCCCAACCAGCTGCACACGTCTCTGCTGGGGAGGAGAGCGCTAGGGAAGCTACGTGTGTGAGGCAGATGCTGGGCGCCCAAGGAGTCAGCCTCCGGGTGTGCGTGGCTGCAGACCCCAGCCAGGGGCCCTGGGAACCTGGTGCACTCCGTGCGGCGCTGAGTCTGGGCGGCCAAGCAACCACTGGAGGAGCCCTGCACTAGCCCTTCCCTTCCCTCTCACAGAGCTCTCCCTGCTGGAGCCCTTGGCAGTGTGCAAGCCACCGGCCCCTATGCCCTCCCCAAGGACGCCTGGGGCCTAGTTGCAAAGGCAAGGCAGGAGCGGAGCTGAGGCCAGGAAGGCGCCAGTGGCGTCTCCAAGCCTCGCGCAGCCGGCTCCTTCCTGGGCAGGAAGCCTAGCAGCGAGGCAAGTCTGGGCAAGGCTCGCCCAGGGCAGAGCAGCCTCGCGCCAGCAACTCTGCCAGATCGGGCCTCTGAGCAGAGCTGGAGCTCTGCCGTCCTGGAGGCGCACTCGGCTCCAGCCAAGTAGGGCTTGAGCCAAACGAGGCTGGGCTGCCTCTTCTTCCCTCGAGGAGGCTCGCCTCCCCGCCAGCTGTTCACTCGGCTTCCAGGTGGGGGCGCTCTGCGCCTCCTGCAGGTCTTGGCTCAGGGGCTGCTTGCCCTGAGCTGGGGCTGTGGGCGGGAGCCCAGGCACGCAGGGGCAGGCCCCAAACAGCTGCACACGTCTCTGCTGGGGAGGAGAGCGCTAGGGAAGCTACGTGTGTGAGGCAGCTGCTGGGCGCCCAGGGAGTCAGCCTCCGGGTGTGCGTGGCTGCAGACCCCAGCCAGGGGCCCTGGGAACCTGGTGCACTCCGTGCGGCGCTGAGTCTGGGCGGCCAAGCAACCACTGGAGGAGCCCTGCACTAGCCCTTCCCTTCCTCGCACAGAGCTCTCCCTGCTGGAGCCCTTGGCAGTGTGCAAGCCTCCGGCCCCTAAGCCCTCCCAAAGGACGCCTGGGGCCTAGGTGCAAAGGCAAGGCAGGAGCGGAGCTGAGGCCAGGAAGGCTCCAGTGGCGTCTCCCAGCCTCGCGCAGCCGGCTCCTTCCTGGGCAGGAAGCCTAGCAGCGAGGCAAGTCTGGGCAAGGCTCGCCCAGGGCAGAGCAGCCTCACGCCAGCAACTCTGCCAGATCGGGCCTCTGAGCAGAGCTGGAGCTCTGCCGTCCTGGAGGGGCACTCGGCTCCAGCCAAGTAGGGCTTGAGCCAAACGAGGCTGGGCTGCCTCTTCTTCCCTCGAGGAGGCTCGCCTCCCCGCCAGCTGTTCACTCGGCTTCCAGGTGGGGGCGCTCTGCGCCTCCTGCAGGGCTTGGCTCAGGGGCTGCTTGCCCTGAGCTGGGGCTGTGGGCGGTAGCCCAGGCACGCAGGGGCAGGCCCCAACCAGCTGCACACGTCTCTGCTGGGGAGGAGAGCGCTAGGGAAGCTACGTGTGTGAGGCAGCTGCTGGGCGCCCAAGGAGTCAGCCTCCGGGTGTGCGTGGCTGCAGACCCCTGCCAGGGGCCCTGGGAACCTGGTGTACTCCGTGCGGCGCTGAGTCTGGGCGGCCAAGCAACCACTGGAGGAGCCCTGCACTAGCCCTTCCCTTCCCTCGCACAGAGCTCTCCCTGCTGGAGCCCTTGGCAGTGTGCAAGCCAGCGGACCCTAAGCCCTCCCCAAGGACGCCTGGGGCCTAGGTGCAAAGGCAAGGCAGGAGCGGAGCTGAGGACAGGAAGGCGCCAGTGGCGTCTCCCAGCCTCGTGCAGCGGGCTCCTTCCTGGGCAGGAAGCCTAGCAGCGAGGCAAGTCTGGGCAAGGCTCGCCCAGGGCAGAGCAGCCTCGCGCCAGCAACTCTGCCAGATCGGGCCTCTGAGCAGAGCTGGAGCTCTGCCGTCCTGGAGGCGCACTCGGCTCCAGCCAAGTAGGGCTTGAGCCAAACGAGGCTGGGCTGCCTCTTCTTCCCTCGAGGAGGCTCGCCTCCCCGCCAGCTGTTCACTCGGCTTCCAGGTGGGGGCGCTCTGCGCCTCCTGCAGGTCTTGGCTCAGGGGCTGCTTGCCCTGAGCTGGGGCTGTGGGCGGGAGCCCAGGCACGCAGGGGCAGGCCCCAACCAGCTGCACACGTCTCTGCTGGGGAGGAGAGCGCTAGGGAAGCTACGTGTGTGAGGCAGCTGCTGGGCGCCCAGGGAGTCAGCCTCCGGGTGTGCGTGGCTGCAGACCCCAGCCAGGGGCCCTGGGAACCTGGTGCACTCCGTGCGGCGCTGAGTCTGGGCGGCCAAGCAACCACTGGAGGAGCCCTGCACTAGCCCTTCCCTTCCTCGCACAGAGCTCTCCCTGCTGGAGCCCATGGCAGTGTGCAAGCCACCGGCCCCTAAGCCCTCCCAAAGGAAGCCTGGGGCCTAGGTGCAAAGGCAAGGCAGGAGCGGAGCTGAGGCCAGGAAGGCGCCAGTGGCGTCTCCCAGCCTCGCGCAGCCGGCTCCTTCCTGGGCAGGAAGCCTAGCAGCGAGGCAAGTCTGGGCAAGGCTCGCCCAGGGCAGAGCAGCCTCGCGCCAGCAACTCTGCCGGATTGGGCCTCTGAGCAGAGCTGGAGCTCTGCCGTCCTGGATGCGCACTCGGCTCCAGCCAAGTAGGGCTTGAGCCAAACGAGGCTGGGCTGCCTCTTCTTCCCTCGAGGAGGCTCGCCTCCCCGCCAGCTGTTCACTCGGCTTCCAGGTGGCGGCGCTCTGCGCCTCCTGCAGGTCTTGGCTCAGGGGCTGCTTGCCCTGAGCTGGGGCTGTGGGCGGGAGCCCAGGCACGCAGGGGCAGGCCCCAACCAGCTGCACACGTCTCTGCTGGGGAGGAGAGCGCTAGGGAAGCTACGTGTGTGAGGCAGCTGCTGGGCGCCCAAGGAGTCAGCCTCCGGGTGTGCGTGGCTGCAGAC
Organism: Ovis canadensis; assembly: GCF_042477335.2. Lineage (NCBI taxonomy): Eukaryota > Metazoa > Chordata > Mammalia > Artiodactyla > Bovidae > Ovis > Ovis canadensis. The sequence continues at coordinate 7,502,810 of NC_091727.1, read as the reverse complement.
CCCAGCCAGGGGCCCTGGGAACCTGGTGCACTCCGTGCGGCGCTGAGTCTGGGCGGCCAAGCAACCACTGGAGGAGCCCTGCACTAGCCCTTCCCTTCCCTCTCACAGAGCTCTCCCTGCTGGAGCCCTTGGCAGTGTGCAAGCCACCGGCCCCTATGCCCTCCCCAAGGACGCCTGGGGCCTAGTTGCAAAGGCAAGGCAGGAGCGGAGCTGAGGCCAGGAAGGCGCCAGTGGCGTCTCCAAGCCTGGCGCAGCCGGCTCCTTCCTGGGCAGGAAGCCTAGCAGCGAGGCAAGTCTGGGCAAGGCTCGCCCAGGGCAGAGCAGCCTCGTGCCAGCAACTCTGCCAGATCGGGCCTCTGAGCAGAGCTGGAGCTCTGCCGTCCTGGAGGCGCACTCGGCTCCAGCCAAGTAGGGCTTGAGCCAAACGAGGCTGGGCTGCCTCTTCTTCCCTCGAGGAGGCTCGCCTCCCCGCCAGCTGTTCACTCGGCTTCCAGGTGGGGGCGCTCTGCGCCTCCTGCAGGTCTTGGCTCAGGGGCTGCTTGCCCTGAGCTGGGGCTGTGGGCGGGAGCCCAGGCACGCAGGGGCAGGCCCCAACCAGCTGCACACGTCTCTGCTGGGGAGGAGAGCGCTAGGGAAGCTACGTGTGTGAGGCAGCTGCTGGGCGCCCAGGGAGTCAGCCTCCGGGTGTGCGTGGCTGCAGACCCCAGCCAGGGGCCCTGGGAACCTGGTGCACTCCGTGCGGCGCTGAGTCTGGGCGGCCAAGCAACCACTGGAGGAGCCCTGCACTAGCCCTTCCCTTCCTCGCACAGAGCTCTCCCTGCTGGAGCCCTTGGCAGTGTGCAAGCCTCCGGCCCCTAAGCCCTCCCAAAGGACGCCTGGGGCCTAGGTGCAAAGGCAAGGCAGGAGCGGAGCTGAGGCCAGGAAGGCTCCAGTGGCGTCTCCCAGCCTCGCGCAGCCGGCTCCTTCCTGGGCAGGAAGCCTAGCAGCGAGGCAAGTCTGGGCAAGGCTCGCCCAGGGCAGAGCAGCCTCACGCCAGCAACTCTGCCAGATCGGGCCTCTGAGCAGAGCTGGAGCTCTGCCGTCCTGGAGGCGCACTCGGCTCCAGCCAAGTAGGGCTTGAGCCAAACGAGGCTGGGCTGCCTCTTCTTCCCTCGAGGAGGCTCGCCTCCCCGCCAGCTGTTCACTCGGCTTCCAGGTGGCGGCGCTCTGCGCCTCCTGCAGGTCTTGGCTCAGGGGCTGCTTTCCCTGAGCTGGGGCTGTGGGCGGGAGCCCAGGCACGCAGGGGCAGGCCCCAACCAGCTGCACACGTCTCTGCTGGGGAGGAGAGCGCTAGGGAAGCTACGTGTGTGAGGCAGCTGCTGGGCGCCCAGGGAGTCAGCCTCCGGGTGTGCGTGGCTGCAGACCCCAGCCAGGGGCCCTGGGAACCTGGTGCACTCCGTGCGGCGCTGAGTCTGGGCGGCCAAGCAACCACTGGAGGAGCCCTGCCCTAGCCCTTCCCTTCCTCGCACAGAGCTCTCCCTGCTGGAGCCCTTGGCAGTGTGCAAGCCTCCGGCCCCTAAGCCCTCCCCAAGGACCCCTGGGGCCTAGGTGCAAAGGCAAGGCAGGAGCGGAGCTGAGGCCAGTAAGGCGCCAGTGGCGTCTCCCAGCCTCGCGCAGCCGGCTCCTTCCTGGGCAGGAAGCCTAGCAGCGAGGCAAGTCTGGGCAAGGCTCGCCCAGGGCAGAGCAGCCCCGCGCCAGCAACTCTGCCAGATCGGGCCTCTGAGCAGAGCTGGAGCTCTGCCGTCCTGGAGGCGCACTCGGCTCCAGCCAAGTAGGGCTTGAGCCAAACGAGGCTGGGCTGCCTCTTCTTCCCTCGAGGAGGCTCGCCTCCCCGCCAGCTGTTCACTCGGCTTCCAGGTGGGGGCGCTCTGCGCCTCCTGCAGGTCTTGGCTCAGGGGCTGCTTGCCCTGAGCTGGGGCTGTGGGCGGGAGCCCAGGCACGCAGGGGCAGGCCCCAACCAGCTGCACACGTCTCTGCTGGGAGGAGAGCGCTAGGGAAGCTACGTGTGTGAGGCAGCTGCTGGGCGCCCAGGGAGTCAGCCTCCGTGTGTGCGTGGCTGCAGACCCCAGCCAGGGGCCCTGGGAACCTGGTGCACTCCGTGCGGCGCTGAGTCTGGGCGGCCAAGCAACCACTGGAGGAGCCCTGCCCTAGCCCTTCCCTTCCTCGCACAGATCTCTCCCTGCTGGAGCCCTTGGCAGTGTGCAAGCCAGCGGACCCTAAGCCCTCCCAAAGGACGCCTGGGGCCTAGGTGCAAAGGCAAGGCAGGAGCGGAGCTGAGGCCAGGAAGGCGCCCGTGGCGTCTCCCAGCCTCCCGCAGCCGGCTCCTTCCTGGGCAGGAAGCCTAGCAGCGAGGCAAGTCTGGGCAAGGCTCGCCCAGGGCAGAGCAGCCTCACGCCAGCAACTCTGCCAGATCGGGCCTCTGAGCAGAGCTGGAGCTCTGCCGTCCTGGAGGCGCACTCGGCTCCAGCCAAGTAGGGCTTGAGCCAAACGAGGCTGGGCTGCCTCTTCTTCCCTCGAGGAGGCTCGCCTCCCCGCCAGCTGTTCACTCGGCTTCCAGGTGGCAGCGCTCTGCGCCTCCTGCAGGGCTTGGCTCAGGGGCTGCTTGCCCTGAGCTGGGGCTGTGGGCGGGAGCCCAGGCACGCAGGGGCAGGCCCCAACCAGCTGCACACGTCTCTGCTGGGGAGAAGAGCGCTAGGGAAGCTACGTGTGTGAGGCAGCTGCTGGGCGCCCAGGGAGTCAGCCTCCGGGTGTGCGTGGCTGCAGACCCCAGCCAGGGGCCCTGGGAACCTGGTGCACTCCGTGCGGCGCTGAGTTTGGGCGGCCAAGCAACCACTGGAGGAGCCCTGCACTAGCCCTTCCCTTCCCTCACACAGAGCTCTCCCTGCTGGAGCCCTTGGCAGTGTGCAAGCCAGCGGACCCTAAGCCCTCCCCAAGGACGCCTCGGGCCTAGGTGCAAAGGCAAGGCAGGAGCGGAGCTGGGGCCAGGAAGGCGCCAGTGGCGTCTCCCAGCCTCGCGCAGCCGGCTCCTTCCTGGGCAGGAAGCCTAGCAGCGAGGCAAGTCTGGGCAAGGCTCGCCCAGGGCAGAGCAGCCTCGCGCCAGCAACTCTGCCAGATCGGGCCTCTGAGCAGAGTTGGAGCTCTGCCGTCCTGGAGGCGCACTCGGCTCCAGCCAAGTAGGGCTTGAGCCAAACGAGGCTGGGCTACCTCTTCTTCCCTCGAGGAGGCTCGCCTCCCCGCCAGCTGTTCACTCGGCTTCCAGGTGGGGGCGCTCTGCGCCTCCTGCAGGTCTTGGCTCAGGGGCTGCTTGCCCTGAGCTGGGGCTGTGGGCGGAGCCCAGGCACGCAGGGGCAGGCCCCAACCAGCTGCACACCTCTCTGCTGGGGAGGAGAGCGCTAGGGAAGCTACGTGTGTGAGGCAGCTGCTGGGCGCCCAGGGAGTCAGCCTCCGGGTGTGCGTGGCTGCAGACCCCAGCCAGGGGCCCTGGGAACCTGGTGCACTCCGTGCGGCGCTGAGTCTGGGCGGCCAAGCAACCACTGGAGGAGCCCTGCACTAGCCCTTCCCTTCCCTCGCACAGAGCTCTCCCTGCTGGAGCCCCTAGGCAGTGTGCAAGCCAGCGGACCCTAAGCCCTCCCCAAGGACGCCTGGGGCCTAGGTGCAAAGGCAAGGCAGGAGCGGAGCTGAGGCCAGGAAGGCGCCAGTGGCGTCTCCCAGCCTCGCGCAGCCGGCTCCTTCCTGGGCAGGAAGCCTAGCAGCGAGGCAAGTCTGGGCAAGGGCTCGCCCAGGGCAGAGCAGCCTCGCGCCAGCAACTGCCAGACCGGGCCTCTGAGCAGAGCTGGAGCTCTGCCGTCCTGGAGGCGCACTCGGCTCCAGCCAAGTAGGGCTTGAGCCAAACGAGGCTGGGCTGCCTCTTCTTCCCTCGAGGAGGCTCGCCTCCCCGCCAGCTGTTCACTCGGCTTCCAGGTGGGGGCGCTCTGCGCCTCCTGCAGGGCTTGGCTCAGGGGCTGCTTGCCCTGAGCTGGGGCTGTGGGCGGGAGCCCAGGCACGCAGGGGCAGGCCCAACCAGCTGCACACGTCTCTGCTGGGGAGGAGGGCGCTGGGAAGCTACGTGTGTGAAACAGCTGCTGGGCGCCCATGGAGTCAGCCTCCGGGTGTGCGTGGCTGCAGACCCCAGCCAGGGGCCCTGGGAACCTGGTGCACTCCGTGCGGCGCTGAGTCTGGGCGGCCAAGCAACCACTGGAGGAGCCCTGCACTAGCCCTTCCCTTCCCTCGCACAGAGCTCTCCCTGCTGGAGCCCTTGGCAGTGTGCAAGCCAGCGGACCCTAAGCCCTCCCCAAGGACGCCTGGGGCCTAGGTGCAAAGGCAAGGCAGGAGCGGAGCTGAGGCCAGGAAGGCGCCAGTGGCGTCTCCCAGCCTCGCGCAGCCGGCTCCTTCCTGGGCAGGAAGCCTAGCAGCGAGGCAAGTCTGGGCAAGGCTCGCCCAGGGCAGAGCAGCCTCGCGCCAGCAACTCTGCCAGATCGGGCCTCTGAGCAGAGCTGGAGCTCTGCCGTCCTGGAGGCGCACTCGGCTCCAGCCAAGTAGGGCTTGAGCCAAACGAGGCTGGGCTGCCTCTTCTTCCCTCGAGGAGGCTCGCCTCCCCGCCAGCTGTTCACTCGGCTTCCAGGTGGGGGCGCTCTGCACCTCCTGCAGGGCTTGGCTCAGGGGCTGCTTGCCCTGAGCTGGGGCTGTGGGCGGGAGCCCAGGCACGCAGGGGCAGGCCCCAACCAGCTGCACACGTCTCTGCTGGGGAGGAGAGCGCTAGGGAAGCTACGTGTGTGAGGCAGCTGCTGGGCGCCCAGGGAGTCAGCCTCCGGGTGTGCGTGGCTGCAGACCCCAGCCAGGGGCCCTGGGAACCTGGTGCACTCCGTGCGGCGCTGAGTCTGGGCGGCCAAGCAACCACTGGAGGAGCCCTGCACTAGCCCTTCCCTTCCTCGCACAGAACTCTCCCTGCTGGAGCCCTTGGCAGTGTGCAAGCCACCGGCCCCTAAGCCCTCCCAAAGGACGCCTGGGGCCGAGGTGCAAAGGCAAGGCAGGAGCGGAGCTGAGGCCAGGAAGGCGCCAGTGGCGTCTCCCAGCCTCGCGCAGCCTGCTCCTTCCTGGGCAGGAAGCCTAGCAGCGAGGCAAGTCTGGGCAAGTCTCGCCCAGGGCAGAGCAGCCTCGCGCCAGCAACTCTGCCAGATCGGGCTTCTGAGCAGAGATGGAGCTCTGCCGTCCTGGAGGCGCACTCGGCTCCAGCCAAGTAGGGCTTGAGCCAAACGAGGCTGGGCTGCCTCTTCTTCCCTCGAGGAGGCTCGCCTCCCCGCCAGCTATTCACTCGGCTTCCAGGTGGGGGCGCTCTGCGCCTCCTGCAGGGCTTGGCTCAGGGGCTGCTTGCCCTGAGCTGGGGCTGTGGGCGGGAGCCCAGGCACGCAGGGGCAGGCCCCAACCAGCTGCACACGTCTCTGCTGGGGAGGAGGGCGCTAGGGAAGCTACGTGTGTGAAACAGCTGCTGGGCGCCCATGGAGTCAGCCTCCAGGTGTGCGTGGATGCAGACCCCAGCCAGGGGCCCTGGGAACCTGGTGCACTCCGTGCGGCGCTGAGTCTGGGCGGCCAAGCAACCACTGGAGGAGCCCTGTACTAGCCCTTCCCTTCCTCGCACAGAGCTCTCCCTGCTGGAGCCCTTGGCAGTGTGCAAGCCACCGGCCCCTAAGCCCTCCGAAAGGACGCCTGGGGCCTAGGTGCAAAGGCAAGGCATGAGCGGAGCTGAGGCCAGGAGGGCGCCAGTGGTGTCTCCCAGCCTCGCGCAGCCTGCTCCTTCTGGGCAGGAAGCCTAGCAGCGAGGCAAGTCTGGGCAAGGCTCGCCCAGGGCAGAGCAGCCTCGCGCCAGCAACTATGCCAGATCGGGCCTCTGAGCAAAGCTGGAGCTCTGCCGTCCTGGAGGCGCACTCGGCTCCAGCCAAGTAGGGCTTGAGCCAAACGAGGCTGGGCTGCCTCTTCTTCCCTCGAGGAGGCTCGCCTCCCCGCCAGCTGTTCACTCGGCTTCCAGGTGGGGGCGCTCTGCGCCTCCTGCAGGTCTTGGCTCAGGGGCTGCTTGCCCTGAGCTGGGGCTGTGGGCGGGAGCCCAGGCACGCAGGGGCAGGCCCCAACCAGCTGCACACCTCTCTGCTGGGGAGGAGAGCGCTAGGGAAGCTACGTGTGTGAGTCAGCTGCTGGGCGCCCATGGAGTCAGCCTCCGGGTGTGCGTGGCTGCAGACCCCAGCCAGGGGCCCTGGGAACCTGGTGCACTCCGTGCGGCGCTGAGTCTGGGCGGCCAAGCAACCACTGGAGGAGCCCTGCACTAGCCCTTCCCTTCCCTCGCACAGAGCTCTCCCTGCTGGAGCCCTTGGCAGTGTGCAAGCCAGCGGACCCTAAGCCCTCCCCAAGGACGCCTGGGGCCGAGGTGCAAAGGCAAGGCAGGAGCGGAGCTGAGGCCAGGAAGGCGCCAGTGGTGTCTCCCAGCCTCGCGCAGCCGGCTCCTTCCTGGGCAGGAAGCCTAGCAGCGAGGCAAGTCTGGGCAAGGCTCGCCCAGGGCAGAGCAGCCTCGCGCCAGCAACTCTGCCAGATCGGGCCTCTGAGCAGAGCTGGAGCTCTGCCGTCCAGGAGGCGCACTCGGCTCCAGCCAAGTAGGGCTTGAGCCAAACGAGGCTGGGCTGCCTCTTCTTCCCTCGAGGAGGCTCGCCTCCCCGCCAGCTGTTCACTCAGCTTCCAGGTGGGGGCGCTCTGCGCCTCCTGCAGGGCTTGGCTCAGGGGCAGCTTGCCCTGAGCTGGGGCTGTGGGCGGGAGCCCAGGCACGCAGGGGCAGGCCCCAACCAGCTGCACACGTCTCTGCTGGGGAGGAGGGTGCTAGGGAAGCTACCTGTGTGAAACAGCTGCTGGGTGCCCAGGGAGTCAGCCTCCAGGTGTGCGTGGCTGCAGACCCCAGCCAGGGGCCCTGGGAACCTGGTGCACTCCGTGCGGCGCTGAGTCTGGGCGGCCAAGCAATCACTGGAGGAGCCCTGCACTAGCCCTTCCCTTCCCTCGCACAGAGCTCTCCCTGCTGGAGCCCTTGGCAGTGTGCAAGCCAGCGGACCCTAAGCCCTCCCCAAGGACGCCTCGGGCCTAGGTGCAAAGGCAAGGCAGGAGCGGAGCTGGGGCCAGGAAGGCGCCAGTGGCGTCTCCCAGCCTCGCGCAGCCGGCTCCTTCCTGGGCAGGAAGCCTAGCAGCGAGGCAAGTCTGGGCAAGGCTCGCCCAGGGAAGAGCAGCCTCGCGCCAGCAACTCTGCCAGATCGGGCCTCTGAGCAGAGTTGGAGCTCTGCCGTCCTGGAGTCGCACTCGGCTCCAGCCAAGTAGGGCTTGAGCCAAACGAGGCTGGGCTACCTCTTCTTCCCTCGAGGAGGCTCGCCTCCCCGCCAGCTGTTCACTCGGCTTCCAGGTGGGGGCGCTCTGGGCCTCCTGCAGGTCTTGGCTCAGGGGCTGCTTGCCCTGAGCTGGGGCTGTGGGCGGGAGCCCAGGCACGCAGGGGCAGGCCCCAACCAGCTGCACACCTCTCTGCTGGGGAGGAGAGCGCTAGGGAAGCTACGTGTGTGAGGCAGCTGCTGGGCGCCCAGGGAGTCAGCCTCCGCGTGTGCGTGGCTGCAGACCCCAGCCAGGGGCCCTGGGAACCTGGTGCACTCCGTGCGGCGCTGAGTCTGGGCGGCCAAGCAAGCACTGGAGGAGCCCTGCACTAGCCCTTCCCTTCCCTCACACAGAGCTCTCCCTGCTGGAGCCCTTGGCAGTGTGCAAGCAAGCGGACCCTAAGCCCTCCCCAAGGTCGCCTGGGGCCTAGGTGCAAAGGCAAGGCAGGAGCTGAGCTGAGGCCAGGAGGGCGCCAGTGGTGTCTCCCAGCCTCGCGCAGCCGGCTCCTTCCTGGGCAGGAAGCCTAGCAGCGAGGCAAGTCTGGGCAAGGCTCGCCCAGGGCAGAGCAGCCTCGCGCCAGCAACTCTGCCAGATCGGGCCTCTGAGCAGAGCTGGAGCTCTGCCGTCCTGGAGGCGCACTCGGCTCCAGCCAAGTAGGGCTTGAGCCAAACGAGGCTGGGCTGCCTCTTCTTCCCTCGAGGAGGCTCGCCTCCCCGCCAGGTGTTCACTCGGCTTCCAGGTGGGGGCGCTCTGAGCCTCCTGCAGGTCTTGGCTCAGGGGCTGCTTGCCCTGAGCTGGGGCTGTGGGCGGGAGACCAGGCACGCAGGGGCAGGCCCCAACCAGCTGCACACGTCTCTGCTGGGGAGGAGAGCGCTAGGGAAGCTACGTGTGTGAGGCAGCTGCTGGGCGCCCAGGGAGTCAGCCTCCGGGTGTGCGTGGCTGCAGCCCTCAGCCAGGGGCCCTGGGAACCTGGTGCACTCCGTGCGGCGCTGAGTCTCGGCGGCCAAGCAACCACTGGAGGAGCCCTGCACTAGCCCTTCCCTTCCTCGCACAGAGCTCTCCCTGCTGGAGCCCTTGGCAGTGTGCAAGCCACCGGCCTCTAAGCACTCCCAAAGGACGCCTGGGGCCGAGGTGCAAAGGCAAGGCAGGAGCGGAGCTGAGGCCAGGAAGGCGCCAGTGGCGTCTCCCAGCCTCGCGCAGCCGGCTCCTTCCTGGGCAGGAAGCCTAGCAGCGAGGCAAGTCTGGGCAAGGCTCGCCCAGGGCAGAGCAGCCTCGCGCCAGCAACTCTGCCAGATCGGGCCTCTGAGCAGAGCTGGAGCTCTGCCGTCCTGGAGGCGCACTCGGCTCCAGCCAAGTAGGGCTTGAGCCAAACGAGGGTGGGCTGCCTCTTCTTCCCTCGAGGAGGCTCGCCTCCCCGCCAGCTGTTCACTCGGCTTCCAGGTGGGGGCGCTCTGCGCCTCCTGCAGGGCTTGGCTCAGGGGCTGCTTGCCCTGAGCTGGGGCTGTGGGCGGGAGCCCAGGCACGCAGGGGCAGGCCCCAACCAGCTGCACACCTCTCTGCTGGGGAGGAGAGCGCTAGGGAAGCTACGTGTGTGAGCCAGCTGCTGGGCGCCCAGGGAGTCAGCCTCCGGGTGTGCGTGGCTGCAGACCCCAGCCAGGGGCCCTGGGAACCTGGTGCACTCCGTGCGGCGCTGAGTCTGGGCGGCCAAGCAACCACTGGAGGAGCCCTGCACTAGCCCTTCCCTTCCCTCGCACAGAGCTCTCGCTGCTGGAGCCCTTGGCAGTGTGCAAGCCTCCGGACCCTAAGCCCTCCCCAAGGACGCCTGGGGCCGAGGTGCAAAGGCAAGGCAGGAGCGGAGCTGAGGCCAGGAAGGCGCCAGTGGTGTCTCCCAGCCTCGTGCAGCCGGCTCCTTCCTGGGCAGGAAGCCTAGCAGCGAGGCAAGTCTGGGCAAGGCTCGCCCAGGGCAGAGCAGCCTCGCGCCAGCAACTCTGCCAGATCGGGCCTCTGAGCAGAGCTGGAGCTCTGCCGTCCAGGAGGCGCACTCGGCTCCAGCCAAGTAGGGCTTGAGCCAAACGAGGCTGGGCTGCCTCTTCTTCCCTCGAGGAGGCTCGCCTCCCCGCCAGCTGTTCACTCGGCTTCCAGGTGGGGGCGCTCTGCGCCTCCTGCAGGGCTTGGCTCAGGGGCAGCTTGCCCTGAGCTGGGGCTGTGGGCGGGAGCCCAGGCACGCAGGGGCAGGCCCCAACCAGCTGCACACGTCTCTGCTGGGGAGGAGGGTGCTAGGGAAGCTACCTGTGTGAAACAGCTGCTGGGTGCCCAGGGAGTCAGCCTCCAGGTGTGCGTGGCTGCAGACCCCAGCCAGGGGCCCTGGGAACCTGGTGCACTCCGTGCGGCGCTGAGTCTGGGCGGCCAAGCAACCACTGGAGGAGCCCTGCACTAGCCCTTCCCTTCCCTCGCACAGAGCTCTCCCTGCTGGAGCCCTTGGCAGTGTGCCAGCCAGCGGACCCTAAGCCCTCCCCAAGGACGCCTCGGGCCTAGGTGCAAAGGCAAGGCAGGAGCGGAGCTGGGGCCAGGAAGGCGCCAGTGGCGTCTCCCAGCCTCGCGCAGCCGGCTCCTTCCTGGGCAGGAAGCCTAGCAGCGAGGCAAGTCTGGGCAAGGCTCGCCCAGGGAAGAGCAGCCTCGCGCCAGCAACTCTGTCAGATCGGGCCTCTGAGCAGAGTTGGAGCTCTGCCGACCTGGAGGCGCACTCGGCTCCAGCCAAGTAGGGCTTGAGCCAAACGAGGCTGGGCTACCTCTTCTTCCCTCGAGGAGGCTCGCCTCCCCGCCAGCTGTTCACTCGGCTTCCAGGTGGGGGCGCTCTGGGCCTCCTGCAGGTCTTGGCTCAGGGGCTGCTTGCCCTGAGCTGGGGCTGTGGGCGGAGCCCAGGCACGCAGGGGCAGGCCCCAACCAGCTGCACACCTCTCTGCTGGGGAGGAGAGCGCTAGGGAAGCTACGTGTGTGAGGCAGCTGCTGGGCGCCCAGGGAGTCAGCCTCCGGGTGTGCGTGGCTGCAGACCCCAGCCAGGGGCCCTGGGAACCTGGTGCACTCCGTGCGGCGCTGAGTCTGGGCGGCCAAGCAACCACTGGAGGAGCCCTGCACTAGCCCTTCCCTTCCTCGCACAGAGCTCTCCCTGCTGGAGCCCTTGGCAGTGTGCAAGCCACCGGCCTCTAAGCACTCCCAAAGGACGCCTGGGGCCGAGGTGCAAAGGCAAGGCAGGAGCGGAGCTGAGGCCAGGAAGGCGCCAGTGGCGTCTCCCAGCCTCGCGCAGCCGGCTCCTTCCTGGGCAGGAAGCCTAGCAGCGAGGCAAGTCTGGGCAAGGCTCGCCCAGGGCAGAGCAGCCTCGCGCCAGCAACTCTGCCAGATCGGGCCTCTGAGCAGAGCTGGAGCTCTGCCGTCCAGGAGGCGCACTCGGCTCCAGCCAAGTAGGGCTTGAGCCAAACGAGGCTGGGCTGCCTCTTCTTCCCTCGAGGAGGCTCGCCTCCCCGCCAGCTGTTCACTCGGCTTCCAGGTGGGGGCGCTCTGCGCCTCCTGCAGGGCTTGGCTCAGGGGCTGCTTGCCCTGAGCTGGGGCTGTGGGCGGGAGCCCAGGCACGCAGGGGCAGGCCCCAACCAGCTGCACACGTCTCTGCTGGGGAGGAGGGCGCTGGGAAGCTACGTGTGTGAAACAGCTGCTGGGCGCCCATGGAGTCAGCCTCCAGGTGTGCGTGGCTGCAGACCCCAGCCAGGGGCCCTGGGAACCTGGTGCACTCCGTGCGGCGCTGAGTCTGGGCGGCCAAGCAACCACTGGAGGAGCCCTGCACTAGCCCTTCCCTTCCCTCGCACAGAGCTCTCCCTGCTGGAGCCCTTGGCAGTGTGCAAGCCAGCGGACCCTAAGCCCTCCCCAAGGACGCCTGGGGCCTAGGTGCAAAGGCAAGGCAGGAGCGGAGCTGAGGCCAGGAAGGCGCCAGTGGCGGCTCCCAGCCTCGCGCAGCCGGCTCCTTCCTGGGCAGGAAGCCTAGCAGCGAGGCAAGTCTGGGCAAGGCTCGCCCAGGGCAGAGCAGCCTCGCGCCAGCAACTCTGCCAGATCGGGCCTCTGAGCAGAGCTGGAGCTCTGCCGTCCGCGAGGCGCACTCGGCTCCAGCCAAGTAGGGCTTGAGCCAAACGAGGCTGGGCTGCCTCTTCTTCCCTCGAGGAGGCTCGCCTCCCCGCCAGCTGTTCACTCGGCTTCCAGGTGGGGGCGCTCTGCGCCTCCTGCAGGTCTTGGCTCAGGGGCTGCTTGCCCTGAGCTGGGGCTGTGGGCGGGAGACCAGGCACGCAGGGGCAGGCCCCAACCAGCTGCACACGTCTCTGCTGGGGAGGAGAGCGCTAGGGAAGCTACGTGTGTGAGGCAGCTGCTGGGCGCCCAGGGAGTCAGCCTCCGGGTGTGCGTGGCTGCAGCCCTCAGCCAGGGGCCCTGGGAACCTGGTGCACTCCGTGCGGCGCTGAGTCTCGGCGGCCAAGCAACCACTGGAGGAGCCCTGCACTAGCCCTTCCCTTCCTCGCACAGAGCTCTCCCTGCTGGAGCCCTTGGCAGTGTGCAAGCCACCGGCCTCTAAGCACTCCCAAAGGACGCCTGGGGCCGAGGTGCAAAGGCAAGGCAGGAGCGGAGCTGAGGCCAGGAAGGCGCCAGTGGCGTCTCCCAGCCTCGCGCAGCCGGCTCCTTCCTGGGCAGGAAGCCTAGCAGCGAGGCAAGTCTGGGCAAGGCTCGCCCAGGGCAGAGCAGCCTCGCGCCAGCAACTCTGCCAGATCGGGCCTCTGAGCAGAGCTGGAGCTCTGCCGTCCTGGAGGCGCACTCGGCTCCAGCCAAGTAGGGCTTGAGCCAAACGAGGCTGGGCTGCCTCTTCTTCCCTCGAGGAGGCTCGCCTCCCCGCCAGCTGTTCACTCGGCTTCCAGGTGGGGGCGCTCTGCGCCTCCTGCAGGGCTTGGCTCAGGGGCTGCTTGCCCTGAGCTGGGGCTGTGGGCGGGAGCCCAGGCACGCAGGGGCAGGCCCCGACCAGCTGCACACGTCTCTGCTGGGGAGGAGGGCGCTGGGAAGCTACGTGTGTGAAACAGCTGCTGGGCGCCCATGGAGTCAGCCTCCAGGTGTGCGTGGCTGCAGACCCCAGCCAGGGGCCCTGGGAACCTGGTGCACTCCGTGCGGCGCTGAGTCTGGGCGGCCAAGCAACCACTGGAGGAGCCCTGCACTAGCCCTTCCCTTCCCTCGCACAGAGCTCTCCCTGCTGGAGCCCTTGGCAGTGTGCAAGCCAGCGGCCCCTAAGCCCTCCCCAAGGACGCCTGGGGCCTAGGTGCAAAGGCAAGGCAGGAGCGGAGCTGAGGCCAGGAAGGCGCCAGTGGCGTCTCCCAGCCTCGCGCAGCCGGCTCCTTCCTGGGCAGGAAGCCTAGCAGCGAGGCAAGTCTGGGCAAGGATCGCCCAGGGCAGAGCAGCCTCGCGCCAGCAACTCTGCCAGATCGGGACTCTGAGCAGAGCTGGAGCTCTGCCGTCCTGGAGGCGCACTCGGCTCCAGCCAAGTAGGGCTTGAGCCAAACGAGGCTGGGCTGCCTCTTCTTCCCTCGAGGAGGCTCGCCTCCCCGCCAGCTGTTCACTCGGCTTCCAGGTGGGGGCGCTCTGCGCCTCCTGCAGGTCTTGGCTCAGGGGCTGCTTGCCCTGAGCTGGGGCTGTGGGCGGGAGCCCAGGCACGCAGGGGCAGGCCCCAACCAGCTGCACACCTCTCTGCTGGGGAGGAGAGCGCTAGGGAAGCTACGTGTGTGAGCCAGCTGCTGGGCGCCCAGGGAGTCAGCCTCCGGGTGTGCGTGGCTGCAGACCCCAGCCAGGGGCCCTGGGAACCTGGTGCACTCCGTGCGGCGCTGAGTCTGGGCGGCCAAGCAACCACTGGAGGAGCCCTGCACTAGCCCTTCCCTTCCCTCGCACAGAGCTCTCCCTGCTGGAGCCCTTGGCAGTGTGCAAGCCTCCGGACCCTAAGCCCTCCCCAAGGACGCCTGGGGCCGAGGTGCAAAGGCAAGGCAGGAGCGGAGCTGAGGCCAGGAAGGCGCCAGTGGTGTCTCCCAGCCTCGCGCAGCCGGCTCCTTCCTGGGCAGGAAGCCTAGCAGCGAGGCAAGTCTGGGCAAGGCTCGCCCAGGGCAGAGCAGCCTCGCGCCAGCAACTCTGCCAGATCGGGCCTCTGAGCAGAGCTGGAGCTCTGCCGTCCTGGAGGCGCACTCGGCTCCAGCCAAGTAGGGCTTGAGCCAAACGAGGCTGGGCTGCCTCTTCTTCCCTCGAGGAGGCTCGCCTCCCCGCCAGCTGTTCACTCGGCTTCCAGGTGGGGGCGCTCTGCGCCTCCTGCAGGTCTTGGCTCAGGGGCTGCTTGCCCTGAGCTGGGGCTGTGGGCGGGAGCCCAGGCACGCAGGGGCAGGCCCCAACCAGCTGCACACCTCTCTGCTGGGGAGGACAGCGCTAGGGAAGCTACGTGTGTGAGCCAGCTGCTGGGCGCCCAGGGAGTCAGCCTCCGGGTGTGCGTGGCTGCAGACCCCAGCCAGGGGCCCTGGGAACCTGGTGCACTCCGTGCGGCGCTGAGTCTGGGCGGCCAAGCAACCACTGGAGGAGCCCTGCACTAGCCCTTCCCTTCCCTCGCACAGAGCTCTCGCTGCTGGAGCCCTTGGCAGTGTGCAAGCCTCCGGACCCTAAGCCCTCCCCAAGGACGCCTGGGGCCGAGGTGCAAAGGCAAGGCAGGAGCGGAGCTGAGGCCAGGAAGGCGCCAGTGGTGTCTCCCAGCCTCGCGCAGCCGGCTCCTTCCTGGGCAGGAAGCCTAGCAGCGAGGCAAGTCTGGGCAAGGCTCGCCCAGGGCAGAGCAGCCTCGCGCCAGCAACTCTGCCAGATCGGGCCTCTGAGCAGAGCTGGAGCTCTGCCGTCCAGGAGGTGCACTCGGCTCCAGCCAAGTAGGGCTTGAGCCAAACGAGGCTGGGCTGCCTCTTCTTCCCTCGAGGAGGCTCGCCTCCCCGCCAGCTGTTCACTCGGCTTCCAGGTGGGGGCGCTCTGCGCCTCCTGCAGGGCTTGGCTCAGGGGCAGCTTGCCCTGAGCTGGGGCTGTGGGCGGGAGCCCAGGCACGCAGGGGCAGGCCCCAACCAGCTGCACACGTCTCTGCTGGGGAGGAGGGTGCTAGGGAAGCTACCTGTGTGAAACAGCTGCTGGGTGCCCAGGGAGTCAGCCTCCAGGTGTGCGTGGCTGCAGACCCCAGCCAGGGGCCCTGGGAACCTGGTGCACTCCGTGCGGCGCTGAGTCTGGGCGGCCAAGCAACCACTGGAGGAGCCCTGCACTAGCCCTTCCCTTCCCTCGCACAGAGCTCTCCCTGCTGGAGCCCTTGGCAGTGTGCAAGCCAGCGGACCCTAAGCCCTCCCCAAGGACGCCTCGGGCCTAGGTGCAAAGGCAAGGCAGGAGCGGAGCTGGGGCCAGGAAGGCGCCAGTGGCGTCTCCCAGCCTCGCGCAGCCGGCTCCTTCCTGGGCAGGAAGCCTAGCAGCGAGGCAAGTCTGGGCAAGGCTCGCCCAGGGAAGAGCAGCCTCGCGCCAGCAACTCTGTCAGATCGGGCCTCTGAGCAGAGTTGGAGCTCTGCCGACCTGGAGGCGCACTCGGCTCCAGCCAAGTAGGTCTTGAGCCAAACGAGGCTGGGCTACCTCTTCTTCCCTCGAGGAGGCTCGCCTCCCCGCCAGCTGTTCACTCGGCTTCCAGGTGGGGGCGCTCTGGGCCTCCTGCAGGTCTTGGCTCAGGGGCTGCTTGCCCTGAGCTGGGGCTGTGGGCGGAGCCCAGGCACGCAGGGGCAGGCCCCAACCAGCTGCACACGTCTCTGCTGGGGAGGAGAGCGCTAGGGAAGCTACGTGTGTGAGGCAGCTGCTGGGCGCCCAGGGAGTCAGCCTCCGGGTGTGCGTGGCTGCAGACCCCAGCCAGGGGCCCTGGGAACCTGGTGCACTCCGTGCGGCGCTGAGTCTGGGCGGCCAAGCAACCACTGGAGGAGCCCTGCACTAGCCCTTCCCTTCCTCGCACAGAGCTCTCCCTGCTGGAGCCCTTGGCAGTGTGCAAGCCACCGGCCTCTAAGCACTCCCAAAGGACGCCTGGGGCCGAGGTGCAAAGGCAAGGCAGGAGCGGAGCTGAGGCCAGGAAGGCGCCAGTGGCGTCTCCCAGCCTCGCGCAGCCGGCTCCTTCCTGGGCAGGAAGCCTAGCAGCGAGGCAAGTCTGGGCAAGGCTCGCCCAGGGCAGAGCAGCCTCGCGCCAGCAACTCTGCCAGATCGGGCCTCTGAGCAGAGCTGGAGCTCTGCCGTCCAGGAGGCGCACTCGGCTCCAGCCAAGTAGGGCTTGAGCCAAACGAGGCTGGGCTGCCTCTTCTTCCCTCGAGGAGGCTCGCCTCCCCGCCAGCTGTTCACTCGGCTTCCAGGTGGGGGCGCTCTGCGCCTCCTGCAGGGCTTGGCTCAGGGGCTGCTTGCCCTGAGCTGGGGCTGTGGGCGGGAGCCCAGGCACGCAGGGGCAGGCCCCAACCAGCTGCACACGTCTCTGCTGGGGAGGAGGGCGCTGGGAAGCTACGTGTGTGAAACAGCTGCTGGGCGCCCAGGGAGTCAGCCTCCAGGTGTGCGTGGCTGCAGACCCCAGCCAGGGGCCCTGGGAACCTGGTGCACTCCGTGCGGCGCTGAGTCTGGGCGGCCAAGCAACCACTGGAGGAGCCCTGCACTAGCCCTTCCCTTCCCTCGCACAGAGCTCTCCCTGCTGGAGCCCTTGGCAGTGTGCAAGCCAGCGGACCCTAAGCCCTCCCCAAGGACGCCTGGGGCCTAGGTGCAAAGGCAAGGCAGGAGCGGAGCTGAGGCCAGGAAGGCGCCAGTGGCGGCTCCCAGCCTCGCGCAGCCGGCTCCTTCCTGGGCAGGAAGCCTAGCAGCGAGGCAAGTCTGGGCAAGGCTCGCCCAGGGCAGAGCAGCCTCGCGCCAGCAACTCTGCCAGATCGGGCCTCTGAGCAGAGCTGGAGCTCTGCCGTCCGCGAGGCGCACTCGGCTCCAGCCAAGTAGGGCTTGAGCCAAACGAGGCTGGGCTGCCTCTTCTTCCCTCGAGGAGGCTCGCCTCCCCGCCAGCTGTTCACTCGGCTTCCAGGTGGGGGCGCTCTGCGCCTCCTGCAGGGCTTGGCTCAGGGGCTGCTTGCCCTGAGCTGGGGCTGTGGGCGGGAGCCCAGGCACGCAGGGGCAGGCCCCAACCAGCTGCACACGTCTCTGCTGGGGAGGAGAGCGCTAGGGAAGCTACGTGTGTGAGGCAGCTGCTGGGCGCCCAGGGATTCAGCCTCCGGGTGTGCGTGGCTGCAGACCCCAGCCAGGGGCCCTGGGAACCTGGTGCACTCCGTGCGGCGCTGAGTCTGGGCGGCCAAGCAACCACTGGAGGAGCCCTGCACTAGCCCTTCCCTTCCTCGCACAGAACTCTCCCTGCTGGAGCCCTTGGCAGTGTGCAAGCCACCGACCCCTAAGCCCTCCCAAAGGACGCCTGGGGCCGAGGTGCAAAGGCAAGGCAGGAGCGGAGCTGAGGCCAGGAAGGCGCCAGTGGCGTCTCCCAGCCTCGCGCAGCCTGCTCCTTCCTGGGCAGGAAGCCTAGCAGCGAGGCAAGTCTGGGCAAGGCTCGCCCAGGGCAGAGCAGCCTCGCGCCAGCAACTCTGCCAGATCGGGCCTCTGAGCAGAGATGGAGCTCTGCCGTCCTGGAGGCGCACTCGGCTCCAGCCAAGTAGGGCTTGAGCCAAACGAGGCTGGGCTGCCTCTTCTTCCCTCGAGGAGGCTCGCCTCCCCGCCAGCTGTTCACTCGGCTTCCAGGTGGGGGCGCTCTGCGCCTCCTGCAGGGCTTGGCTCAGGGGCTGCTTGCCCTGAGCTGGGGCTGTGGGCGGGAGCCCAGGCACGCAGGGGCAGGCCCCAACCAGCTGCACACGTCTCTGCTGGGGAGGAGGGCGCTAGGGAAGCTACGTGTGTGAAAGAGCTGCTGGGCGCCCATGGAGTCAGCCTCCAGGTGTGCGTGGCTGCAGACCCCAGCCAGGGGCCCTGGGAACCTGGTGCACTCCGTGCGGCGCTGAGTCTGGGCGGCCAAGCAACCACTGGAGGAGCCCTGCACTAGCCCTTCCCTTCCTCGCACAGAGCTCTCCCTGCTGGAGCCCTTGGCAGTGTGCAAGCCACCGGCCCCTAAGCCCTCCCAAAGGACGCCTGGGGCCTAGGTGCAAAGGCAAGGCATGAGCGGAGCTGAGGCCAGGAGGGCGCCAGTGGCGTCTCCCAGCCTCGCGCAGCCTGCTCCTTCCTGGGCAGGAAGCCTAGCAGCGAGGCAAGTCTGGGCAAGGCTCGCCCAGGGCAGAGCAGCCTCGCGCCAGCAACTCTGCCAGATCGGGCCTCTGAGCAGAGCTGGAGCTCTGCCGTCCTGGAGGCGCACTCGGCTCCAGCCAAGTAGGGCTTGAGCCAAACGAGGCTGGGCTGCCTCTTCTTCCCTCGAGGAGGCTCGCCTCCCCGCCAGCTGTTCACTCGGCTTCCAGGTGGGGGCGCTCTGCGCCTCCTGCAGGTCTTGGCTCAGGGGCTGCTTGCCCTGAGCTGGGGCTGTGGGCGGGAGCCCAGGCACGCAGGGGCAGGCCCCAACCAGCTGCACACCTCTCTGCTGGGGAGGAGAGCGCTAGGGATGCTACGTGTGTGAGTCAGCTGCTGGGCGCCCAGGGAGTCAGCCTCCAGGTGTGCGTGGCTGCAGACCCCAGCCAGGGGCCCTGGGAACCTGGTGCACTCCGTGCGGCGCTGAGTCTGGGCGGCCAAGCAACCACTGGAGGAGCCCTGCACTAGCCCTTCCATTCCCTCGCACAGAGCTCTCCCTGCTGGAGCCCTTGGCAGTGTGCAAGCCAGCGGACCCTAAGCCCTCCCCAAGGACGCCTGGGGCCGAGGTGCAAAGGCAAGGCAGGAGCGGAGCTGAGGCCAGGAAGGCACCAGTGGTGTCTCCCAGCCTCGCGCAGCCGGCTCCTTCCTGGGCAGGAAGCCTAGCAGCGAGGCAAGTCTGGGCAAGGCTCGCCCAGGGCAGAGCAGCCTCGCGCCAGCAACTCTGCCAGATCGGGCCTCTGAGCAGAGCTGGAGCTCTGCCGTCCTGGAGGCGCACTCGGCTCCAGCCAAGTAGGGCTTGAGCCAAACGAGGCTGGGCTGCCTCTTCTTCCCTCGAGGAGGCTCGCCTCCCCGCCAGCTGTTCACTCGGCTTCCAGGTGGGGGCGCTCTGCGCCTCCTGCAGGTCTTGGCTCAGGGGCTGCTTGCCCTGAGCTGGGGCTGTGGGCGGAGCCCAGGCACGCAGGGTCAGGCCCCAACCAGCTGCACACCTCTCTGCTGGGGAGGAGAGCGCTAGGGAAGCTACGTGTGTGTCAGCTGCTGGGCGCCCAGGGAGTCAGCCTCCAGGTGTGCGTGGCTGCAGACCCCAGCCTGGGGCCCTGGGAACCTGGTGCACTCCGTGCGGCGCTGAGTCTGGGCGGCCAAGCAACCACTGGAGGAGCCCTGCACTAGCCCTTCCCTTCCCTCGCACAGAGCTCTCCCTGCTGGAGCCCTTGGCAGTGTGCAAGCCAGCGGACCCTAAGCCCTCCCCAAGGACGCCTGGGACCTAGGTGCAAAGGCAAGGCAGGAGCGGAGCTGAGGCCAGGAAGGCGCCAGTGGCGTCTCCCAGCCTCGCGCAGCCGGCTCCTTCCTGGGCAGGAAGCCTAGCAGCGAGGCAAGTCTGGGCATCGCTCGCCCAGGGCAGAGCAGCCTCGCGCCAGCAACTCTGCCAGATCGGGCCTCTGAGCAGAGCTGGAGCTCTGCCGTCCAGGAGGCGCACTCGGCTCCAGCCAAGTAGGGCTTGAGCCAAACGAGGCTGGGCTGCCTCTTCTTCCCTCGAGGAGGCTCGCCTCCCCGCCAGCTGTTCACTCGGCTTCCAGGTGGGGGCGCTCTGCGCCTCCTGCAGGTCTTGGCTCAGGGGCTGCTTGCCCTGAGCTGGGGCTGTGGGCGGGAGCCCAGGCACGCAGGGGCAGGCCCCAACCAGCTGCACACGTCTCTGCTGGGGAGGAGGGCGCTAGGGAAGCTACGTGTGTGAAAGCTGCTGGGCGCCCATGGAGTCAGCCTCCAGGTGTGCGTGGCTGCAGACCCCAGCCAGGGGCCCTGGGAACCTGGTGCACTCCGTGCGGCGCTGAGTCTGGGCGGCCAAGCAACCACTGGAGGAGCCCTGCACTAGCCCTTCCCTTCCTCGCACAGAGCTCTCCCTGCTGGAGCCCTTGGCAGTGTGCAAGCCACCGGCCCCTAAGCCCTCCCCAAGGACGCCTGGGGCCTAGGTGCAAAGGCAAGGCATGAGGGGAGCTGAGGCCAGGAGGGCGCCAGTGGCGTCTCCCAGCCTCGCGGAGCCTGCTCCTTCCTGGGCAGGAAGCCTAGCAGCGAGGCAAGTCTGGGCAAGGCTCGCCCAGGGCAGAGCAGCCTCGCGCCAGCAACTCTGCCAGATCGGGCCTCTGAGCAGAGCTGGAGCTCTGCCGTCCTGGAGGCGCACTCGGCTCCAGCCAAGTAGGGCTTGAGCCAAACGAGGCTGGGCTGCCTCTTCTTCCCTCGAGGAGGCTCGCCTCCCCGCCAGCTGTTCACTCGGCTTCCAGGTGGGGGCGCTCTGCGCCTCCTGCAGGTCTTGGCTCAGGGGCTGCTTGCCCTGAGCTGGGGCTGTGGGCGGGAGCCCAGGCACGCAGGGGCAGGCCCCAACCAGCTGCACACGTCTCTGCTGGGGAGGAGAGCGCTAGGGAAGCTACGTGTGTGAGGCAGCTGCTGGGCGCCCAGGGAGTCAGCCTCCGGGTGTGCGTGGCTGCAGACCCCAGCCAGGGGCCCTGGGAACCTGGTGCACTCCGTGCGGCGCTGAGTCTGGGCGGCCAAGCAACCACTGGAGGACCCCTGCACTAGCCCTTCCCTTCCCTCGCACAGAGCTCTCCCTGCTGGAGCCCTTGGCAGTGTGCAAGCCACCGGCCCCTAAGCCCTCCCAAAGGACGCCTGGGGCCTAGGTGCAAAGGCAAGGCAGGAGCGGAGCTGAGGCCAGGAAGGCGCCAGTGGCGTCTCCCAGCCTCGCGCAGCCGGCTCCTTCCTGGGCAGGAAGCCTAGCAGCGAGGCAAGTCTGGGCAAGGCTCGCCCAGGGCAGAGCAGCCTCGCGCCAGCAACTCTGCCAGATCGGGCCTCTGAGCAGAGCTGGAGCTCTGCCGTCCTGCAGGCGCACTCGGCTCCAGCCAAGTAGGGCTTGAGCCAAACGAGGCTGGGCTGCCTCTTCTTCCCTCGAGGAGGCTCGCCTCCCCGCCAGCTGTTCACTTGGCTTCCAGGTGGGGGCGCTCTGCGCCTCCTGCAGGTCTTGGCTCAGGGGCTGCTTGCCCTGAGCTGGGGCTGTGGGCGGGAGCCCAGGCACACAGGGGCAGGCCCCAACCAGCTGCACACGTCTCTGCTGGGGAGGAGAGCGCTAGGGAAGCTACGTGTGTGAGGTAGCTGCTGGGCACCCAGGGAGTCAGCCTCCGGGTGTGCATGGCTGCAGACCCCAGCCAGGGGCCCTGGGAACCTGGAGCACTCCGTGCGGCGCTGAGTCTGGGCGGCCAAGCAACCACTGGAGGAGCCCTGCACTAGCCCTTCCCTTCCCTCGCACAGAGCTCTCCCTGCTGGAGCCCTTGGCAGTGTGCCAGCCAGCGGACCCTAAGCCCTCCCCAAGGACGCCTCGGGCCTAGGTGCAAAGGCAAGGCAGGAGCGGAGCTGGGGCCAGGAAGGCGCCAGTGGCGTCTCCCAGCCTCGCGCAGCCGGCTCCTTCCTGGGCAGGAAGCCTAGCAGCGAGGAAAGTCTGGGCAAGGCTCGCCCAGGGCAGAGCAGCCTCGCGCCAGCAACTCTGCCAGATCGGGCCTCTGAGCAGAGCTGGAGCTCTGCCGTCCAGGAGGCGCACTCGGCTCCAGCCAAGTAGGGCTTGAGCCAAACGAGGCTGGGCTGCCTCTTCTTCCCTCGAGGAGGCTCGCCTCCCCGCCAGCTGTTCACTCGGCTTCCAGGTGGGGGCGCTCTGCGCCTCCTGCAGGTCTTGGCTCAGGGGCTGCTTGCCCTGAGCTGGGGCTGTGGGCGGGAGCCCAGGCACGCAGGGGCAGGCCCCAACCAGCTGCACACGTCTCTGCTGGGGAGGAGAGCGCTAGGGAAGCTACGTGTGTGAGTCAGCTGCTGGGCGCCCAGGGAGTCAGCCTCCGGGTGTGCGTGGCTGCAGACCCCAGCCAGGGGCCCTGGGAACCTGGTGCACTCCGTGCGGCGCTGAGTCTGGGCGGCCAAGCAACCACTGGAGGAGCCCTGCACTAGCCCTTCCCTTCCTCGCACAGAGCTCTCCCTGCTGGAGCCCTTGGCAGTGTGGAAGCCACCGGCCCCTAAGCCCTCCCAAAGGTCGCCTGGGGCCTAGGTGCAAAGGCAAGGCAGGAGCGGAGCTGAGGCCAGGAGGGCGCCAGTGGTGTCTCCCAGCCTCGCGCAGCCGGCTCCTTCCTGGGCAGGAAGCCTAGCAGCGAGGCAAGTCTGGGCAAGGCTCGCCCAGGGCAGAGCAGCCTCGCGCCAGCAACTCTGCCAGATCGGGCCTCTGAGCAGAGCTGGAGCTCTGCCGTCCTGGAGGCGCACTCGGCTCCAGCCAAGTAGGGCTTGAGCCAAACGAGGCTGGGCTGCCTCTTCTTCCCTCGAGGAGGCTCGCCTCCCCGCCAGCTGTTCACTCGGCTTCCAGGTGGGGGCGCTCTGCGCCTCCTGCAGGTCTTGGCTCAGGGGCTGCTTGCCCTGAGCTGGGGCTGTGGGCGGGAGCCCAGGCACGCAGGGGCAGGCCCCAACCAGCTGCACACGTCTCTGCTGGGGAGGAGAGCGCTAGGGAAGCTACGTGTGTGAGGCAGCTTCTGGGCGCCCATGGAGTCAGCCTCCAGGTGTGTGTGGCTGCAGACCCCAGCCAGGGGCCCTGGGAACCTGGTGCACTCCGTGCGGCGCTGAGTCTGGGCGGCCAAGCAACCACTGGAGGAGCCCTGCACTAGCCCTTCCCTTCCCTCACACAGAGCTCTCCCTGCTGGAGCCCTTGGCAGTGTGCAAGCAAGCGGACCCTAAGCCCTCCCCAAGGACGCCTGGGGCCTAGGTGCAAAGGCAAGGCAGGAGCGGAGCTGAGGCCAGGAGGGCGCCAGTGGTGTCTCCCAGCCTCGCGCAGCCTGCTCCTTCCTGGGCAGGAAGCCTAGCAGCGAGGCAAGTCTGGGCAAGGCTCGCCCAGGGCAGAGCAGCCTAGCGCCAGCAACTCTGCCAGATCGGGCCTCTGAGCAGAGCTGGAGCTCTGCCGTCCTGGAGGCGCACTCGGCTCCAGCCAAGTAGGGCTTGAGCCAAACGAGGCTGGGCTGCCTCTTCTTCCCTCGAGGAGGCTCGCCTCCCCGCCAGCTGTTCACTCGGCTTCCAGGTGGGGGCGCTCTGGGCCTCCTGCAGGTCTTGGCTCAGGGGCTGCTTGCCCTGAGCTGGGGCTGTGGGCGGGAGCCCAGGCACGCAGGGGCAGGCCCCAACCAGCTGCACACGTCTCTGCTGGGGAGGAGAGCGCTAGGGAAGCTACGTGTGTGAGGCAGCTGCTGGGCGCCCAGGGAGTCAGCCTCCGGGTGTGCGTGGCTGCAGACCCCAGCCAGGGGCCCTGGGAACCTGGTGCACTCCGTGCGGCGCTGAGTCTGGGCGGCCAAGCAACCACTGGAGGAGCCCTGCACTAGCCCTTCCCTTCCTCGCACAGAGCTCTCCCTGCTGGAGCCCTTGTCAGTGTGCAAGCCAGGGGACCCTAAGCCCTCCCCAAGGACGCCTGGGGCCAAGGTGCAAAGGCAAGGCAGGAGCGGAGCTGAGGCCAGGAAGGCGCCAGTGGCGTCTCCCAGCCTCGCGCAGCCGGCTCCTTCCTGGGCAGGAAGCCTAGCAGCGAGGCAAGTCTGGGCAAGGCTCGCCCAGGGCAGAGCAGCCTCGCGCCTGCAACTCTGCCAGATCGGGCCTCTGAGCAGAGCTGGAGCTCTGCCATCCTGGAGGCGCACTCCGCTCCAGCCAAGTAGGGCTTGGCCAAACGAGGCTGGGCTGCCTCTTCTTCCCTCGAGGAGGCTCGCCTCCCCGCCAGCTGTTCTTTCGGATTCCAGGTGGGGGCGCTCTGCGCCTCCTGCAGGGCTTGGCTCAGGGGCTGCTTGCCCTGAGCTGGGGCTGTGGGCGGGAGCCCAGGCACGCAGGGGCAGGCCCCAACCAGCTGCACACGTCTCTGCTGGGGAGGAGAGCGCTAGGGAAGCTACGTGTGTGAGGCAGCTGCTGGGCGCCCAGGGAGTCAGCCTCCGGGTGTGCGTGGCTGCAGACCCCAGCCAGGGGCCCTGGGAACCTGGTGCACTCCGTGCGGCGCTGAGTCTGGGCGGCCAAGCAACCACTGGAGGAGCCCTGCACTAGCCCTTCCCTTCCCTCGCACAGAGCTCTCCCTGCTGGAGCCCTAGGCAGTGTGCAAGCCAGCGGACCCTAAGCCCTCCCCAAGGACGCCTGGGGCCGAGGTGCAAAGGCAAGGCAGGAGCGGAGCTGAGGCCAGGAAGGCGCCAGTGGCGTCTCCCAGCCTCGCGCAGCCTGCTCCTTCCTGGGCAGGAAGCCTAGCAGTGAGGCAAGTCTGGGCAAGGCTCGCCCAGGGCAGAGCAGCCTCGCGCCAGCAACTCTGCCAGATCGGGCCTCTGAGCAGAGCTGGAGCTCTGCCGTCCTGGAGGCGCACTCGGCTCCAGCCAAGTAGGGCTTGAGCCAAACGAGGCTGGGCTGCCTCTTCTTCCCTCGAGGAGGCTCGCCTCCCCGCCAGCTGTTCACTCGGCTTCCAGGTGTGGGCGCTCTGCGCCTCCTGCAGGGCTTGGATCAGGGGCAGCTTGCCCTGAGCTGGGGCTGTGGGCGGGAGCCCAGGCACGCAGGGGCAGGCCCCAACCAGCTGCACACGTCTCTGCTGGGGAGGAGGGCACTAGGGAAGCTACCTGTGTGAAACAGCTGCTGGGAGCCCAGGGAGTCAGCCTCCAGGTGTGCGTGGCTGCAGACCCCAGCCAGGGGCCCTGGGAACCTGGTGCACTCCGTGCGGCGCTGAGTCTGGGCGGCCAAGCAACCACTGGAGGAGCCCTGCACTAGCCCTTCCCTTCCCTCGCACAGAGCTCTCCCTGCTGGAGCCCTTGGCAGTGTGCAAGCCAGCGGACCCTAAGCCCTCCCCAAGGACGCCTCGGGCCTAGGTGCAAAGGCAAGGCAGGAGCGGAGCTGGGGCCAGGAAGGCGCCAGTGGCGTCTCCCAGCCTCGCGCAGCCGGCTCCTTCCTGGGCAGGAAGCCTAGCAGCGAGGCAAGTCTGGGCAAGGCTCGCCCAGGGCAGAGCAGCTTCGCGCCAGCAACTCTGCCAGATCGGGCCTCTGAGCAGAGCTGGAGCTCTGCCGTCCTGGAGGCGCACTCGGCTCCAGCCAAGTAGGGCTTGAGCCAAACGAGGCTGGGCTGCCTCTTCTTCGCTCGAGGAGGCTTGCCTCCCCGCCAGCTGTTCACTCGGCTTCCAGGTGGGGGCGCTCTGCGCCTCCTGCAGGTCTTGGCTCAGGGGCTGCTTGCCCTGAGCTGGGGCTGTGGGCGGGAGCCCAGGCACGCAGGGGCAGGCCCCAACCAGCTGCACACGTCTCTGCTGGGGAGGAGAGCGCTAGGGAAGCTACGTGTGTGAGTCAGCTGCTGGGTGCCCAGGGAGTCAGCCTCCGGGTGTGCGTTGCTGCAGACCCCAGCCAGGGGCCCTGGGAACCTGGTGCACTCCGTGCGGCGCTGAGTCTGGGCGGCCAAGCAACCACTGGAGGAGCCCTGCACTAGCCCTTCCCTTCCTCGCACAGAGCTCTCCCTGCTGGAGCCCTTGGCAGTGTGCAAGCCAGCGGACCCTAAGCCCTCCCCAAGGACGCCTGGGGCCGAGGTGCAAAGGCAAGGCAGGAGCGGAGCTGAGGCCAGGAAGGCGCCAGTGGCGTCTCCCAGCCTCGCGCAGCCGGCTCCTTCCTGGGCAGGAAGCCTAGCAGCGAGGCAAGTCTGGGCAAGGCTCGCCCAGGGCAGAGCAGCCTCGCGCCAGCAACTCTGCCAGATCGGGCCTCTGAGCAGAGCTGGAGCTCTGCCGTCCAGGAGGCGCACTCGGCTCCAGCCAAGTAGGGCTTGAGCCAAACGAGGCTGGGCTGCCTCTTCTTCCCTCGAGGAGGCTCGCCTCCCCGCCAGCTGTTCACTCGGCTTCCAGGTGGGGGCGCTCTGCGCCTCCTGCAGGGCTTGGCTCAGGGGCAGCTTGCCCTGAGCTGGGGCTGTGGGCGGGAGCCCAGGCACGCAGGGGCAGGCCCCAACCAGCTGCACACGTCTCTGCTGGGGAGGAGGGCGCCTGGGAAGCTACCTGTGTGAAACAGCTGCTGGGTGCCCAGGGAGTCAGCCTCCAGGTGTGCGTGGCTGCAGACCCCAGCCAGGGGCCCTGGGAACCTGGTGCACTCCGTGCGGCGCTGAGTCTGGGCGGCCAAGCAACCACTGGAGGAGCCCTGCACTAGCCCTTCCCTTCCCTCGCACAGAGCTCTCCCTGCTGGAGCCCTTGGCAGTGTGCAAGCCAGCGGACCCTAAGCCCTCCCCAAGGACGCCTGGGGCCTAGGTGCAAAGGCAAGGCAGGAGCGGAGCTGAGGCCAGGAAGGCGCCAGTGGCGTCTCCCAGCCTCGCGCAGCCGGCTCCTTCCTGGGCAGGAAGCCTAGCAGCGAGGCAAGTCTGGGCAAGGCTCGCCCAGGGCAGAGCAGCCTCGCGCCAGCAACTCTGCCAGATCGGGCCTCTGAGCAGAGCTGGAGCTCTGCCGTCCTGGAGGCGCACTCCGCTCCAGCCAAGTAGGGCTTGAGCCAAACGAGGCTGGGCTGCCTCTTCTTCCCTCGAGGAGGCTCGCCTCCCCGCCAGCTGTTCACTCGGCTTCCAGGTGGGGGCGCTCTGCGCCTCCTGCAGGGCTTGGCTCAGGGGCTGCTTGCCCTGAGCTGGGGCTGTGGGCGGGAGCCCAGGCACGCAGGGGCAGGCCCCAACCAGCTGCACACGTCTCTGCTGGGGAGGAGGGCGCTAGGGAAGCTACGTGTTTGAAACAGCTGCTGGGCGCCCAAGGAGTCAGCCTCCAGGTGTGCGTGGCTGCAGACCCCAGCCAGGGGCCCTGGGAACCTGGTGCACTCCGTGCGGCGCTGAGTCTGGGCGGCCAAGCAACCACTGGAGGAGCCCTGCACTAGCCCTTCCCTTCCCTCGCACAGAGCTCTCCCTGCTGGAGCCCTTGGCAGTGTGCAAGCCAGCGGACCCTAAGCCCTCCCCAAGGACGCCTCGGGCCTAGGTGCAAAGGCAAGGCAGGAGCGGAGCTGAGGCCAGGAAGGCGCCAGTGGCGTCTCCCAGGCTCGCGCAGCCGGCTCCTTCCTGGGCAGCAAGCCTAGCAGCAAGGCAAGTCTGGGCAAGGCTCGCCCAGGGCAGAGCAGCCTCGCGCCAGCAACTCTGCCAGATCGGGCCTCTGAGCATAGCTGGAGCTCTGCCGTCCTGGAGGCGCACTCGGCTCCAGCCAAGTAGGGCTTGAGCCAAACGAGGCTGGGCTGCCTCTTCTTCCCTCGAGGAGGCTCGCCTCCCCGCCAGCTGTTCACTCGGCTTCCAGGTGGGGGCGCTCTGCGCCTCCTGCAGGGCTTGGCTCAGGGGCTGCTTGCCCTGAGCTGGGGCTGTGGGCGGGAGCCCAGGCACGCAGGGGCAGGCCCCAACCAGCTGCACACGTCTCTGCTGGGGAGGAGAGCGCTAGGGAAGCTACGTGTGTGAGGCAGCTGCTGGGCGCCCAGGGAGTCAGCCTCCGGGTGTGCGTGGCTGCAGACCCCAGCCAGGGGCCCTGGGAACCTGGTGCACTCCGTGCGGCGCTGAGTCTGGGCGGCCAAGCAACCACTGGAGGAGCCCTGCACTAGCCCTTCCCTTCCCTCACACAGAGCTCTCCCTGCTGGAGCCCTTGGCAGTGTGCAAGCAAGCGGACCATAAGCCCTCCCCAAGGACGCCTGGGGCCTAGGTGCAAAGGCAAGGCAGGAGCGGAGCTGAGGCCAGGAGGGCGCCAGTGGTGTCTCCCAGCCTCGCGCAGCCTGCTCCTTCCTGGGCAGGAAGCCTAGCAGCGAGGCAAGTCTGGGCAAGGCTCGCCCAGGGCAGAGCAGCCTCGCGCCAGCAACTCTGCCAGATCGGGCCTCTGAGCAGAGCTGGAGCTCTGCCGTCCTGGAGGCGCACTCGGCTCCAGCCAAGTAGGGCTGGAGCCAAACGAGGCTGGGCTGCCTCTTCTTCCCTCGAGGAGGCTCGCCTCCCCGCCAGCTGTTCACTCGGCTTCCAGGTGGGGGCGCTCTGCGCCTCCTGCAGGTCTTGGCTCAGGGGCTGCTTGCCCTGAGCTGGGGCTGTGGGCGGGAGCCCAGGCACGCAGGGGCAGGCCCCAACCAGCTGCACACGTCTCTGCTGGGGAGGAGAGCGCTAGGGAAGCTACGTGTGTGAGGCAGCTGCTGGGCGCCCAGGGAGTCAGCCTCCGGGTGTGCGTGGCTGCAGACCCCAGCCAGGGGCCCTGGGAACCTGGTGCACTCCGTGCGGCGCTGAGTCTGGTCGGCCAAGCAACCACTGGAGGAGCCCTGCACTAGCCCTTCCCTTCCTCGCACAGAGCTCTCCCTGCTGGAGCCCTTGTCAGTGTGCAAGCCAGGGGACCCTAAGCCCTCCCCAAGGACGCCTGGGGCCTAGGTGCAAAGGCAAGGCAGGAGCGGAGCTGAGGCCAGGAAGGCGCCAGTGGCGTCTCCCAGCCTCGCGCAGCCGGCTCCTTCCTGGGCAGGAAGCCTAGCAGCGAGGCAAGTCTGGGCAAGGCTCGCCCAGGGCAGAGCAGCCTCGCGCCTGCAACTCTGCCAGATCGGGCCTCTGAGCAGAGCTGGAGCTCTGCCATCCTGGAGGCGCACTCCGCTCCAGCCAAGTAGGGCTTGGCCAAACGAGGCTGGGCTGCCTCTTCTTCCCTCGAGGAGGCTCGCCTCCCCGCCAGCTGTTCTTTCGGATTCCAGGTGGGGGCGCTCTGCGCCTCCTGCAGGGCTTGGCTCAGGGGCTGCTTGCCCTGAGCTGGGGCTGTGGGCGGGAGCCCAGGCACGCAGGGGCAGGCCCCAACCAGCTGCACACGTCTCTGCTGGGGAGGAGAGCGCTAGGGAAGCTACGTGTGTGAGGCAGCTGCTGGGCGCCCAGGGAGTCAGCCTCCGGGTGTGCGTGGCTGCAGACCCCAGCCAGGGGCCCTGGGAACCTGGTGCACTCTGTGCGGCGCTGAGTCTGGGCGGCCAAGCAACCACTGGAGGAGCCCTGCACTAGCCCTTCCCTTCCCTCGCACAGAGCTCTCCCTGCTGGAGCCCTAGGCAGTGTGCAAGCCAGCGGACCCTAAGCCCTCCCCAAGGACGCCTGGGGCCGAGGTGCAAAGGCAAGGCAGGAGCGGAGCTGAGGCCAGGAAGGCGCCAGTGGCGTCTCCCAGCCTCGCGCAGCCTGCTCCTTCCTGGGCAGGAAGCCTAGCAGTGAGGCAAGTCTGGGCAAGGCTCGCCCAGGGCAGAGCAGCCTCGCGCCAGCAACTCTGCCAGATCGGGCCTCTGAGCAGAGCTGGAGCTCTGCCGTCCTGGAGGCGCACTCGGCTCCAGCCAAGTAGGGCTTGAGCCAAACGAGGCTGGGCTGCCTCTTCTTCCCTCGAGGAGGCTCGCCTCCCCGCCAGCTGTTCACTCGGCTTCCAGGTGGGGGCGCTCTGCGCCTCCTGCAGGGCTTGGATCAGGGGCAGCTTGCCCTGAGCTGGGGCTGTGGGCGGGAGCCCAGGCACGCAGGGGCAGGCCCCAACCAGCTGCACACGTCTCTGCTGGGGAGGAGGGCACTAGGGAAGCTACCTGTGTGAAACAGCTGCTGGGAGCCCAGGGAGTCAGCCTCCAGGTGTGCGTGGCTGCAGACCCCAGCCAGGGGCCCTGGGAACCTGGTGCACTCCGTGCGGCGCTGAGTCTGGGCGGCCAAGCAACCACTGGAGGAGCCCTGCACTAGCCCTTCCCTTCCCTCGCACAGAGCTCTCCCTGCTGGAGCCCTTGGCAGTGTGCAAGCCAGCGGACCCTAAGCCCTCCCCAAGGACGCCTCGGGCCTAGGTGCAAAGGCAAGGCAGGAGCGGAGCTGGGGCCAGGAAGGCGCCAGTGGCGTCTCCCAGCCTCGCGCAGCCGGCTCCTTCCTGGGCAGGAAGCCTAGCAGCGAGGCAAGTCTGGGCAAGGCTCGCCCAGGGCAGAGCAGCTTCGCGCCAGCAACTCTGCCAGATCGGGCCTCTGAGCAGAGCTGGAGCTCTGCCGTCCCGGAGGCGCACTCGGCTCCAGCCAAGTAGGGCTTGAGCCAAACGAGGCTGGGCTGCCTCTTCTTCGCTCGAGGAGGCTTGCCTCCCCGCCAGCTGTTCACTCGGCTTCCAGGTGGGGGCGCTCTGCGCCTCCTGCAGGTCTTGGCTCAGGGGCTGCTTGCCCTGAGCTGGGGCTGTGGGCGGGAGCCCAGGCACGCAGGGGCAGGCCCCAACCAGCTGCACACGTCTCTGCTGGGGAGGAGAGCGCTAGGGAAGCTACGTGTGTGAGTCAGCTGCTGGGTGCCCAGGGAGTCAGCCTCCGGGTGTGCCTTGCTGCAGACCCCAGCCAGGGGCCCTGGGAACCTGGTGCACTCCGTGCGGCGCTGAGTCTGGGCGGCCAAGCAACCACTGGAGGAGCCCTGCACTAGCCCTTCCCTTCCCTCGCACAGAGCTCTCCCTGCTGGAGCCCTTGGCAGTGTGCAAGCCAGCGGACCCTAACCCCTCCCCAAGGACGCCTGGGGCCGAGGTGCAAAGGCAAGGCAGGAGCGGAGCTGAGGCCAGGAAGGCGCCAGTGGCGTCTCCCAGCCTCGCGCAGCCGGCTCCTTCCTGGGCAGGAAGCCTAGCAGCGAGGCAAGTCTGGGCAAGGCTCGCCCAGGGCAGAGCAGCCTCGCGCCAGCAACTCTGCCAGATCGGGCCTCTGAGCAGAGCTGGAGCTCTGCCGTCCTGGAGGCGCACTCGGCTCCAGCCAAGTAGGGCTGGAGCCAAACGAGGCTGGGCTGCCTCTTCTTCCCTCGAGGAGGCTCGCCTCCCCGCCAGCTGTTCACTCGGCTTCCAGGTGGGGGCGCTCTGCGCCTCCTGCAGGTCTTGGCTCAGGGGCTGCTTGCCCTGAGCTGGGGCTGTGGGCGGGAGCCCAGGCACGCAGGGTCAGGCCCCAACCAGCTGCACACGTCTCTGCTGGGGAGGAGAGCGCTAGGGAAGCTACGTGTGTGAGGCAGCTGCTGGGCGCCCAGGGAGTCAGCCTCCGGGTGTGCGTGGCTGCAGACCCCAGCCAGGGGCCCTGGGAACCTGGTGCACTCCGTGCGGCGCTGAGTCTGGGCGGCCAAGCAACCACTGGAGGAGCCCTGCACTAGCCCTTCCCTTCCTCGCACAGAGCTCTCCCTGCTGGAGCCCTTGTCAGTGTGCAAGCCAGGGGACCCTAAGCCCTCCCCAAGGACGCCTGGGGCCTAGGTGCAAAGGCAAGGCAGGAGCGGAGCTGAGGCCAGGAAGGCGCCAGTGGCGTCTCCCAGCCTCGCGCAGCCGGCTCCTTCCTGGGCAGGAAGCCTAGCAGCGAGGCAAGTCTGGGCAAGGCTCGCCCAGGGCAGAGCAGCCTCGCGCCTGCAACTCTGCCAGATCGGGCCTCTGAGCAGAGCTGGAGCTCTGCCATCCTGGAGGCGCACTCCGCTCCAGCCAAGTAGGGCTTGGCCAAACGAGGCTGGGCTGCCTCTTCTTCCCTCGAGGAGGCTCGCCTCCCCGCCAGCTGTTCTTTCGGATTCCAGGTGGGGGCGCTCTGCGCCTCCTGCAGGGCTTGGCTCAGGGGCTGCTTGCCCTGAGCTGGGGCTGTGGGCGGGAGCCCAGGCACGCAGGGGCAGGCCCCAACCAGCTGCACACGTCTCTGCTGGGGAGGAGAGCGCTAGGGAAGCTACGTGTGTGAGGCAGCTGCTGGGCGCCCAGGGAGTCAGCCTCCGGGTGTGCGTGGCTGCAGACCCCAGCCAGGGGCCCTGGGAACCTGGTGCACTCCGTGCGGCGCTGAGTCTGGGCGGCCAAGCAACCACTGGAGGAGCCCTGCACTAGCCCTTCCCTTCCTCGCACAGAGCTCTCCCTGCTGGAGCCCTTGTCAGTGTGCAAGCCAGGGGACCCTAAGCCCTCCCCAAGGACGCCTGGGGCCTAGGTGCAAAGGCAAGGCAGGAGCGGAGCTGAGGCCAGGAAGGCGCCAGTGGCGTCTCCCAGCCTCGCGCAGCCGGCTCCTTCCTGGGCAGGAAGCCTAGCAGCGAGGCAAGTCTGGGCAAGGCTCGCCCAGGGCAGAGCAGCCTCGCGCCTGCAACTCTGCCAGATCGGGCCTCTGAGCAGAGCTGGAGCTCTGCCATCCTGGAGGCGCACTCCGCTCCAGCCAAGTAGGGCTTGGCCAAACGAGGCTGGGCTGCCTCTTCTTCCCTCGAGGAGGCTCGCCTCCCCGCCAGCTGTTCTTTCGGATTCCAGGTGGGGGCGCTCTGCGCCTCCTGCAGGGCTTGGCTCAGGGGCTGCTTGCCCTGAGCTGGGGCTGTGGGCGGGAGCCCAGGCACGCAGGGGCAGGCCCCAACCAGCTGCACACGTCTCTGCTGGGGAGGAGAGCGCTAGGGAAGCTACGTGTGTGAGGCAGCTGCTGGGCGCCCAGGGAGTCAGCCTCCGGGTGTGCGTGGCTGCAGACCCCAGCCAGGGGCCCTGGGAACCTGGTGCACTCCGTGCGGCGCTGAGTCTGGGCGGCCAAGCAACCACTGGAGGAGCCCTGCACTAGCCCTTCCCTTCCCTCGCACAGAGCTCTCCCTGCTGGAGCCCTAGGCAGTGTGCAAGCCAGCGGACCCTAAGCCCTCCCCAAGGACGCCTGGGGCCGAGGTGCAAAGGCAAGGCAGGAGCGGAGCTGAGGCCAGGAAGGCGCCAGTGGCGTCTCCCAGCCTCGCGCAGCCTGCTCCTTCCTGGGCAGGAAGCCTAGCAGTGAGGCAAGTCTGGGCAAGGCTCGCCCAGGGCAGAGCAGCCTCGCGCCAGCAACTCTGCCAGATCGGGCCTCTGAGCAGAGCTGGAGCTCTGCCGTCCTGGAGGCGCACTCGGCTCCAGCCAAGTAGGGCTTGAGCCAAACGAGGCTGGGCTGCCTCTTCTTCCCTCGAGGAGGCTCGCCTCCCCGCCAGCTGTTCACTCGGCTTCCAGGTGGGGGCGCTCTGCGCCTCCTGCAGGGCTTGGATCAGGGGCAGCTTGCCCTGAGCTGGGGCTGTGGGCGGGAGCCCAGGCACGCAGGGGCAGGCCCCAACCAGCTGCACACGTCTCTGCTGGGGAGGAGGGCACTAGGGAAGCTACCTGTGTGAAACAGCTGCTGGGAGCCCAGGGAGTCAGCCTCCAGGTGTGCGTGGCTGCAGACCCCAGCCAGGGGCCCTGGGAACCTGGTGCACTCCGTGCGGCGCTGAGTCTGGGCGGCCAAGCAACCACTGGAGGAGCCCTGCACTAGCCCTTCCCTTCCCTCGCACAGAGCTCTCCCTGCTGGAGCCCTTGGCAGTGTGCAAGCCAGCGGACCCTAAGCCCTCCCCAAGGACGCCTCGGGCCTAGGTGCAAAGGCAAGGCAGGAGCGGAGCTGGGGCCAGGAAGGCGCCAGTGGCGTCTCCCAGCCTCGCGCAGCCGGCTCCTTCCTGGGCAGGAAGCCTAGCAGCGAGGCAAGTCTGGGCAAGGCTCGCCCAGGGCAGAGCAGCTTCGCGCCAGCAACTCTGCCAGATCGGGCCTCTGAGCAGAGCTGGAGCTCTGCCGTCCCGGAGGCGCACTCGGCTCCAGCCAAGTAGGGCTTGAGCCAAACGAGGCTGGGCTGCCTCTTCTTCGCTCGAGGAGGCTTGCCTCCCCGCCAGCTGTTCACTCGGCTTCCAGGTGGGGGCGCTCTGCGCCTCCTGCAGGTCTTGGCTCAGGGGCTGCTTGCCCTGAGCTGGGGCTGTGGGCGGGAGCCCAGGCACGCAGGGGCAGGCCCCAACCAGCTGCACACGTCTCTGCTGGGGAGGAGAGCGCTAGGGAAGCTACGTGTGTGAGTCAGCTGCTGGGTGCCCAGGGAGTCAGCCTCCGGGTGTGCGTTGCTGCAGACCCCAGCCAGGGGCCCTGGGAACCTGGTGCACTCCGTGCGGCGCTGAGTCTGGGCGGCCAAGCAACCACTGGAGGAGCCCTGCACTAGCCCTTCCCTTCCTCGCACAGAGCTCTCCCTGCTGGAGCCCTTGGCAGTGTGCAAGCCAGCGGACCCTAACCCCTCCCCAAGGACGCCTGGGGCCGAGGTGCAAAGTCAAGGCAGGAGCGGAGCTGAGGCCAGGAAGGCGCCAGTGGCGTCTCCCAGCCTCGCGCAGCCGGCTCCTTCCTGGGCAGGAAGCCTAGCAGCGAGGCAAGTCTGGGCAAGGCTCGCCCAGGGCAGAGCAGCCTCGCGCCAGCAACTCTGCCAGATCGGGCCTCTGAGCAGAGCTGGAGCTCTGCCGTCCAGGAGGCGCACTCGGCTCCAGCCAAGTAGGGCTTGAGCCAAACGAGGCTGGGCTGCCTCTTCTTCCCTCGAGGAGGCTCGCCTCCCCGCCAGCTGTTCACTCGGCTTCCAGGTGGGGGCGCTCTGCGCCTCCTGCAGGGCTTTGCTCAGGGGCAGCTTGCCCTGAGCTGGGGCTGTGGGCGGGAGCCCAGGCACGCAGGGGCAGGCCCCAACCAGCTGCACACGTCTCTGCTGGGGAGGAGGGCGCCTGGGAAGCTACCTGTGTGAAACAGCTGCTGGGTGCCCAGGGAGTCAGCCTCCAGGTGTGCGTGGCTGCAGACCCCATCCAGGGGCCCTGGGAACCTGGTGCACTCCGTGCGGCGCTGAGTCTGGGCGGCCAAGCAACCACTGGAGGAGCCCTGCACTAGCCCTTCCCTTCCCTCGCACAGAGCTCTCCCTGCTGGAGCCCTTGGCAGTGTGCAAGCCAGCGGACCCTAAGCCCTCCCCAAGGACGCCTGGGGCCTAGGTGCAAAGGCAAGGCAGGAGCGGAGCTGAGGCCAGGAAGGCGCCAGTGGCGTCTCCCAGCCTCGCGCAGCCGGCTCCTTCCTGGGCAGCAAGCCTAGCAGCAAGGCAAGTCTGGGCAAGGCTCGCCCAGGGCAGAGCAGCCTCGCGCCAGCAACTCTGCCAGATCGGGCCTCTGAGCATAGCTGGAGCTCTGCCGTCCTGGAGGCGCACTCGGCTCCAGCCAAGTAGGGCTTGAGCCAAACGAGGCTGGGCTGCCTCTTCTTCCCTCGAGGAGGCTCGCCTCCCCGCCAGCTGTTCACTCGGCTTCCAGGTGGGTGCGCTCTGCGCCTCCTGCAGGGCTTGGCTCAGGGGCTGCTTGCCCTGAGCTGGGGCTGTGGGCGGGAGCCCAGGCACGCAGGGGCAGGCCCCAACCAGCTGCACACGTCTCTGCTGGGGAGGAGAGCGCTAGGGAAGCTACGTGTGTGAGGCAGCTGCTGGGCGCCCAGGGAGTCAGCCTCCGGGTGTGCGTGGCTGCAGACCCCAGCCAGGGGCCCTGGGAACCTGGTGCACTCCGTGCGGCGCTGAGTCTGGGCGGCCAAGCAACCACTGGAGGAGCCCTGCACTAGCCCTTCCCTTCCCTCGCACAGAGCTCTCCCTGCTGGAGCCCTAGGCAGTGTGCAAGCCAGCGGACCCTAAGCCCTCCCCAAGGACGCCTGGGGCCGAGGTGCAAAGGCAAGGCAGGAGCGGAGCTGAGGCCAGGAAGGCGCCAGTGGCGTCTCCCAGCCTCGCGCAGCCTGCTCCTTCCTGGGCAGGAAGCCTAGCAGTGAGGCAAGTCTGGGCAAGGCTCGCCCAGGGCAGAGCAGCCTCGCGCCAGCAACTCTGCCAGATCGGGCCTCTGAGCAGAGCTGGAGCTCTGCCGTCCTGGAGGCGCACTCGGCTCCAGCCAAGTAGGGCTTGAGCCAAACGAGGCTGGGCTGCCTCTTCTTCCCTCGAGGAGGCTCGCCTCCCCGCCAGCTGTTCACTCGGCTTCCAGGTGGGGGCGCTCTGCGCCTCCTGCAGGGCTTGGATCAGGGGCAGCTTGCCCTGAGCTGGGGCTGTGGGCGGGAGCCCAGGCACGCAGGGGCAGGCCCCAACCAGCTGCACACGTCTCTGCTGGGGAGGAGGGCACTAGGGAAGCTACCTGTGTGAAACAGCTGCTGGGAGCCCAGGGAGTCAGCCTCCAGGTGTGCGTGGCTGCAGACCCCAGCCAGGGGCCCTGGGAACCTGGTGCACTCCGTGCGGCGCTGAGTCTGGGCGGCCAAGCAACCACTGGAGGAGCCCTGCACTAGCCCTTCCCTTCCCTCGCACAGAGCTCTCCCTGCTGGAGCCCTTGGCAGTGTGCAAGCCAGCGGACCCTAAGCCCTCCCCAAGGACGCCTGGGGCCTAGGTGCAAAGGCAAGGCAGGAGCGGAGCTGAGGCCAGGAAGGCGCCAGTGGCGTCTCCCAGCCTCGCGCAGCCTGCTCCTTCCTGGGCAGGAAGCCTAGCAGCGAGGCAAGTCTGGGCAAGGCTCGCCCAGGGCAGAGCAGCCTCGCGCCAGCAACTCTGCCAGATCGGGCCTCTGAGCAGAGCTGGAGCTCTGCCGTCCTGGAGGCGCACTCCGCTCCAGCCAAGTAGGGCTTGAGCCAAACGAGGCTGGGCTGCCTCTTCTTCCCTCGAGGAGGCTCGCCTCCCCGCCAGCTGTTCACTCGGCTTCCAGGTGGGGGCGCTCTGCGCCTCCTGCAGGTCTTGGCTCAGGGGCTGCTTGCCCTGAGCTGGGGCTGTGGGCGGGAGCCCAGGCACGCAGGGGCAGGCCCCAACCAGCTGCACACGTCTCTGCTGGGGAGGAGAGCGCTAGGGAAGCTACGTGTGTGAGGCAGCTGCTGGGCGCCCAGGGAGTCAGCCTCCGGGTGTGCGTGGCTGCAGACCCCAGCCAGGGGCCCTGGGAACCTGGTGCACTCCGTGCGGCGCTGAGTCTGGGCGGCCAAAAAACCACTGGAGGAGCCCTGCACTAGCCCTTCCCTTCCCTCGCACAGAGCTCTCCCTGCTGGAGCCCTAGGCAGTGTGCAAGCCAGCGGACCCTAAGCCCTCCCCAAGGACGCCTGGGGCCGAGGTGCAAAGGCAAGGCAGGAGCGGAGCTGAGGCCAGGAAGGCGCCAGTGGCGTCTCCCAGCCTCGCGCAGCCTGCTCCTTCCTGGGCAGGAAGCCTAGCAGTGAGGCAAGTCTGGGCAAGGCTCGCCCAGGGCAGAGCAGCCTCGCGCCAGCAACTCTGCCAGATCGGGCCTCTGAGCAGAGCTGGAGCTCTGCCGTCCTGGAGGCGCACTCGGCTCCAGCCAAGTAGGGCTTGAGCCAAACGAGGCTGGGCTGCCTCTTCTTCCCTCGAGGAGGCTCGCCTCCCCGCCAGCTGTTCACTCGGCTTCCAGGTGGGGCGCTCTGCGCCTCCTGCAGGGCTTGGATCAGGGGCAGCTTGCCCTGAGCTGGGGCTGTGGGCGGGAGCCCAGGCACGCAGGGGCAGGCCCCAACCAGCTGCACACGTCTCTGCTGGGGAGGAGGGCACTAGGGAAGCTACCTGTGTGAAACAGCTGCTGGGAGCCCAGGGAGTCAGCCTCCAGGTGTGCGTGGCTGCAGACCCCAGCCAGGGGCCCTGGGAACCTGGTGCACTCCGTGCGGCGCTGAGTCTGGGCGGCCAAGCAACCACTGGAGGAGCCCTGCACTAGCCCTTCCCTTCCCTCGCACAGAGCTCTCCCTGCTGGAGCCCTTGGCAGTGTGCAAGCCAGCGGACCCTAAGCCCTCCCCAAGGACGCCTCGGGCCTAGGTGCAAAGGCAAGGCAGGAGCGGAGCTGGGGCCAGGAAGGCGCCAGTGGCGTCTCCCAGCCTCGCGCAGCCGGCTCCTTCCTGGGCAGGAAGCCTAGCAGCGAGGCAAGTCTGGGCAAGGCTCGCCCAGGGCAGAGCAGCCTCGCGCCAGCAACTCTGCCAGATCGGGCCTCTGAGCAGAGCTGGAGCTCTGCCGTCCTGGAGGCGCACTCGGCTCCAGCCAAGTAGGGCTTGAGCCAAACGAGGCTGGGCTGCCTCTTCTTCGCTCGAGGAGGCTTGCCTCCCCGCCAGCTGTTCACTCGGCTTCCAGGTGGGGGCGCTCTGCGCCTCCTGCAGGTCTTGGCTCAGGGGCTGCTTGCCCTGAGCTGGGGCTGTGGGCGGGAGCCCAGGCACGCAGGGGCAGGCCCCAACCAGCTGCACACGTCTCTGCTGGGGAGGAGAGCGCTAGGGAAGCTACGTGTGTGAGTCAGCTGCTGGGTGCCCAGGGAGTCAGCCTCCGGGTGTGCTTTGCTGCAGACCCCAGCCAGGGGCCCTGGGAACCTGGTGCACTCCGTGCGGCGCTGAGTCTGGGAGGCCAAGCAACCACTGGAGGAGCCCTGCACTAGCCCTTCCCTTCCTCGCACAGAGCTCTCCCTGCTGGAGCCCTTGGCAGTGTGCAAGCCAGCGGACCCTAAGCCCTCCCCAAGGACGCCTGGGGCCGAGGTGCAAAGGCAAGGCAGGAGCGGAGCTGAGGCCAGGAAGGCGCCAGTGGCGTCTCCCAGCCTCGCGCAGCCGGCTCCTTCCTGGGCAGGAAGCCTAGCAGCGAGGCAAGTCTGGGCAAGGCTCGCCCAGGGCAGAGCAGCCTCGCGCCAGCAACTCTGCCAGATCGGGCCTCTGAGCAGAGCTGGAGCTCTGCCGTCCAGGAGGCGCACTCGGCTCCAGCCAAGTAGGGCTTGAGCCAAACGAGGCTGGGCTGCCTCTTCTTCCCTCGAGGAGGCTCGCCTCCCCGCCAGCTGTTCACTCGGCTTCCAGGTGGGGGCGCTCTGCGCCTCCTGCAGGGCTTTGCTCAGGGGCAGCTTGCCCTGAGCTGGGGCTGTGGGCGGGAGCCCAGGCACGCAGGGGCAGGCCCCAACCAGCTGCACACGTCTCTGCTGGGGAGGAGGGCGCCTGGGAAGCTACCTGTGTGAAACAGCTGCTGGGTGCCCAGGGAGTCAGCCTCCAGGTGTGCGTGGCTGCAGACCCCAGCCAGGGGCCCTGGGAACCTGGTGCACTCCGTGCGGCGCTGAGTCTGGGCGGCCAAGCAACCACTGGAGGAGCCCTGCACTAGCCCTTCCCTTCCCTCGCACAGAGCTCTCCCTGCTGGAGCCCTTGGCAGTGTGCAAGCCAGCGGACCCTAAGCCCTCCCCAAGGACGCCTGGGGCCTAGGTGCAAAGGCAAGGCAGGAGCGGAGCTGAGGCCAGGAAGGCGCCAGTGGCGTCTCCCAGCCTCGCGCAGCCGGCTCCTTCCTGGGCAGGAAGCCTAGCAGCGAGGCAAGTCTGGGCAAGGCTCGCCCAGGGCAGAGCAGCCTCGCGCCAGCAACTCTGCCAGATCGGGCCTCTGAGCAGAGCTGGAGCTCTGCCGTCCTGGAGGCGCACTCCGCTCCAGCCAAGTAGGGCTTGAGCCAAACGAGGCTGGGCTGCCTCTTCTTCCCTCGAGGAGGCTCGCCTCCCCGCCAGCTGTTCACTCGGCTTCCAGGTGGGGGCGCTCTGCGCCTCCTGCAGGTCTTGGCTCAGGGGCTGCTTGCCCTGAGCTGGGGCTGTGGGCGGGAGCCCAGGCACGCAGGGGCAGGCCCCAACCAGCTGCACACGTCTCTGCTGGGGAGGAGAGCGCTAGGGAAGCTACGTGTGTGAGGCAGCTGCTGGGCGCCCAGGGAGTCAGCCTCCGGGTGTGTGTGGCTGCAGACCCCAGCCAGGGGCCCTGGGAACCTGGTGCACTCCGTGCGGCGCTGAGTCTGGGCGGCCAAGCAACCACTGGAGGAGCCCTGCACTAGCCCTTCCCTTCCTCGCACAGAGCTCTCCCTGCTGGAGCCCTTGGCAGTGTGCAAGCCACCGGCCCCTAAGCCCTCCCAAAGGACGCCTGGGGCCGAGGTGCAAAGGCAAGGCAGGAGCGGAGCTGAGGCCAGGAAGGCGCCAGTGGCGTCTCCCAGCCTCGCGCAGCCTGCTCCTTCCTGGGCAGGAAGCCTAGCAGCGAGGCAAGTCTGGGCAAGGCTAGCCCAGGGCAGAGCAGCCTCGCGCCAGCAACTCTGCCAGATCGGGCCTCTGAGCAGAGCTGGAGCTCTGCCGTCCTCGAGGCGCACTCGGCTCCAGCCAAGTAGGGCTTGAGCCAAACGAGGCTGGGCTGCCTCTTCTTCCCTCGAGGAGGCTCGCCTCCCCGCCAGCTGTTCTTTCGGATTCCAGGTGGGGGCGCTCTGCGGCTCCTGCAGGTTTGGCTCAGGGGCTGCTTGACCTGAGCTGGGGCTGTGGGCGGGAGCCCAGGCACGCAGGGGCAGGCCCCAACCAGCTGCACACGTCTCTGCTGGGGAGGAGAGCGCTAGGGAAGCTACGTGTGTGAGGCAGCTGCTGGGCGCCCAAGGAGTCAGCCTCCGGGTGTGCGTGGCTGCAGACCCCAGCCAGGGGCCCTGGGAACCTGGTGCACTCCGTGCGGCGCTGAGTCTGGGCGGCCAAGCAAGCACTGGAGGAGCCCTGCACTAGCCCTTCCCTTCCCTCGCACAGAGCTCTCCCTGCTGGAGCCCTTGGCAGTGTGAAAGCCAGCGGACCCTAAGCCCTCCCCAAGGACGCCTGGGGCCGAGGTGCAAAGGCAAGGCAGGAGCGGAGCTGAGGCCAGGAAGGCGCCAGTGGCGTCTCCCAGCCTCGCGCAGCCGGCTCCTTCCTGGGCAGGAAGCCTAGCAGCGAGGAAAGTCTGGGCAAGGCTCGCCCAGGGCAGAGCAGCCTCGTGCCAGCAACTCTGCCAGATCGGGCCTCTGAGCAGAGCTGGAGCTCTGCCGTCCTCGAGGCGCACTCGGCTCCAGCCAAGTAGGGCTTGATCCAAACGAGGCTGGGCTGCCTCTTCTTCCCTCGAGGAGGCTCGCCTCCCCGCCAGCTGTTCTTTCGGATTCCAGGTGGGGGCGCTCTGCCCCTCCTGCAGGGCTTGGCTCAGGGGCTGCTTGCCCTGAGCTGGGGCTGTGGGCGGGAGCCCAGGCACGCAGGGGCAGGCCCCAACCAGCTGCACACGTCTCTGCTGGGGAGGAGAGCGCTAGGGAAGCTACGTGTGTGAGGCAGCTGCTGGGCGCCCAAGGAGTCAGCCTCCGGGTGTGCGTGGCTGCAGACCCCAGCCAGGGGCCCTGGGAACCTGGTGCACTCCGTGCGGCGCTGAGTCTGGGCGGCCAAGCAACCACTGGTGGAGCCCTGCGCTAGCCCTTCCCTTCCCTCGCACAGAGCTCTCCCTGCTGGAGCCCTTGGCAGTGTGCAAGCCAGCGGACCCTAAGCCCTCCCCAAGGACGCCTGGGGCCTAGGTGCAAAGGCAAGGCAGGAGCCGAGCTGAGGGCAGGAAGGCGCCAGTGGCATCTCCCAGCCTCGCGCAGCCGGCTCCTTCCTGGGCAGGAAGCCTAGCAGCGAGGCAAGTCTGGGCAAGGCTCGCCCAGGGCAGAGCAGCCTCGCGCCAGCAACTCTGCCAGATCGGGCCTCTGAGCAGAGCTGGAGCTCTGCCGTCCTGGAGGCGCACTCGGCTCCAGCCAAGTAGGGCTTGAGCCAAACGAGGCTGGGCTGCCTCTTCTTCCCTCGAGGAGGCTCGCCTCCCCGCCAGCTGCTCTTT
Organism: Ovis canadensis; assembly: GCF_042477335.2. Taxonomy (NCBI): domain Eukaryota; kingdom Metazoa; phylum Chordata; class Mammalia; order Artiodactyla; family Bovidae; genus Ovis; species Ovis canadensis. Next base: position 7,461,652 of record NC_091727.1, on the reverse strand, counting down.
CGGATTCCAGGTGGGGGCGCTCTGCGCCTCCTGCAGGGTTTGGCTCAGGGGCTGCTTGCCCTGAGCTGGGGCTGTGGGCGGGAGCGCAGGCACGCAGGGGCAGGCCCCAACCAGCTGCACACGTCTCTGCTGGGGAGGAGAGCGCTAGGGAAGCTACGTGTGTGAGGCAGCTGCTGGGCGCCCAAGGAGTCAGCCTCCGGGTGTGCGTGGCTGCAGACCCCAGCCAGGGGCCCTGGGAACCTGGTGCACTCCGTGCGGCGCTGAGTCTGGGCGGCCAAGCAAGCACTGGAGGAGCCCTGCACTAGCCCTTCCCTTCCCTCGCACAGAGCTCTCCCTGCTGGAGCCCTTGGCAGTGTGCAAGCCAGCGGACCCTAAGCCCTCCCCAAGGACGCCTGGGGCCTGGGTGCAAAGTCAAGGCAGGAGCGGAGCTGAGGCCAGGAAGGCGCCAGTGGCGTCTCCCAGCCTCGCGCATCCGGCTCCTTCCTGGGCAGGAAGCCTAGCAGCGAGGCAAGTCTGGGCAAGGCTCGCCCAGGGCAGAGCAGCCTCGCGCCAGCAACTCTGCAAGATCGGGCCTCTGAGCAGAGCTGGAGCTCTGCCGTCCTGGAGGCGCACTCGGCTCCAGCCAAGTAGGGCTTGAGCCAAACGAGGCTGGGCTGCCTCTTCTTCCCTCGAGGAGGCTCGCCTCCCCGCCAGCTGTTCACTCGGCTTCCAGGTGGGGGCGCTCTGCGCCTCCTGCAGGGCTTGGCTCAGGGGCTGCTTGCCCTGAGCTGGGGCTGTGGGCGGGAGCCCAGGCACGCAGGGGCAGGCCCCAACCAGCTGCACACGTCTCTGCTGGGGAGGAGAGCGCTAGGGAAGCTACGTGTGTGAGGCAGCTGCTGGGCGCCCAGGGAGTCAGCCTCCTGGTGTGCGTGGCTGCAGACCCCAGCCAGGGGCCCTGGGAACCTGGTGCACTCCGTGCGGCGCTGAGTCTGGGCGGCCAAGCAACCACTGGAGGAGCCCTGCACTAGCCCTTCCCTTCCCTCGCACAGAGCTCTCCCTGCTGGAGCCCTTGGCAGTGTGCAAGCCAGCGGACCCTAAGCCCTCCCCAAGGACGCCTGGGGCCGAGGTGCAAAGGCAAGGCAGGAGCGGAGCTGAGGCCAGGAAGGCGCCAGTGGTGTCTCCCAGCCTCGCGCAGCCGGCTCCTTCCTGGGCAGGAAGCCTAGCAGCGAGGCAAGTCTGGGCAAGGCTCTCCCAGGGCAGAGCAACCTCGCGCCAGCAACTCTGCCAGATCGGGCCTCTGAGCAGAGCTGGAGCTCTGCCGTCCTGGAGGCGCACTCGGCTCCAGCCAAGTAGGGCTTGAGCCAAACGAGGCTGGGCTGCCTCTTCTTCCCTCGAGGAGGCTCGCCTCCCCGCCAGCTGTTCACTCGGCTTCCAGGTGGGGGCGCTCTGCGCCTCCTGCAGGGCTTGGCTCAGGGGCAGCTCGCCCTGAGCTGGGGCTGTGGGCGGGAGCCCAGGCACGAAGGGGCAGGCCCCAACCAGCTGCACACGTCTCTGCTGGGGAGGAGGGTGCTAGGGAAGCTACCTGTGTGAAACAGCTGCTGGGTGCCCAGGGAGTCAGCCTCCAGGTGTGCGTGGCTGCAGACCCCAGCCAGGGGCCCTGGGAACCTGGTGCACTCCGTGCGGCGCTGAGTCTGGGTGGCCAAGCAACCACTGGAGGAGCCCTGCACTAGCCCTTCCCTTCCCTCGCACAGAGCTCTCCCTGCTGGAGCCCTTGGCAGTGTGCAAGCCAGCGGACCCTAAGCCCTCCCCAAGGACGCCTCGGGCCTAGGTGCAAAGGCAAGGCAGGAGCGGAGCTGAGGCCAGGAAGGCGCCAGTGGCGTCTCCCAGCCTCGCGCAGCCGGCTCCTTCCTGGGCAGGAAACCTAGCAGCGAGGCAAGTCTGGGCAAGGCTCGCCCAGGGCAGAGCAGCCTCGCGCCAGCAACTCTGCCAGATCGGGCCTCTGAGCAGAGTTGGAGCTCTGCCGTCCTGGAGGCGCACTCGGCTCCAGCCAAGTAGGGCTTGAGCCAAACGAGGCTGGGCTACCTCTTCTTCCCTCGAGGAGGCTCGCCTCCCTGCCAGCTGTTCACTCGGCTTCCAGGTGGGGGCGCTCTGGGCCTCCTGCAGGTCTTGGCTCAGGGGCTGCTTGCCCTGAGCTGGGGCTGTGGGCGGAGCCCAGGCACGCAGGGGCAGGCCCCAACCAGCTGCACACCTCTCTGCTGGGGAGGAGAGCGCTAGGGAAGCTACGTGTGTGAGGCAGCTGCTGGGCGCCCAGGGAGTCAGCCTCCGGGTGTGCGTGGCTGCAGACCCCAGCCAGGGGCCCTGGAAACCTGGTGCACTCCGTGCGGCGCTGAGTCTGGGCGGCCAAGCAACCACTGGAGGAGCCCTGCACTAGCCCTTCCCTTCCTCGCACAGAGCTCTCCCTGCTGGAGCCCTTGGCAGTGTGCAAGCCACCGGCCCCTAAGCCCTCCCAAAGGACGCCTGGGGCCGAGGTGCAAAGGCAAGGCAGGAGCGGAGCTGAGGCCAGGAAGGCGCCAGTGGCGTCTCCCAGCCTCGCGCAGCCTGCTCCTTCCTGGGCAGGAAGCCTAGCAGCGAGGCAAGTCTGGGCAAGGCTCGCCCAGGGCAGAGCAGCCTCGCGCCAGCAACTCTGCCAGATCGGGCCTCTGAGCAGAGCTGGAGCTCTGCCGTCCTCGAGGCGCACTCGGCTCCAGCCAAGTAGGGCTTGAGCCAAACGAGGCTGGGCTGCCTCTTCTTCCCTCGAGGAGGCTCGCCTCCCCGCCAGCTGTTCTTTCGGATTCCAGGTGGGGGCGCTCTGCGGCTCCTGCAGGTTTGGCTCAGGGGCTGCTTGACCTGAGCTGGGGCTGTGGGCGGGAGCCCAGGCACGCAGGGGCAGGCCCCAACCAGCTGCACACGTCTCTGCTGGGGAGGAGAGCGCTAGGGAAGCTACGTGTGTGAGGCAGCTGCTGGGCGCCCAAGGAGTCAGCCTCCGGGTGTGCGTGGCTGCAGACCCCAGCCAGGGGCCCTGGGAACCTGGTGCACTCCGTGCGGCGCTGAGTCTGGGCGGCCAAGCAAGCACTGGAGGAGCCCTGCACTAGCCCTTCCCTTCCCTCGCACAGAGCTCTCCCTGCTGGAGCCCTTGGCAGTGTGAAAGCCAGCGGACCCTAAGCCCTCCCCAAGGACGCCTGGGGCCGAGGTGCAAAGGCAAGGCAGGAGCGGAGCTGAGGCCAGGAAGGCGCCAGTGGCGTCTCCCAGCCTCGCGCAGCCGGCTCCTTCCTGGGCAGGAAGCCTAGCAGCGAGGAAAGTCTGGGCAAGGCTCGCCCAGGGCAGAGCAGCCTCGTGCCAGCAACTCTGCCAGATCGGGCCTCTGAGCAGAGCTGGAGCTCTGCCGTCCTCGAGGCGCACTCGGCTCCAGCCAAGTAGGGCTTGATCCAAACGAGGCTGGGCTGCCTCTTCTTCCCTCGAGGAGGCTCGCCTCCCCGCCAGCTGTTCTTTCGGATTCCAGGTGGGGGCGCTCTGCCCCTCCTGCAGGGCTTGGCTCAGGGGCTGCTTGCCCTGAGCTGGGGCTGTGGGCGGGAGCCCAGGCACGCAGGGGCAGGCCCCAACCAGCTGCACACGTCTCTGCTGGGGAGGAGAGCGCTAGGGAAGCTACGTGTGTGAGGCAGCTGCTGGGCGCCCAAGGAGTCAGCCTCCGGGTGTGCGTGGCTGCAGACCCCAGCCAGGGGCCCTGGGAACCTGGTGCACTCCGTGCGGCGCTGAGTCTGGGCGGCCAAGCAACCACTGGTGGAGCCCTGCGCTAGCCCTTCCCTTCCCTCGCACAGAGCTCTCCCTGCTGGAGCCCTTGGCAGTGTGCAAGCCAGCGGACCCTAAGCCCTCCCCAAGGACGCCTGGGGCCTAGGTGCAAAGGCAAGGCAGGAGCCGAGCTGAGGGCAGGAAGGCGCCAGTGGCATCTCCCAGCCTCGCGCAGCCGGCTCCTTCCTGGGCAGGAAGCCTAGCAGCGAGGCAAGTCTGGGCAAGGCTCGCCCAGGGCAGAGCAGCCTCGCGCCAGCAACTCTGCCAGATCGGGCCTCTGAGCAGAGCTGGAGCTCTGCCGTCCTGGAGGCGCACTCGGCTCCAGCCAAGTAGGGCTTGAGCCAAACGAGGCTGGGCTGCCTCTTCTTCCCTCGAGGAGGCTCGCCTCCCCGCCAGCTGCTCTTTCGGATTCCAGGTGGGGGCGCTCTGCGCCTCCTGCAGGGTTTGGCTCAGGGGCTGCTTGCCCTGAGCTGGGGCTGTGGGCGGGAGCGCAGGCACGCAGGGGCAGGCCCCAACCAGCTGCACACGTCTCTGCTGGGGAGGAGAGCGCTAGGGAAGCTACGTGTGTGAGGCAGCTGCTGGGAGCCCAAGGAGTCAGCCTCCGGGTGTGCGTGGCTGCAGACCCCAGCCAGGGGCCCTGGGAACCTGGTGCACTCCGTGCGGCGCTGAGTCTGGGCGGCCAAGCAACCACTGGAGGAGCCCTGCACTAGCCCTTCCCTTCCCTCGCACAGAGCTCTCCCTGCTGGAGCCCTTGGCAGTGTGCAAGCCAGCGGACCCTAAGCCCTCCCCAAGGACGCCTGGGGCCTGGGTGCAAAGTCAAGGCAGGAGCGGAGCTGAGGCCAGGAAGGCGCCAGTGGCGTCTCCCAGCCTCGCGCAGCCGGCTCCTTCCTGGGCAGGAAGCCTAGCAGCGAGGCAAGTCTGGGCAAGGCTCGCCCAGGGCAGAGCAGCCTCGCGCCAGCAACTCTGCAAGATCGGGCCTCTGAGCAGAGCTGGAGCTCTGCCGTCCTGGAGGCGCACTCGGCTCCAGCCAAGTAGGGCTTGAGCCAAACGAGGCTGGGCTGCCTCTTCTTCCCTCGAGGAGGCTCGCCTCCCCGCCAGCTGTTCACTCGGCTTCCAGGTGGGGGCGCTCTGCGCCTCCTGCAGGGCTTGGCTCAGGGGCTGCTTGCCCTGAGCTGGGGCTGTGGGCGGGAGCCCAGGCACGCAGGGGCAGGCCCCAACCAGCTGCACACGTCTCTGCTGGGGAGGAGAGCGCTAGGGAAGATACGTGTGTGAGGCAGCTGCTGGGCGCCCAGGGAGTCAGCCTCCGGGTGTGCGTGGCTGCAGACCCCAGCCAGGGGCCCTGGGAACCTGGTGCACTCCGTGCGGCGCTGAGTCTGGGCGGCCAAGCAACCACTGGAGGAGCCCTGCACTAGCCCTTCCCTTCCTCGCACAGAGCTCTCCCTGCTGGAGCCCTTGGCAGTGTGCAAGCCACCGGCCCCTAAGCCCTCCCAAAGGACGCCTGGGGCCTAGGTGCAAAGGCAAGGCATGAGCGGAGCTGAGGCCAGGAGGGCGCCAGTGGCGTCTCCCAGCCTCGCGCAGCCTGCTCCTTCCTGGGCAGGAAGCCTAGCAGCGAGGCAAGTCTGGGCAAGGCTCGCCCAGGGCAGAGCAGCCTCGCGCCAGCAACTCTGCCAGATCGGGCCTCTGAGCAAAGCTGGAGCTCTGCCGTCCTCGAGGCGCACTCGGCTCCAGCCAAGTAGGGCTTGAGCCAAACGAGGCTGGGCTGCCTCTTCTTCCCTCGAGGAGGCTCGCCTCCCCGCCAGCTGTTCACTCGGCTTCCAGGTGGGGGCGCTCTGCGCCTCCTGCAGGTCTTGGCTCAGGGGCTGCTTGCCCTGAGCTGGGGCTGTGGGCGGGAGCCCAGGCACGCAGGGGCAGGCCCCAACCAGCTGCACACCTCTCTGCTGGGGAGGAGAGCGCTAGGGAAGCTACGTGTGTGAGTCAGCTGCTGGGCGCCCAGGGAGTCAGCCTCCGGGTGTGCGTGGCTGCAGACCCCAGCCAGGGGCCCTGGGAACCTGGTGCACTCCGTGCGGCGCTGAGTCTGGGCGGCCAAGCAACCACTGGAGGAGCCCTGCACTAGCCCTTCCCTTCCCTCACACAGAGCTCTCCCTGCTGGAGCCCTTGGCAGTGTGCAAGCAAGCGGACCCTAAGCCCTCCCCAAGGTCGCCTGGGGCCTAGGTGCAAAGGCAAGGCAGGAGCTGAGCTGAGGCCAGGAGGGCGCCAGTGGTGTCTCCCAGCCTCGCGCAGCCGGCTCCTTCCTGGGCAGGAAGCCTAGCAGCGAGGCAAGTCTGGGCAAGGCTCGCCCAGGGCAGAGCAGCCTCGCGCCAGCAACTCTGCCAGATCGGGCCTCTGAGCAGAGCTGGAGCTCTGCCGTCCTGGAGGCGCACTCGGCTCCAGCCAAGTAGGGCTTGAGCCAAACGAGGCTGGGCTGCCTCTTCTTCCCTCGAGGAGGCTCGCCTCCCCGCCAGCTGTTCACTCGGCTTCCAGGTGGGGGCGCTCTGCGCCTCCTGCAGGGCTTGGATCAGGGGCAGCTTGCCCTGAGCTGGGGCTGTGGGCGGGAGCCCAGGCACGCAGGGGCAGGCCCCAACCAGCTGCACACGTCTCTGCTGGGGAGGAGGGCACTAGGGAAGCTACCTGTGTGAAACAGCTGCTGGGAGCCCAGGGAGTCAGCCTCCAGGTGTGCGTGGCTGCAGACCCCAGCCAGGGGCCCTGGGAACCTGGTGCACTCCGTGCGGCGCTGAGTCTGGGCGGCCAAGCAACCACTGGAGGAGCCCTGCACTAGCCCTTCCCTTCCCTCGCACAGAGCTCTCCCTGCTGGAGCCCTTGGCAGTGTGCAAGCCAGCGGACCCTAAGCCCTCCCCAAGGACGCCTGGGGCCTAGGTGCAAAGGCAAGGCAGGAGCGGAGCTGAGGCCAGGAAGGCGCCAGTGGCGTCTCCCAGCCTCGCGCAGCCTGCTCCTTCCTGGGCAGGAAGCCTAGCAGCGAGGCAAGTCTGGGCAAGGCTCGCCCAGGGCAGAGCAGCCTCGCGCCAGCAACTCTGCCAGATCGGGCCTCTGAGCAGAGCTGGAGCTCTGCCGTCCTGGAGGCGCACTCCGCTCCAGCCAAGTAGGGCTTGAGCCAAACGAGGCTGGGCTGCCTCTTCTTCCCTCGAGGAGGCTCGCCTCCCCGCCAGCTGTTCACTCGGCTTCCAGGTGGGGGCGCTCTGCGCCTCCTGCAGGTCTTGGCTCAGGGGCTGCTTGCCCTGAGCTGGGGCTGTGGGCGGGAGCCCAGGCACGCAGGGGCAGGCCCCAACCAGCTGCACACGTCTCTGCTGGGGAGGAGAGCGCTAGGGAAGCTACGTGTGTGAGGCAGCTGCTGGGCGCCCAGGGAGTCAGCCTCCGGGTGTGCGTGGCTGCAGACCCCAGCCAGGGGCCCTGGGAACCTGGTGCACTCCGTGCGGCGCTGAGTCTGGGCGGCCAAGCAACCACTGGAGGAGCCCTGCACTAGCCCTTCCCTTCCCTCGCACAGAGCTCTCCCTGCTGGAGCCCTAGGCAGTGTGCAAGCCAGCGGACCCTAAGCCCTCCCCAAGGACGCCTGGGGCCGAGGTGCAAAGGCAAGGCAGGAGCGGAGCTGAGGCCAGGAAGGCGCCAGTGGCGTCTCCCAGCCTCGCGCAGCCTGCTCCTTCCTGGGCAGGAAGCCTAGCAGTGAGGCAAGTCTGGGCAAGGCTCGCCCAGGGCAGAGCAGCCTCGCGCCAGCAACTCTGCCAGATCGGGCCTCTGAGCAGAGCTGGAGCTCTGCCGTCCTGGAGGCGCACTCGGCTCCAGCCAAGTAGGGCTTGAGCCAAACGAGGCTGGGCTGCCTCTTCTTCCCTCGAGGAGGCTCGCCTCCCCGCCAGCTGTTCACTCGGCTTCCAGGTGGGGCGCTCTGCGCCTCCTGCAGGGCTTGGATCAGGGGCAGCTTGCCCTGAGCTGGGGCTGTGGGCGGGAGCCCAGGCACGCAGGGGCAGGCCCCAACCAGCTGCACACGTCTCTGCTGGGGAGGAGGGCACTAGGGAAGCTACCTGTGTGAAACAGCTGCTGGGAGCCCAGGGAGTCAGCCTCCAGGTGTGCGTGGCTGCAGACCCCAGCCAGGGGCCCTGGGAACCTGGTGCACTCCGTGCGGCGCTGAGTCTGGGCGGCCAAGCAACCACTGGAGGAGCCCTGCACTAGCCCTTCCCTTCCCTCGCACAGAGCTCTCCCTGCTGGAGCCCTTGGCAGTGTGCAAGCCAGCGGACCCTAAGCCCTCCCCAAGGACGCCTCGGGCCTAGGTGCAAAGGCAAGGCAGGAGCGGAGCTGGGGCCAGGAAGGCGCCAGTGGCGTCTCCCAGCCTCGCGCAGCCGGCTCCTTCCTGGGCAGGAAGCCTAGCAGCGAGGCAAGTCTGGGCAAGGCTCGCCCAGGGCAGAGCAGCCTCGCGCCAGCAACTCTGCCAGATCGGGCCTCTGAGCAGAGCTGGAGCTCTGCCGTCCTGGAGGCGCACTCGGCTCCAGCCAAGTAGGGCTTGAGCCAAACGAGGCTGGGCTGCCTCTTCTTCGCTCGAGGAGGCTTGCCTCCCCGCCAGCTGTTCACTCGGCTTCCAGGTGGGGGCGCTCTGCGCCTCCTGCAGGTCTTGGCTCAGGGGCTGCTTGCCCTGAGCTGGGGCTGTGGGCGGGAGCCCAGGCACGCAGGGGCAGGCCCCAACCAGCTGCACACGTCTCTGCTGGGGAGGAGAGCGCTAGGGAAGCTACGTGTGTGAGTCAGCTGCTGGGTGCCCAGGGAGTCAGCCTCCGGGTGTGCTTTGCTGCAGACCCCAGCCAGGGGCCCTGGGAACCTGGTGCACTCCGTGCGGCGCTGAGTCTGGGAGGCCAAGCAACCACTGGAGGAGCCCTGCACTAGCCCTTCCCTTCCTCGCACAGAGCTCTCCCTGCTGGAGCCCTTGGCAGTGTGCAAGCCAGCGGACCCTAAGCCCTCCCCAAGGACGCCTGGGGCCGAGGTGCAAAGGCAAGGCAGGAGCGGAGCTGAGGCCAGGAAGGCGCCAGTGGCGTCTCCCAGCCTCGCGCAGCCGGCTCCTTCCTGGGCAGGAAGCCTAGCAGCGAGGCAAGTCTGGGCAAGGCTCGCCCAGGGCAGAGCAGCCTCGCGCCAGCAACTCTGCCAGATCGGGCCTCTGAGCAGAGCTGGAGCTCTGCCGTCCAGGAGGCGCACTCGGCTCCAGCCAAGTAGGGCTTGAGCCAAACGAGGCTGGGCTGCCTCTTCTTCCCTCGAGGAGGCTCGCCTCCCCGCCAGCTGTTCACTCGGCTTCCAGGTGGGGGCGCTCTGCGCCTCCTGCAGGGCTTTGCTCAGGGGCAGCTTGCCCTGAGCTGGGGCTGTGGGCGGGAGCCCAGGCACGCAGGGGCAGGCCCCAACCAGCTGCACACGTCTCTGCTGGGGAGGAGGGCGCCTGGGAAGCTACCTGTGTGAAACAGCTGCTGGGTGCCCAGGGAGTCAGCCTCCAGGTGTGCGTGGCTGCAGACCCCAGCCAGGGGCCCTGGGAACCTGGTGCACTCCGTGCGGCGCTGAGTCTGGGCGGCCAAGCAACCACTGGAGGAGCCCTGCACTAGCCCTTCCCTTCCCTCGCACAGAGCTCTCCCTGCTGGAGCCCTTGGCAGTGTGCAAGCCAGCGGACCCTAAGCCCTCCCCAAGGACGCCTGGGGCCTAGGTGCAAAGGCAAGGCAGGAGCGGAGCTGAGGCCAGGAAGGCGCCAGTGGCGTCTCCCAGCCTCGCGCAGCCGGCTCCTTCCTGGGCAGGAAGCCTAGCAGCGAGGCAAGTCTGGGCAAGGCTCGCCCAGGGCAGAGCAGCCTCGCGCCAGCAACTCTGCCAGATCGGGCCTCTGAGCAGAGCTGGAGCTCTGCCGTCCTGGAGGCGCACTCCGCTCCAGCCAAGTAGGGCTTGAGCCAAACGAGGCTGGGCTGCCTCTTCTTCCCTCGAGGAGGCTCGCCTCCCCGCCAGCTGTTCACTCGGCTTCCAGGTGGGGGCGCTCTGCGCCTCCTGCAGGTCTTGGCTCAGGGGCTGCTTGCCCTGAGCTGGGGCTGTGGGCGGGAGCCCAGGCACGCAGGGGCAGGCCCCAACCAGCTGCACACGTCTCTGCTGGGGAGGAGAGCGCTAGGGAAGCTACGTGTGTGAGGCAGCTGCTGGGCGCCCAGGGAGTCAGCCTCCGGGTGTGTGTGGCTGCAGACCCCAGCCAGGGGCCCTGGGAACCTGGTGCACTCCGTGCGGCGCTGAGTCTGGGCGGCCAAGCAACCACTGGAGGAGCCCTGCACTAGCCCTTCCCTTCCTCGCACAGAGCTCTCCCTGCTGGAGCCCTTGGCAGTGTGCAAGCCACCGGCCCCTAAGCCCTCCCAAAGGACGCCTGGGGCCGAGGTGCAAAGGCAAGGCAGGAGCGGAGCTGAGGCCAGGAAGGCGCCAGTGGCGTCTCCCAGCCTCGCGCAGCCTGCTCCTTCCTGGGCAGGAAGCCTAGCAGCGAGGCAAGTCTGGGCAAGGCTAGCCCAGGGCAGAGCAGCCTCGCGCCAGCAACTCTGCCAGATCGGGCCTCTGAGCAGAGCTGGAGCTCTGCCGTCCTCGAGGCGCACTCGGCTCCAGCCAAGTAGGGCTTGAGCCAAACGAGGCTGGGCTGCCTCTTCTTCCCTCGAGGAGGCTCGCCTCCCCGCCAGCTGTTCTTTCGGATTCCAGGTGGGGGCGCTCTGCGGCTCCTGCAGGTTTGGCTCAGGGGCTGCTTGACCTGAGCTGGGGCTGTGGGCGGGAGCCCAGGCACGCAGGGGCAGGCCCCAACCAGCTGCACACGTCTCTGCTGGGGAGGAGAGCGCTAGGGAAGCTACGTGTGTGAGGCAGCTGCTGGGCGCCCAAGGAGTCAGCCTCCGGGTGTGCGTGGCTGCAGACCCCAGCCAGGGGCCCTGGGAACCTGGTGCACTCCGTGCGGCGCTGAGTCTGGGCGGCCAAGCAAGCACTGGAGGAGCCCTGCACTAGCCCTTCCCTTCCCTCGCACAGAGCTCTCCCTGCTGGAGCCCTTGGCAGTGTGAAAGCCAGCGGACCCTAAGCCCTCCCCAAGGACGCCTGGGGCCGAGGTGCAAAGGCAAGGCAGGAGCGGAGCTGAGGCCAGGAAGGCGCCAGTGGCGTCTCCCAGCCTCGCGCAGCCGGCTCCTTCCTGGGCAGGAAGCCTAGCAGCGAGGAAAGTCTGGGCAAGGCTCGCCCAGGGCAGAGCAGCCTCGTGCCAGCAACTCTGCCAGATCGGGCCTCTGAGCAGAGCTGGAGCTCTGCCGTCCTCGAGGCGCACTCGGCTCCAGCCAAGTAGGGCTTGATCCAAACGAGGCTGGGCTGCCTCTTCTTCCCTCGAGGAGGCTCGCCTCCCCGCCAGCTGTTCTTTCGGATTCCAGGTGGGGGCGCTCTGCCCCTCCTGCAGGGCTTGGCTCAGGGGCTGCTTGCCCTGAGCTGGGGCTGTGGGCGGGAGCCCAGGCACGCAGGGGCAGGCCCCAACCAGCTGCACACGTCTCTGCTGGGGAGGAGAGCGCTAGGGAAGCTACGTGTGTGAGGCAGCTGCTGGGCGCCCAAGGAGTCAGCCTCCGGGTGTGCGTGGCTGCAGACCCCAGCCAGGGGCCCTGGGAACCTGGTGCACTCCGTGCGGCGCTGAGTCTGGGCGGCCAAGCAACCACTGGTGGAGCCCTGCGCTAGCCCTTCCCTTCCCTCGCACAGAGCTCTCCCTGCTGGAGCCCTTGGCAGTGTGCAAGCCAGCGGACCCTAAGCCCTCCCCAAGGACGCCTGGGGCCTAGGTGCAAAGGCAAGGCAGGAGCCGAGCTGAGGGCAGGAAGGCGCCAGTGGCATCTCCCAGCCTCGCGCAGCCGGCTCCTTCCTGGGCAGGAAGCCTAGCAGCGAGGCAAGTCTGGGCAAGGCTCGCCCAGGGCAGAGCAGCCTCGCGCCAGCAACTCTGCCAGATCGGGCCTCTGAGCAGAGCTGGAGCTCTGCCGTCCTGGAGGCGCACTCGGCTCCAGCCAAGTAGGGCTTGAGCCAAACGAGGCTGGGCTGCCTCTTCTTCCCTCGAGGAGGCTCGCCTCCCCGCCAGCTGCTCTTTCGGATTCCAGGTGGGGGCGCTCTGCGCCTCCTGCAGGGTTTGGCTCAGGGGCTGCTTGCCCTGAGCTGGGGCTGTGGGCGGGAGCGCAGGCACGCAGGGGCAGGCCCCAACCAGCTGCACACGTCTCTGCTGGGGAGGAGAGCGCTAGGGAAGCTACGTGTGTGAGGCAGCTGCTGGGCGCCCAAGGAGTCAGCCTCCGGGTGTGCGTGGCTGCAGACCCCAGCCAGGGGCCCTGGGAACCTGGTGCACTCCGTGCGGCGCTGAGTCTGGGCGGCCAAGCAAGCACTGGAGGAGCCCTGCACTAGCCCTTCCCTTCCCTCGCACAGAGCTCTCCCTGCTGGAGCCCTTGGCAGTGTGCAAGCCAGCGGACCCTAAGCCCTCCCCAAGGACGCCTGGGGCCTGGGTGCAAAGTCAAGGCAGGAGCGGAGCTGAGGCCAGGAAGGCGCCAGTGGCGTCTCCCAGCCTCGCGCATCCGGCTCCTTCCTGGGCAGGAAGCCTAGCAGCGAGGCAAGTCTGGGCAAGGCTCGCCCAGGGCAGAGCAGCCTCGCGCCAGCAACTCTGCAAGATCGGGCCTCTGAGCAGAGCTGGAGCTCTGCCGTCCTGGAGGCGCACTCGGCTCCAGCCAAGTAGGGCTTGAGCCAAACGAGGCTGGGCTGCCTCTTCTTCCCTCGAGGAGGCTCGCCTCCCCGCCAGCTGTTCACTCGGCTTCCAGGTGGGGGCGCTCTGCGCCTCCTGCAGGGCTTGGCTCAGGGGCTGCTTGCCCTGAGCTGGGGCTGTGGGCGGGAGCCCAGGCACGCAGGGGCAGGCCCCAACCAGCTGCACACGTCTCTGCTGGGGAGGAGAGCGCTAGGGAAGCTACGTGTGTGAGGCAGCTGCTGGGCGCCCAGGGAGTCAGCCTCCTGGTGTGCGTGGCTGCAGACCCCAGCCAGGGGCCCTGGGAACCTGGTGCACTCCGTGCGGCGCTGAGTCTGGGCGGCCAAGCAACCACTGGAGGAGCCCTGCACTAGCCCTTCCCTTCCCTCGCACAGAGCTCTCCCTGCTGGAGCCCTTGGCAGTGTGCAAGCCAGCGGACCCTAAGCCCTCCCCAAGGACGCCTGGGGCCGAGGTGCAAAGGCAAGGCAGGAGCGGAGCTGAGGCCAGGAAGGCGCCAGTGGTGTCTCCCAGCCTCGCGCAGCCGGCTCCTTCCTGGGCAGGAAGCCTAGCAGCGAGGCAAGTCTGGGCAAGGCTCTCCCAGGGCAGAGCAACCTCGCGCCAGCAACTCTGCCAGATCGGGCCTCTGAGCAGAGCTGGAGCTCTGCCGTCCTGGAGGCGCACTCGGCTCCAGCCAAGTAGGGCTTGAGCCAAACGAGGCTGGGCTGCCTCTTCTTCCCTCGAGGAGGCTCGCCTCCCCGCCAGCTGTTCACTCGGCTTCCAGGTGGGGGCGCTCTGCGCCTCCTGCAGGGCTTGGCTCAGGGGCAGCTCGCCCTGAGCTGGGGCTGTGGGCGGGAGCCCAGGCACGAAGGGGCAGGCCCCAACCAGCTGCACACGTCTCTGCTGGGGAGGAGGGTGCTAGGGAAGCTACCTGTGTGAAACAGCTGCTGGGTGCCCAGGGAGTCAGCCTCCAGGTGTGCGTGGCTGCAGACCCCAGCCAGGGGCCCTGGGAACCTGGTGCACTCCGTGCGGCGCTGAGTCTGGGTGGCCAAGCAACCACTGGAGGAGCCCTGCACTAGCCCTTCCCTTCCCTCGCACAGAGCTCTCCCTGCTGGAGCCCTTGGCAGTGTGCAAGCCAGCGGACCCTAAGCCCTCCCCAAGGACGCCTCGGGCCTAGGTGCAAAGGCAAGGCAGGAGCGGAGCTGAGGCCAGGAAGGCGCCAGTGGCGTCTCCCAGCCTCGCGCAGCCGGCTCCTTCCTGGGCAGGAAACCTAGCAGCGAGGCAAGTCTGGGCAAGGCTCGCCCAGGGCAGAGCAGCCTCGCGCCAGCAACTCTGCCAGATCGGGCCTCTGAGCAGAGTTGGAGCTCTGCCGTCCTGGAGGCGCACTCGGCTCCAGCCAAGTAGGGCTTGAGCCAAACGAGGCTGGGCTACCTCTTCTTCCCTCGAGGAGGCTCGCCTCCCTGCCAGCTGTTCACTCGGCTTCCAGGTGGGGGCGCTCTGGGCCTCCTGCAGGTCTTGGCTCAGGGGCTGCTTGCCCTGAGCTGGGGCTGTGGGCGGAGCCCAGGCACGCAGGGGCAGGCCCCAACCAGCTGCACACCTCTCTGCTGGGGAGGAGAGCGCTAGGGAAGCTACGTGTGTGAGGCAGCTGCTGGGCGCCCAGGGAGTCAGCCTCCGGGTGTGCGTGGCTGCAGACCCCAGCCAGGGGCCCTGGGAACCTGGTGCACTCCGTGCGGCGCTGAGTCTGGGCGGCCAAGCAACCACTGGAGGAGCCCTGCACTAGCCCTTCCCTTCCTCGCACAGAGCTCTCCCTGCTGGAGCCCTTGGCAGTGTGCAAGCCACCGGCCCCTAAGCCCTCCCAAAGGACGCCTGGGGCCGAGGTGCAAAGGCAAGGCAGGAGCGGAGCTGAGGCCAGGAAGGCGCCAGTGGCGTCTCCCAGCCTCGCGCAGCCTGCTCCTTCCTGGGCAGGAAGCCTAGCAGCGAGGCAAGTCTGGGCAAGGCTCGCCCAGGGCAGAGCAGCCTCGCGCCAGCAACTCTGCCAGATCGGGCCTCTGAGCAGAGCTGGAGCTCTGCCGTCCTCGAGGCGCACTCGGCTCCAGCCAAGTAGGGCTTGAGCCAAACGAGGCTGGGCTGCCTCTTCTTCCCTCGAGGAGGCTCGCCTCCCCGCCAGCTGTTCTTTCGGATTCCAGGTGGGGGCGCTCTGCGGCTCCTGCAGGTTTGGCTCAGGGGCTGCTTGACCTGAGCTGGGGCTGTGGGCGGGAGCCCAGGCACGCAGGGGCAGGCCCCAACCAGCTGCACACGTCTCTGCTGGGGAGGAGAGCGCTAGGGAAGCTACGTGTGTGAGGCAGCTGCTGGGCGCCCAAGGAGTCAGCCTCCGGGTGTGCGTGGCTGCAGACCCCAGCCAGGGGCCCTGGGAACCTGGTGCACTCCGTGCGGCGCTGAGTCTGGGCGGCCAAGCAAGCACTGGAGGAGCCCTGCACTAGCCCTTCCCTTCCCTCGCACAGAGCTCTCCCTGCTGGAGCCCTTGGCAGTGTGAAAGCCAGCGGACCCTAAGCCCTCCCCAAGGACGCCTGGGGCCGAGGTGCAAAGGCAAGGCAGGAGCGGAGCTGAGGCCAGGAAGGCGCCAGTGGCGTCTCCCAGCCTCGCGCAGCCGGCTCCTTCCTGGGCAGGAAGCCTAGCAGCGAGGAAAGTCTGGGCAAGGCTCGCCCAGGGCAGAGCAGCCTCGTGCCAGCAACTCTGCCAGATCGGGCCTCTGAGCAGAGCTGGAGCTCTGCCGTCCTCGAGGCGCACTCGGCTCCAGCCAAGTAGGGCTTGATCCAAACGAGGCTGGGCTGCCTCTTCTTCCCTCGAGGAGGCTCGCCTCCCCGCCAGCTGTTCTTTCGGATTCCAGGTGGGGGCGCTCTGCCCCTCCTGCAGGGCTTGGCTCAGGGGCTGCTTGCCCTGAGCTGGGGCTGTGGGCGGGAGCCCAGGCACGCAGGGGCAGGCCCCAACCAGCTGCACACGTCTCTGCTGGGGAGGAGAGCGCTAGGGAAGCTACGTGTGTGAGGCAGCTGCTGGGCGCCCAAGGAGTCAGCCTCCGGGTGTGCGTGGCTGCAGACCCCAGCCAGGGGCCCTGGGAACCTGGTGCACTCCGTGCGGCGCTGAGTCTGGGCGGCCAAGCAACCACTGGTGGAGCCCTGCGCTAGCCCTTCCCTTCCCTCGCACAGAGCTCTCCCTGCTGGAGCCCTTGGCAGTGTGCAAGCCAGCGGACCCTAAGCCCTCCCCAAGGACGCCTGGGGCCTAGGTGCAAAGGCAAGGCAGGAGCCGAGCTGAGGGCAGGAAGGCGCCAGTGGCATCTCCCAGCCTCGCGCAGCCGGCTCCTTCCTGGGCAGGAAGCCTAGCAGCGAGGCAAGTCTGGGCAAGGCTCGCCCAGGGCAGAGCAGCCTCGCGCCAGCAACTCTGCCAGATCGGGCCTCTGAGCAGAGCTGGAGCTCTGCCGTCCTGGAGGCGCACTCGGCTCCAGCCAAGTAGGGCTTGAGCCAAACGAGGCTGGGCTGCCTCTTCTTCCCTCGAGGAGGCTCGCCTCCCCGCCAGCTGCTCTTTCGGATTCCAGGTGGGGGCGCTCTGCGCCTCCTGCAGGGTTTGGCTCAGGGGCTGCTTGCCCTGAGCTGGGGCTGTGGGCGGGAGCGCAGGCACGCAGGGGCAGGCCCCAACCAGCTGCACACGTCTCTGCTGGGGAGGAGAGCGCTAGGGAAGCTACGTGTGTGAGGCAGCTGCTGGGAGCCCAAGGAGTCAGCCTCCGGGTGTGCGTGGCTGCAGACCCCAGCCAGGGGCCCTGGGAACCTGGTGCACTCCGTGCGGCGCTGAGTCTGGGCGGCCAAGCAACCACTGGAGGAGCCCTGCACTAGCCCTTCCCTTCCCTCGCACAGAGCTCTCCCTGCTGGAGCCCTTGGCAGTGTGCAAGCCAGCGGACCCTAAGCCCTCCCCAAGGACGCCTGGGGCCTGGGTGCAAAGTCAAGGCAGGAGCGGAGCTGAGGCCAGGAAGGCGCCAGTGGCGTCTCCCAGCCTCGCGCAGCCGGCTCCTTCCTGGGCAGGAAGCCTAGCAGCGAGGCAAGTCTGGGCAAGGCTCGCCCAGGGCAGAGCAGCCTCGCGCCAGCAACTCTGCAAGATCGGGCCTCTGAGCAGAGCTGGAGCTCTGCCGTCCTGGAGGCGCACTCGGCTCCAGCCAAGTAGGGCTTGAGCCAAACGAGGCTGGGCTGCCTCTTCTTCCCTCGAGGAGGCTCGCCTCCCCGCCAGCTGTTCACTCGGCTTCCAGGTGGGGGCGCTCTGCGCCTCCTGCAGGGCTTGGCTCAGGGGCTGCTTGCCCTGAGCTGGGGCTGTGGGCGGGAGCCCAGGCACGCAGGGGCAGGCCCCAACCAGCTGCACACGTCTCTGCTGGGGAGGAGAGCGCTAGGGAAGCTACGTGTGTGAGGCAGCTGCTGGGCGCCCAGGGAGTCAGCCTCCGGGTGTGCGTGGCTGCAGACCCCAGCCAGGGGCCCTGGGAACCTGGTGCACTCCGTGCGGCGCTGAGTCTGGGCGGCCAAGCAACCACTGGAGGAGCCCTGCACTAGCCCTTCCCTTCCTCGCACAGAGCTCTCCCTGCTGGAGCCCTTGGCAGTGTGCAAGCCACCGGCCCCTAAGCCCTCCCAAAGGACGCCTGGGGCCTAGGTGCAAAGGCAAGGCATGAGCGGAGCTGAGGCCAGGAGGGCGCCAGTGGCGTCTCCCAGCCTCGCGCAGCCTGCTCCTTCCTGGGCAGGAAGCCTAGCAGCGAGGCAAGTCTGGGCAAGGCTCGCCCAGGGCAGAGCAGCCTCGCGCCAGCAACTCTGCCAGATCGGGCCTCTGAGCAAAGCTGGAGCTCTGCCGTCCTCGAGGCGCACTCGGCTCCAGCCAAGTAGGGCTTGAGCCAAACGAGGCTGGGCTGCCTCTTCTTCCCTCGAGGAGGCTCGCCTCCCCGCCAGCTGTTCACTCGGCTTCCAGGTGGGGGCGCTCTGCGCCTCCTGCAGGTCTTGGCTCAGGGGCTGCTTGCCCTGAGCTGGGGCTGTGGGCGGGAGCCCAGGCACGCAGGGGCAGGCCCCAACCAGCTGCACACCTCTCTGCTGGGGAGGAGAGCGCTAGGGAAGCTACGTGTGTGAGTCAGCTGCTGGGCGCCCAGGGAGTCAGCCTCCGGGTGTGCGTGGCTGCAGACCCCAGCCAGGGGCCCTGGGAACCTGGTGCACTCCGTGCGGCGCTGAGTCTGGGCGGCCAAGCAACCACTGGAGGAGCCCTGCACTAGCCCTTCCCTTCCCTCACACAGAGCTCTCCCTGCTGGAGCCCTTGGCAGTGTGCAAGCAAGCGGACCCTAAGCCCTCCCCAAGGTCGCCTGGGGCCTAGGTGCAAAGGCAAGGCAGGAGCTGAGCTGAGGCCAGGAGGGCGCCAGTGGTGTCTCCCAGCCTCGCGCAGCCGGCTCCTTCCTGGGCAGGAAGCCTAGCAGCGAGGCAAGTCTGGGCAAGGCTCGCCCAGGGCAGAGCAGCCTCGCGCCAGCAACTCTGCCAGATCGGGCCTCTGAGCAGAGCTGGAGCTCTGCCGTCCTGGAGGCGCACTCGGCTCCAGCCAAGTAGGGCTTGAGCCAAACGAGGCTGGGCTGCCTCTTCTTCCCTCGAGGAGGCTCGCCTCCCCGCCAGCTGTTCACTCGGCTTCCAGGTGGGGGCGCTCTGCGCCTCCTGCAGGTCTTGGCTCAGGGGCTGCTTGCCCTGAGCTGGGGCTGTGGGCGGGAGACCAGGCACGCAGGGGCAGGCCCCAACCAGCTGCACACGTCTCTGCTGGGGAGGAGAGCGCTAGGGAAGCTACGTGTGTGAGGCAGCTGCTGGGCGCCCAGGGAGTCAGCCTCCAGGTGTGCGTGGCTGCAGCCCTCAGCCAGGGGCCCTGGGAACCTGGTGCACTCCGTGCGGCGCTGAGTCTCGGCGGCCAAGCAACCACTGGAGGAGCCCTGCACTAGCCCTTCCCTTCCTCGCACAGAGCTCTCCCTGCTGGAGCCCTTGGCAGTGTGCAAGCCACCGGCCTCTAAGCACTCCCAAAGGACGCCTGGGGCCGAGGTGCAAAGGCAAGGCAGGAGCGGAGCTGAGGCCAGGAAGGCGCCAGTGGCGTCTCCCAGCCTCGCGCAGCCGGCTCCTTCCAGGGCAGGAAGCCTCGCAGCGAGGCAAGTCTGGGCAAGGCTCGCCCAGGGCAGAGCAGCCTCGCGCCAGCAACTCTGCCAGATCGGGCCTCTGAGCAGAGCTGGAGCTCTGCCGTCCTGGAGGCGCACTCGGCTCCAGCCAAGTAGGGCTTGAGCCAAACGAGGCTGGGCTGCCTCTTCTTCTCTCGAGGAGGCTCGCCTCCCCGCCAGCTGTTCACTCGGCTTCCAGGTGGGGGCGCTCTGCGCCTCCTGCAGGGCTTGGCTCAGGGGCTGCTTGCCCTGAGCTGGGGCTGTGGGCGGGAGCCCAGGCACGCAGGGGCAGGCCCCAACCAGCTGCACACGTCTCTGCTGGGGAGGAGGGCGCTGGGAAGCTACGTGTGTGAAACAGCTGCTGGGCGCCCATGGAGTCAGCCTCCAGGTGTGCGTGGCTGCAGACCCCAGCCAGGGGCCCTGGGAACCTGGTGCACTCCGTGCGGCGCTGAGTCTGGGCGGCCAAGCAACCACTGGAGGAGCCCTGCACTAGCCCTTCCCTTCCCTCGCACAGAGCTCTCCCTGCTAGAGCCCTTGGCAGTGTGCAAGCCAGCGGACCCTAAGCCCTCCCCAAGGACGCCTCGGGCCTAGGTGCAAAGGCAAGGCAGGAGCGGAGCTGGGGCCAGGAAGGCGCCAGTGGCATCTCCCAGCCTCGCGCAGCCGGCTCCTTCCTGGGCAGGAAGCCTAGCAGCGAGGCAAGTCTGGGCAAGGCTCGCCCAGGGAAGAGCAGCCTCGCGCCAGCAACTCTGCCAGATCGGGCCTCTGAGCAGAGTTGGAGCTCTGCCGTCCTGGAGGCGCACTCGGCTCCAGCCAAGTAGGGCTTGAGCCAAACGAGGCTGGGCTACCTCTTCTTCCCTCGAGGAGGCTCGCCTCCCCGCCAGCTGTTCACTCGGCTTCCAGGTGGGGGCGCTCTGGGCCTCCTGCAGGTCTTGGCTCAGGGGCTGCTTGCCCTGAGCTGGGGCTGTGGGCGGAGCCCAGGCACGCAGGGGCAGGCCCCAACCAGCTGCACACCTCTCTGCTGGGGAGGAGAGCCCTAGGGAAGCTACGTGTGTGAGGCAGCTGCTGGGCGCCCAGGGAGTCAGCCTCCGGGTGTGCGTGGCTGCAGACCCCAGCCAGGGGCCCTGGGAACCTGGTGCACTCCGTGCGGCGCTGAGTCTGGGCGGCCAAGCAACCACTGGAGGAGCCCTGCACTAGCCCTTCCCTTCCTCGCACAGAGCTCTCCCTGCTGGAGCCCTTGGCAGTGTGCAAGCCACCGGCCTCTAAGCACTCCCAAAGGACGCCTGGGGCCGAGGTGCAAAGGCAAGGCATGAACGGAGCTGAGGCCAGGAAGGCGCCAGTGGCGTCTCCCAGCCTCGCGCAGCCGGCTCCTTCCTGGGCAGGAAGCCTAGCAGCGAGGCAAGTCTGGGCAAGGCTCGCCCAGGGCAGAGCAGCCTCGCGCCAGCAACTCTGCCAGATCGGGCCTCTGAGCAGAGCTGGAGCTCTGCCGTCCTGGAGGCGCACTCGGCTCCAGCCAAGTAGGGCTTGAGCCAAACGAGGCTGGGCTGCCTCTTCTTCCCTCGAGGAGGCTCGCCTCCCCGCCAGCTGTTCACTCGGCTTCCAGGTGGGGGCGCTCTGCGCCTCCTGCAGGGCTTGGCTCAGGGGCTGCTTGCCCTGAGCTGGGGCTGTGGGCGGGAGCCCAGGCACGCAGGGGCAGGCCCCAACCAGCTGCACACGTCTCTGCTGGGGAGGAGGGCGCTAGGGAAGCTACCTGTGTGAAACAGCTGCTGGGCGCCCATGGAGTCAGCCTCCAGGTGTGCGTGGCTGCAGACCCCAGCCAGGGGCCCTGGGAACCTGGTGCACTCCGTGCGGCGCTGAGTCTGGGCGGCCAAGCAACCACTGGAGGAGCCCTGCACTAGCCCTTCCCTTCCCTCGCACAGAGCTCTCCCTGCTGGAGCCCTTGGCAGTGTGCAAGCCAGCGGACCCTAAGCCCTCCCCAAGGACGCCTGGGGCCTAGGTGCAAAGGCAAGGCAGGAGCGGAGCTGAGGCCAGGAAGGCGCCAGTGGCGTCTCCCAGCCTCGCGCAGCCGGCTCCTTCCTGGGCAGGAAGCCTAGCAGCGAGGCAAGTCTGGGCAAGGCTCGCCCAGGGCAGAGCAGCCTCGCGCCAGCAACTCTGCCAGATCGGGCCTCTGAGCAGAGCTGGAGCTCTGCCGTCCTGGAGGCGCACTCGGCTCCAGCCAAGTAGGGCTTGGGCCAAACGAGGCTGGGCTGCCTCTTCTTCCCTCGAGGAGGCTCGCCTCCCCGCCAGCTGTTCACTCGGCTTCCAGGTGGGGGCGCTCTGCGCCTCCTGCAGGGCTTGGCTCAGGGGCTGCTTGCCCTGAGCTGGGGCTGTGGGCGGGAGCCCAGGCACGCAGGGGCAGGCCCCAACCAGCTGCACACGTCTCTGCTGGGGAGGAGAGCGCTAGGGAAGCTACGTGTGTGAGGCAGCTGCTGGGCGCCCAGGGAGTCAGCCTCCGGGTGTGCGTGGCTGCAGACCCCAGCCAGGGGCCCTGGGAACCTGGTGCACTCCGTGCGGCGCTGAGTCTGGGCGGCCAAGCAACCACTGGAGGAGCCCTGCACTAGCCCTTCCCTTCCTCGCACAGAACTCTCCCTGCTGGAGCCCTTGGCAGTGTGCAAGCCACCGGCCCCTAAGCCCTCCCAAAGGACGCCTGGGGCCGAGGTGCAAAGGCAAGGCAGGAGCGGAGCTGAGGCCAGGAAGGCGCCAGTGGCGTCTCCCAGCCTCGCGCAGCCTGCTCCTTCCTGGGCAGGAAGCCTAGCAGCGAGGCAAGTCTGGGCAAGGCTCGCCCAGGGCAGAGCAGCCTCGCGCCAGCAACTCTGCCAGATCGGGCCTCTGAGCAGAGCTGGAGCTCTGCCGTCCTGGAGGCGCACTCGGCTCCAGCCAAGTAGGGCTTGAGCCAAACGAGGCTGGGCTGCCTCTTCTTCCCTCGAGGAGGCTCGCCTCCCCGCCAGCTGTTCACTCGGCTTCCAGGTGGGGGCGCTCTGCGCCTCCTGCAGGGCTTGGCTCAGGGGCTGCTTGCCCTGAGCTGGGGCTGTGGGCGGGAGCCCAGGCACGCAGGGGCAGGCCCCAACCAGCTGCACACCTCTCTGCTGGGGAGGAGAGCGCTAGGGATGCTACGTGTGTGAGTCAGCTGCTGGGCGTCCAGGGAGTCAGCCTCCAGGTGTGCGTGGCTGCAGACCCCAGCCAGGGGCCCTGGGAACCTGGTGCACTCCGTGCGGCGCTGAGTCTGGGCGGCCAAGCAACCACTGGAGGAGCCCTGCACTAGCCCTTCCCTTCCCTCGCACAGAGCTCTCCCTGCTGGAGCCCTTGGCAGTGTGCAAGCCAGCGGACCCTAAGCCCTCCCCAAGGACGCCTGGGGCCGAGGTGCAAAGGCAAGGCAGGAGCGGAGCTGAGGCCAGGAAGGCACCAGTGGTGTCTCCCAGCCTCGCGCAGCCGGCTCCTTCCTGGGCAGGAAGCCTAGCAGCGAGGCAAGTCTGGGCAAGGCTCGCCCAGGGCAGAGCAGCCTCGCGCCAGCAACTCTGCCAGATCGGGCCTCTGAGCAGAGCTGGAGCTCTGCCGTCCTGGAGGCGCACTCGGCTCCAGCCAAGTAGGGCTTGAGCCAAACGAGGCTGGGCTGCCTCTTCTTCCCTCGAGGAGGCTCGCCTCCCCGCCAGCTGTTCACTCGGCTTCCAGGTGGGGGCGCTCTGAGCCTCCTGCAGGTCTTGGCTCAGGGGCTGCTTGCCCTGAGCTGGGGCTGTGGGCGGGAGCCCAGGCACGCAGGGGCAGGCCCCAACCAGCTGCACACCTCTCTGCTGGGGAGGAGAGCGCTAGGGAAGCTACGTGTGTGAGTCAGCTGCTGGGCGCCCAGGGAGTCAGCCTCCAGGTGTGCGTGGCTGCAGACCCCAGCCAGGGGCCCTGGGAACCTGGTGCACTCCGTGCGGCGCTGAGTCTGGGCGGCCAAGCAACCACTGGTGGAGCCCTGCGCTAGCCCTTCCCTTCCCTCGCACAGAGCTCTCCCTGCTGGAGCCCTTGGCAGTGTGCAAGCCAGCGGACCCTAAGCCCTCCCCAAGGACGCCTGGGGCCTAGGTGCAAAGGCAAGGCAGGAGCCGAGCTGAGGGCAGGAAGGCGCCAGTGGCATCTCCCAGCCTCGCGCAGCCGGCTCCTTCCTGGGCAGGAAGCCTAGCAGCGAGGCAAGTCTGGGCAAGGCTCGCCCAGGGCAGAGCAGCCTCGCGCCAGCAACTCTGCCAGATCGGGCCTCTGAGCAGAGCTGGAGCTCTGCCGTCCTGGAGGCGCACTCGGCTCCAGCCAAGTAGGGCTTGAGCCAAACGAGGCTGGGCTGCCTCTTCTTCCCTCGAGGAGGCTCGCCTCCCCGCCAGCTGCTCTTTCGGATTCCAGGTGGGGGCGCTCTGCGCCTCCTGCAGGGTTTGGCTCAGGGGCTGCTTGCCCTGAGCTGGGGCTGTGGGCGGGAGCGCAGGCACGCAGGGGCAGGCCCCAACCAGCTGCACACGTCTCTGCTGGGGAGGAGAGCGCTAGGGAAGCTACGTGTGTGAGGCAGCTGCTGGGAGCCCAAGGAGTCAGCCTCCGGGTGTGCGTGGCTGCAGACCCCAGCCAGGGGCCCTGGGAACCTGGTGCACTCCGTGCGGCGCTGAGTCTGGGCGGCCAAGCAACCACTGGAGGAGCCCTGCACTAGCCCTTCCCTTCCCTCGCACAGAGCTCTCCCTGCTGGAGCCCTTGGCAGTGTGCAAGCCAGCGGACCCTAAGCCCTCCCCAAGGACGCCTGGGGCCTGGGTGCAAAGTCAAGGCAGGAGCGGAGCTGAGGCCAGGAAGGCGCCAGTGGCGTCTCCCAGCCTCGCGCAGCCGGCTCCTTCCTGGGCAGGAAGCCTAGCAGCGAGGCAAGTCTGGGCAAGGCTCGCCCAGGGCAGAGCAGCCTCGCGCCAGCAACTCTGCAAGATCGGGCCTCTGAGCAGAGCTGGAGCTCTGCCGTCCTGGAGGCGCACTCGGCTCCAGCCAAGTAGGGCTTGAGCCAAACGAGGCTGGGCTGCCTCTTCTTCCCTCGAGGAGGCTCGCCTCCCCGCCAGCTGTTCACTCGGCTTCCAGGTGGGGGCGCTCTGCGCCTCCTGCAGGGCTTGGCTCAGGGGCTGCTTGCCCTGAGCTGGGGCTGTGGGCGGGAGCCCAGGCACGCAGGGGCAGGCCCCAACCAGCTGCACACGTCTCTGCTGGGGAGGAGAGCGCTAGGGAAGCTACGTGTGTGAGGCAGCTGCTGGGCGCCCAGGGAGTCAGCCTCCGGGTGTGCGTGGCTGCAGACCCCAGCCAGGGGCCCTGGGAACCTGGTGCACTCCGTGCGGCGCTGAGTCTGGGCGGCCAAGCAACCACTGGAGGAGCCCTGCACTAGCCCTTCCCTTCCTCGCACAGAACTCTCCCTGCTGGAGCCCTTGGCAGTGTGCAAGCCACCGGCCCCTAAGCCCTCCCAAAGGACGCCTGGGGCCGAGGTGCAAAGGCAAGGCAGGAGCGGAGCTGAGGCCAGGAAGGCGCCAGTGGCGTCTCCCAGCCTCGCGCAGCCTGCTCCTTCCTGGGCAGGAAGCCTAACAGCGAGGCAAGTCTGGGCAAGGCTCGCCCAGGGCAGAGCAGCCTCGCGCCAGCAACTCTGCCAGATCGGGCCTCTGAGCAGAGATGGAGCTCTGCCGTCCTGGAGGCGCACTCGGTTCCAGCCAAGTAGGGCTTGAGCCAAACGAGGCTGGGCTGCCTCTTCTTCCCTCGAGGAGGCTCGCCTCCCCGCCAGCTGTTCACTCGGCTTCCAGGTGGGGGCGCTCTGCGCCTCCTGCAGGTCTTGGCTCAGGGGCTGCTTGCCCTGAGCTGGGGCTGTGGGCGGGAGCCCAGGCACGCAGGGGCAGGCCCCAACCAGCTGCACACGTCTCTGCTGGGGAGGAGAGCGCTAGGGAAGCTACGTGTGTGAAACAGCTGCTGGGCGCCCATGGAGTCAGCCTCCAGGTGTGCGTGGCTGCAGACCCCAGCCAGAGGCCCTGGGAACCTGGTGCACTCTGTGCGGCGCTGAGTCTGGGCGGCCAAGCAACCACTGGAGGAGCCCTGCACTAGCCCTTCCCTTCCCTCGCACAGAGCTCTCCCTGCTGGAGCCCTTGGCAGTGTGCAAGCCAGCGGACCCAAAGCCGTCCCCAAGGACGCCTCGGGCCTAGGTGCAAAGGCAAGCCAGGAGCGGAGCTGAGGCCAGGAAGGCGCCAGTGGCGTCTCCCAGCCTCGCGCAGCCGGCTCCTTCCTGGGCAGGAAGCCTAGCAGCGAGGCAAGTCTGGGCAAGGCTCGCCCAGGGCAGAACAGCCTCGCGCCAGCAACTCTGCCAGATCGGGCCTCTGAGCAGAGCTGGAGCTCTGCCGTCCTGGAGGCGCACTCGGCTCCAGCCAAGTAGGGCTTGAGCCAAACGAGGCTGGGCTACCTCTTCTTCCCTCGAGGAGGCTCGCCTCCCCGCCAGCTGTTCACTCGGCTTCCAGGTGGGGGCGCTCTGGGCCTCCTGCAGGTCTTGGCTCAGGGGCTGCTTGCCCTGAGCTGGGGCTGTGGGCGGAGCCCAGGCAGGCAGGGTCAGGCCCCAACCAGCTGCACACCTCTCTGCTGGGGAGGAGAGCGCTAGGGAAGCTACGTGTGTGAGGCAGCTGCTGGGCGCCCAGGGAGTCAGCCTCCGGGTGTGCGTGGCTGCAGACCCCAGCCAGGGGCCCTGGGAACCTGGTGCACTCCGTGCGGCGCTGAGTCTGGGCGGCCAAGCAACCACTGGAGGAGCCCTGCACTAGCCCTTCCCTTCCCTCACACAGAGCTCTCCCTGCTGGAGCCCTTGTCAGTGTGCAAGCCACCGGCCCCTAAGCCCTCCCAAAGGACGCCTGGGGCCGAGGTGCAAAGGCAAGGCAGGAGCGGAGCTGAGGCCAGGAAGGCGCCAGTGGCGTCTCCCAGCCTCGCGCAGCCGGCTCCTTCCTGGGCAGGAAGCCTAGCAGCGAGGCAAGTCTGGGCAAGGCTCGCCCAGGGCAGAGCAGCCTCGCGCCAGCAACTCTGCCAGATCGGGCCTCTGAGCAGAGCTGGAGCTCTGCCGTCCTGGAGGCGCACTCGGCTCCAGCCAAGTAGGGCTTGAGCCAAACGAGGCTGGGCTGCCTCTTCTTCCCTCGAGGAGGCTCGCCTCCCCGCCAGCTGTTCACTCGGCTTCCAGGTGGGGGCGCTCTGCGCCTCCTGCAGGGCTTGGCTCAGGGGCTGCTTGCCCTGAGCTGGGGCTGTGGGCGGGAGCCCAGGCACGCAGGGGCAGGCCCCAACCAGCTGCACACGTCTCTGCTGGGGAGGAGGGCGCTGGGAAGCTACGTGTGTGAAACAGCTGCTGGGCGCCCATGGAGTCAGCCTCCAGGTGTGCGTGGCTGCAGACCCCAGCCAGGGGCCCTGGGAACCTGGTGCACTCCGTGCGGCGCTGAGTCTGGGCGGCCAAGCAACCACTGGAGGAGCCCTGCACTAGCCCTTCCCTTCCTCGCACAGAGCTCTCCCTGCTGGAGCCCTTGGCAGTGTGCAAGCCACCGGCCCCTAAGCCCTCCCAAAGGACGCCTGGGGCCTAGGTGCAAAGGCAAGGCATGAGCGGAGCTGAGGCCAGGAGGGCGCCAGTGGCGTCTCCCAGCCTCGCGCAGCCTGCTCCTTCCTGGGCAGGAAGCCTAGCAGCGAGGCAAGTCTGGGCAAGGCTCGCCCAGGGCAGAGCAGCCTCGCGCCAGCAACTCTGCCAGATCGGGCCTCTGAGCAAAGCTGGAGCTCTGCCGTCCTCGAGGCGCACTCGGCTCCAGCCAAGTAGGGCTTGAGCCAAACGAGGCTGGGCTGCCTCTTCTTCCCTCGAGGAGGCTCGCCTCCCCGCCAGCTGTTCACTCGGCTTCCAGGTGGGGGCGCTCTGCGCCTCCTGCAGGTCTTGGCTCAGGGGCTGCTTGCCCTGAGCTGGGGCTGTGGGCGGGAGCCCAGGCACGCAGGGGCAGGCCCCAACCAGCTGCACACCTCTCTGCTGGGGAGGAGAGCGCTAGGGAAGCTACGTGTGTGAGTCAGCTGCTGGGCGCCCAGGGAGTCAGCCTCCGGGTGTGCGTGGCTGCAGACCCCAGCCAGGGGCCCTGGGAACCTGGTGCACTCCGTGCGGCGCTGAGTCTGGGCGGCCAAGCAACCACTGGAGGAGCCCTGCACTAGCCCTTCCCTTCCCTCACACAGAGCTCTCCCTGCTGGAGCCCTTGGCAGTGTGCAAGCAAGCGGACCCTAAGCCCTCCCCAAGGTCGCCTGGGGCCTAGGTGCAAAGGCAAGGCAGGAGCTGAGCTGAGGCCAGGAGGGCGCCAGTGGTGTCTCCCAGCCTCGCGCAGCCGGCTCCTTCCTGGGCAGAAAGCCTAGCAGCGAGGCAAGTCTGGGCAAGGCTCGCCCAGGGCAGAGCAGCCTCGCGCCAGCAACTCTGCCAGATCGGGCCTCTGAGCAGAGCTGGAGCTCTGCCGTCCTGGAGGCGCACTCGGCTCCAGCCAAGTAGGGCTTGAGCCAAACGAGGCTGGGCTGCCTCTTCTTCCCTCGAGGAGGCTCGCCTCCCCGCCAGCTGTTCACTCGGCTTCCAGGTGGGGGCGCTCTGCGCCTCCTGCAGGTCTTGGCTCAGGGGCTGCTTGCCCTGAGCTGGGGCTGTGGGCGGGAGACCAGGCACGCAGGGGCAGGCCCCAACCAGCTGCACACGTCTCTGCTGGGGAGGAGAGCGCTAGGGAAGCTACGTGTGTGAGGCAGCTGCTGGGCGCCCAGGGAGTCAGCCTCCAGGTGTGCGTGGCTGCAGCCCTCAGCCAGGGGCCCTGGGAACCTGGTGCACTCCGTGCGGCGCTGAGTCTCGGCGCCCAAGCAACCACTGGAGGAGCCCTGCACTAGCCCTTCCCTTCCTCGCACAGAGCTCTCCCTGCTGGAGCCCTTGGCAGTGTGCAAGCCACCGGCCTCTAAGCACTCCCAAAGGACGCCTGGGGCCGAGGTGCAAAGGCAAGGCAGGAGCGGAGCTGAGGCCAGGAAGGCGCCAGTGGCGTCTCCCAGCCTCGCGCAGCCGGCTCCTTCCAGGGCAGGAAGCCTCGCAGCGAGGCAAGTCTGGGCAAGGCTCGCCCAGGGCAGAGCAGCCTCGCGCCAGCAACTCTGCCAGATCGGGCCTCTGAGCAGAGCTGGAGCTCTGCCGTCCTGGAGGCGCACTCGGCTCCAGCCAAGTAGGGCTTGAGCCAAACGAGGCTGGGCTGCCTCTTCTTCTCTCGAGGAGGCTCGCCTCCCCGCCAGCTGTTCACTCGGCTTCCAGGTGGGGGCGCTCTGCGCCTCCTGCAGGGCTTGGCTCAGGGGCTGCTTGCCCTGAGCTGGGGCTGTGGGCGGGAGCCCAGGCACGCAGGGGCAGGCCCCAACCAGCTGCACACGTCTCTGCTGGGGAGGAGGGCGCTGGGAAGCTACGTGTGTGAAACAGCTGCTGGGCGCCCATGGAGTCAGCCTCCAGGTGTGCGTGGCTGCAGACCCCAGCCAGGGGCCCTGGGAACCTGGTGCACTCCGTGCGGCGCTGAGTCTGGGCGGCCAAGCAACCACTGGAGGAGCCCTGCACTAGCCCTTCCCTTCCCTCGCACAGAGCTCTCCCTGCTAGAGCCCTTGGCAGTGTGCAAGCCAGCGGACCCTAAGCCCTCCCCAAGGACGCCTCGGGCCTAGGTGCAAAGGCAAGGCAGGAGCGGAGCTGGGGCCAGGAAGGCGCCAGTGGCATCTCCCAGCCTCGCGCAGCCGGCTCCTTCCTGGGGAGGAAGCCTAGCAGCGAGGCAAGTCTGGGCAAGGCTCGCCCAGGGAAGAGCAGCCTCGCGCCAGCAACTCTGCCAGATCGGGCCTCTGAGCAGAGTTGGAGCTCTGCCGTCCTGGAGGCGCACTCGGCTCCAGCCAAGTAGGGCTTGAGCCAAACGAGGCTGGGCTACCTCTTCTTCCCTCGAGGAGGCTCGCCTCCCCGCCAGCTGTTCACTCGGCTTCCAGGTGGGGGCGCTCTGGGCCTCCTGCAGGTCTTGGCTCAGGGGCTGCTTGCCCTGAGCTGGGGCTGTGGGCGGAGCCCAGGCACGCAGGGGCAGGCCCCAACCAGCTGCACACCTCTCTGCTGGGGAGGAGAGCCCTAGGGAAGCTACGTGTGTGAGGCAGCTGCTGGGCGCCCAGGGAGTCAGCCTCCGGGTGTGCGTGGCTGCAGACCCCAGCCAGGGGCCCTGGGAACCTGGTGCACTCCGTGCGGCGCTGAGTCTGGGCGGCCAAGCAACCACTGGAGGAGCCCTGCACTAGCCCTTCCCTTCCTCGCACAGAGCTCTCCCTGCTGGAGCCCTTGGCAGTGTGCAAGCCACCGGCCTCTAAGCACTCCCAAAGGACACCTGGGGCCGAGGTGCAAAGGCAAGGCAGGAGCGGAGCTGAGGCCAGGAAGGCGCCAGTGGCGTCTCCCAGCCTCGCGCAGCCGGCTCCTTCCTGGGCAGGAAGCCTAGCAGCGAGGCAAGTCTGGGCAAGGCTCGCCCAGGGCAGAGCAGCCTCGCGCCAGCAACTCTGCCAGATCGGGCCTCTGAGCAGAGCTGGAGCTCTGCCGTCCAGGAGGCGCACTCGGCTCCAGCCAAGTAGGGCTTGAGCCAAACGAGGCTGGGCTGCCTCTTCTTCCCTCGAGGAGGCTCGCCTCCCCGCCAGCTGTTCACTCGGCTTCCAGGTGGGGGCGCTCTGCGCCTCCTGCAGGGCTTGGCTCAGGGGCTGCTTGCCCTGAGCTGGGGCTGTGGGCGGGAGCCCAGGCACGCAGGGGCAGGCCCCAACCAGCTGCACACGTCTCTGCTGGGGAGGAGGGCGCTAGGGAAGCTACCTGTGTGAAACAGCTGCTGGGCGCCCATGGAGTCAGCCTCCAGGTGTGCGTGGCTGCAGACCCCAGCCAGGGGCCCTGGGAACCTGGTGCACTCCGTGCGGCGCTGAGTCTGGGCGGCCAAGCAACCACTGGAGGAGCCCTGCACTAGCCCTTCCCTTCCCTCGCACAGAGCTCTCCCTGCTGGAGCCCTTGGCAGTGTGCAAGCCAGCGGACCCTAAGCCCTCCCCAAGGACGCCTGGGGCCTAGGTGCAAAGGCAAGGCAGGAGCGGAGCTGAGGCCAGGAAGGCGCCAGTGGCGTCTCCCAGCCTCGCGCAGCCGGCTCCTTCCTGGGCAGGAAGCCTAGCAGCGAGGCAAGTCTGGGCAAGGCTCGCCCAGGGCAGAGCAGCCTCGCGCCAGCAACTCTGCCAGATCGGGCCTCTGAGCAGAGCTGGAGCTCTGCCGTCCTGGAGGCGCACTCGGCTCCAGCCAATTAGGGCTTGGGCCAAACGAGGCTGGGCTGCCTCTTCTTCCCTCGAGGAGGCTCGCCTCCCCGCCAGCTGTTCACTCGGCTTCCAGGTGGGGGCGCTCTGCGCCTCCTGCAGGGCTTGGCTCAGGGGCTGCTTGCCCTGAGCTGGGGCTGTGGGCGGGAGCCCAGGCACGCAGGGGCAGGCCCCAACCAGCTGCACACGTCTCTGCTGGGGAGGAGAGCGCTAGGGAAGCTACGTGTGTGAGGCAGCTGCTGGGCGCCCAGGGAGTCAGCCTCCGGGTGTGCGTGGCTGCAGACCCCAGCCAGGGGCCCTGGGAACCTGGTGCACTCCGTGCGGCGCTGAGTCTGGGCGGCCAAGCAACCACTGGAGGAGCCCTGCACTAGCCCTTCCCTTCCTCGCACAGAACTCTCCCTGCTGGAGCCCTTGGCAGTGTGCAAGCCACCGGCCCCTAAGCCCTCCCAAAGGACGCCTGGGGCCGAGGTGCAAAGGCAAGGCAGGAGCGGAGCTGAGGCCAGGAAGGCGCCAGTGGCGTCTCCCAGCCTCGCGCAGCCTGCTCCTTCCTGGGCAGGAAGCCTAGCAGCGAGGCAAGTCTGGGCAAGGCTCGCCCAGGGCAGAGCAGCCTCGCGCCAGCAACTCTGCCAGATCGGGCCTCTGAGCAGAGCTGGAGCTCTGCCGTCCTGGAGGCGCACTCGGCTCCAGCCAAGTAGGGCTTGAGCCAAACGAGGCTGGGCTGCCTCTTCTTCCCTCGAGGAGGCTCGCCTCCCCGCCAGCTGTTCACTCGGCTTCCAGGTGGGGGCGCTCTGCGCCTCCTGCAGGGCTTGGCTCAGGGGCTGCTTGCCCTGAGCTGGGGCTGTGGGCGGGAGCCCAGGCACGCAGGGGCAGGCCCCAACCAGCTGCACACCTCTCTGCTGGGGAGGAGAGCGCTAGGGATGCTACGTGTGTGAGTCAGCTGCTGGGCGTCCAGGGAGTCAGCCTCCAGGTGTGCGTGGCTGCAGACCCCAGCCAGGGGCCCTGGGAACCTGGTGCACTCCGTGCGGCGCTGAGTCTGGGCGGCCAAGCAACCACTGGAGGAGCCCTGCACTAGCCCTTCCCTTCCCTCGCACAGAGCTCTCCCTGCTGGAGCCCTTGGCAGTGTGCAAGCCAGCGGACCCTAAGCCCTCCCCAAGGACGCCTGGGGCCGAGGTGCAAAGGCAAGGCAGGAGCGGAGCTGAGGCCAGGAAGGCACCAGTGGTGTCTCCCAGCCTCGCGCAGCCGGCTCCTTCCTGGGCAGGAAGCCTAGCAGCGAGGCAAGTCTGGGCAAGGCTCGCCCAGGGCAGAGCAGCCTCGCGCCAGCAACTCTGCCAGATCGGGCCTCTGAGCAGAGCTGGAGCTCTGCCGTCCTGGAGGCGCACTCGGCTCCAGCCAAGTAGGGCTTGAGCCAAACGAGGCTGGGCTGCCTCTTCTTCCCTCGAGGAGGCTCGCCTCCCCGCCAGCTGTTCACTCGGCTTCCAGGTGGGGGCGCTCTGAGCCTCCTGCAGGTCTTGGCTCAGGGGCTGCTTGCCCTGAGCTGGGGCTGTGGGCGGGAGCCCAGGCACGCAGGGGCAGGCCCCAACCAGCTGCACACCTCTCTGCTGGGGAGGAGAGCGCTAGGGAAGCTACGTGTGTGAGTCAGCTGCTGGGCGCCCAGGGAGTCAGCCTCCAGGTGTGCGTGGCTGCAGACCCCAGCCAGGGGCCCTGGGAACCTGGTGCACTCCGTGCGGCGCTGAGTCTGGGCGGCCAAGCAACCACTGGAGGAGCCCTGCACTAGCCCTTCCCTTCCCTCGCACAGAGCTCTCCCTGCTGGAGCCCTTGGCAGTGTGCAAGCCAGCGGACCCTAAGCCCTCCCCAAGGACGCCTGGGACCTAGGTGCAAAGGCAAGGCAGGAGCGGAGCTGAGGCCAGGAAGGCGCCAGTGGCGTCTCCCAGCCTCGCGCAGCCGGCTCCTTCCTGGGCAGGAAGCCTAGCAGCGAGGCAAGTCTGGGCATCGCTCGCCCAGGGCAGAGCAGCCTCGCGCCAGCAACTCTGCCAGATCGGGCCTCTGAGCAGAGCTGGAGCTCTGCCGTCCAGGAGGCGCACTCGGCTCCAGCCAAGTAGGGCTTGAGCCAAACGAGGCTGGGCTGCCTCTTCTTCCCTCGAGGAGGCTCGCCTCCCCGCCAGCTGTTCACTCGGCTTCCAGGTGGGGGCGCTCTGCGCCTCCTGCAGGTCTTGGCTCAGGGGCTGCTTGCCCTGAGCTGGGGCTGTGGGCGGGAGCCCAGGCACGCAGGGGCAGGCCCCAACCAGCTGCACACGTCTCTGCTGGGGAGGAGGGCGCTAGGGAAGCTACGTGTGTGAAACAGCTGCTGGGCGCCCATGGAGTCAGCCTCCAGGTGTGCGTGGCTGCAGACCCCAGCCAGGGGCCCTGGGAACCTGGTGCACTCCGTGCGGCGCTGAGTCTGGGCGGCCAAGCAACCACTGGAGGAGCCCTGCACTAGCCCTTCCCTTCCTCGCACAGAGCTCTCCCTGCTGGAGCCCTTGGCAGTGTGCAAGCCACCGGCCCCTAAGCCCTCCCCAAGGACGCCTGGGGCCTAGGTGCAAAGGCAAGGCATGAGGGGAGCTGAGGCCAGGAGGGCGCCAGTGGCGTCTCCCAGCCTCGCGCAGCCTGCTCCTTCCTGGGCAGGAAGCCTAGCAGCGAGGCAAGTCTGGGCAAGGCTCGCCCAGGGCAGAGCAGCCTCGCGCCAGCAACTCTGCCAGATCGGGCCTCTGAGCAGAGCTGGAGCTCTGCCGTCCTGGAGGCGCACTCGGCTCCAGCCAAGTAGGGCTTGAGCCAAACGAGGCTGGGCTGCCTCTTCTTCCCTCGAGGAGGCTCGCCTCCCCGCCAGCTGTTCACTCGGCTTCCAGGTGGGGGCGCTCTGCGCCTCCTGCAGGTCTTGGCTCAGGGGCTGCTTGCCCTGAGCTGGGGCTGTGGGCGGGAGCCCAGGCACGCAGGGGCAGGCCCCAACCAGCTGCACACGTCTCTGCTGGGGAGGAGAGCGCTAGGGAAGCTGTGTGTGAGTCAGCTGCTAGGCGCCCAGGGAGTCAGCCTCCGGGTGTGCGTGGCTGCAGACCCCAGCCAGGGGCCCTGGGAACCTGGTGCACTCCGTGCGGCGCTGAGTCTGGGCGGCCAAGCAACCACTGGAGGAGCCCTGCACTAGCCCTTCCCTTCCCTCGCACAGAGCTCTCCCTGCTGGAGCCCTTGGCAGTGTGCCAGCCAGCGGACCCTAAGCCCTCCCCAAGGACGCCTCGGGCCTAGGTGCAAAGGCAAGGCAGGAGCGGAGCTGGGGCCAGGAAGGCGCCAGTGGCGTCTCCCAGCCTCGCGCAGCCGGCTCCTTCCTGGGCAGGAAGCCTAGCAGCGAGGCAAGTCGGGGCAAGGCTCGCCCAGGGCAGAGCAGCCTCGCGCCAGCAACTCTGCCAGATCGGGCCTCTGAGCAGAGCTGGAGCTCTGCCGTCCTGCAGGCGCACTCGGCTCCAGCCAAGTAGGGCTTGAGCCAAACGAGGCTGGGCTGCCTCTTCTTCCCTCGAGGAGGCTCGCCTCCCCGCCAGCTGTTCACTCGGCTTCCAGGTGGGGGCGCTCTGCGCCTCCTGCAGGTCTTGGCTCAGGGGCTGCTTGCCCTGAGCTGGGGCTGTGGGCGGGAGCCCAGGCACGCAGGGCCAGGCCCCAACCAGCTGCACACGTCTCTGCTGGGGAGGAGAGCGCTAGGGAAGCTACGTGTGTGAGTCAGCTGCTGGGCACCCAGGGAGTCAGCCTCCGGGTGTGCCGGGCTGCAGACCCCAGCCAGGGGCCCTGGGAACCTGGTGCACTCCGTGCGGCGCTGAGTCTGGGCGGCCAAGCAACCACTGGAGGAGCCCTGCACTAGCCCTTCCCTTCCTCGCACAGAGCTCTCCCTGCTGGAGCCCTTGGCAGTGTGGAAGCCACTGGCCCCTAAGCCCTCCCAAAGGTCGCCTGGGGCCTAGGTGCAAAGGCAAGGCAGGAGCGGAGCTGAGGCCAGGAGGGCGCCAGTGGTGTCTCCCAGCCTCGCGCAGCCTGCTCCTTCCTGGGCAGGAAGCCTAGCAGCGAGGCAAGTCTGGGCAAGGCTCGCCCAGGGCAGAGCAGCCTCGCGCCAGCAACTCTGCCAGATCGGGCCTCTGAGCAGAGCTGGAGCTCTGCCGTCCTGGAGGCGCACTCGGCTCCAGCCAAGTAGGGCTGGAGCCAAACGAGGCTGGGCTGCCTCTTCTTCCCTCGAGGAGGCTCGCCTCCCCGCCAGCTGTTCACTCGGCTTCCAGGTGGGGGCGCTCTGCGCCTCCTGCAGGTCTTGGCTCAGGGGCTGCTTGCCCTGAGCTGGGGCTGTGGGCGGGAGCCCAGGCACGCAGGGGCAGGCCCCAACCAGCTGCACACGTCTCTGCTGGGGAGGAGAGCGCTAGGGAAGCTACGTGTGTGAGGCAGCTGCTGGGCGCCCAGGGAGTCAGCCTCCGGGTGTGCGTGGCTGCAGACCCCAGCCAGGGGCCCTGGGAACCTGGTGCACTCCGTGCGGCGCTGAGTCTGGGCGGCCAAGCAACCACTGGAGGAGCCCTGCACTAGCCCTTCCCTTCCTCGCACAGAGCTCTCCCTGCTGGAGCCCTTGTCAGTGTGCAAGCCAGGGGACCCTAAGCCCTCCCCAAGGACGCCTGGGGCCTAGGTGCAAAGGCAAGGCAGGAGCGGAGCTGAGGCCAGGAAGGCGCCAGTGGCGTCTCCCAGCCTCGCGCAGCCGGCTCCTTCCTGGGCAGGAAGCCTAGCAGCGAGGCAAGTCTGGGCAAGGCTCGCCCAGGGCAGAGCAGCCTCGCGCCTGCAACTCTGCCAGATCGGGCCTCTGAGCAGAGCTGGAGCTCTGCCGTCCTGGAGGCGCACTCCGCTCCAGCCAAGTAGGGCTTGGCCAAACGAGGCTGGGCTGCCTCTTCTTCCCTCGAGGAGGCTCGCCTCCCCGCCAGCTGTTCTTTCGGATTCCAGGTGGGGGCGCTCTGCGCCTCCTGCAGGGCTTGGCTCAGGGGCTGCTTGCCCTGAGCTGGGGCTGTGGGCGGGAGCCCAGGCACGCAGGGGCAGGCCCCAACCAGCTGCACACGTCTCTGCTGGGGAGGAGAGCGCTAGGGAAGCTACGTGTGTGAGGCAGCTGCTGGGCGCCCAGGGAGTCAGCCTCCGGGTGTGCGTGGCTGCAGACCCCAGCCAGGGGCCCTGGGAACCTGGTGCACTCCGTGCGGCGCTGAGTCTGGGCGGCCAAGCAACCACTGGAGGAGCGCTGCACTAGCCCTTCCCTTCCCTCGCACAGAGCTCTCCCTGCTGGAGCCCTAGGCAGTGTGCAAGCCAGCGGACCCTAAGCCCTCCCCAAGGACGCCTGGGGCCAAGGTGCAAAGGCAAGGCAGGAGCGGAGCTGAGGCCAGGAAGGCGCCAGTTGCGTCTCCCAGCCTCGCGCAGCCTGCTCCTTCCTGGGCAGGAAGCCTAGCAGTGAGCCAAGTCTGGGCAAGGCTCGCCCAGGGCAGAGCAGCCTCGCGCCAGCAACTCTGCCAGATCGGGCCTCTGAGCATAGCTGGAGCTCTGCCGTCCTGGAGGCGCACTCGGCTCCAGCCAAGTAGGGCTTGAGCCAAACGAGGCTGGGCTGCCTCTTCTTCCCTCGAGGAGGCTCGCCTCCCCGCCAGCTGTTCACTCGGCTTCCAGGTGGGGGCGCTCTGCGCCTCCTGCAGGGCTTGGATCAGGGGCAGCTTGCCCTGAGCTGGGGCTGTGGGCGGGAGCCCAGGCACGCAGGGGCAGGCCCCAACCAGCTGCACACGTCTCTGCTGGGGAGGAGGGCACTAGGGAAGCTACCTGTGTGAAACAGCTGCTGGGAGCCCAAGGAGTCAGCCTCCAGGTGTGCGTGGCTGCAGACCCCAGCCAGGGGCCCTGGGAACCTGGTGCACTCCGTGCGGCGCTGAGTCTGGGCGGCCAAGCAACCACTGGAGGAGCCCTGCACTAGCCCTTCCCTTCCCTCGCACAGAGCTCTCCCTGCTGGAGCCCTTGGCAGTGTGCAAGCCAGCGGACCCTAAGCCCTCCCCAAGGACGCCTCGGGCCTAGGTGCAAAGGCAAGGCAGGAGCGGAGCTGGGGCCAGGAAGGCGCCAGTGGCGTCTCCCAGCCTCGCGCAGCCGGCTCCTTCCTGGGCAGGAAGCCTAGCAGCGAGGCAAGTCTGGGCAAGGCTCGCCCAGGGCAGAGCAGCTTCGCGCCAGCAACTCTGCCAGATCGGGCCTCTGAGCAGAGCTGGAGCTCTGCCGTCCTGGAGGCGCACTCGGCTCCAGCCAAGTAGGGCTTGAGCCAAACGAGGCTGGGCTGCCTCTTCTTCGCTCGAGGAGGCTTGCCTCCCCGCCAGCTGTTCACTCGGCTTCCAGGTGGGGGCGCTCTGCGCCTCCTGCAGGTCTTGGCTCAGGGGCTGCTTGCCCTGAGCTGGGGCTGTGGGCGGGAGCCCAGGCACGCAGGGGCAGGCCCCAACCAGCTGCACACGTCTCTGCTGGGGAGGAGAGCGCTAGGGAAGCTACGTGTGTGAGTCAGCTGCTGGGCGCCCAGGGAGTCAGCCTCCGGGTGTGCGTGGCTGCAGACCCCAGCCAGGGGCCCTGGGAACCTGGTGCACTCCGTGCGGCGCAGAGTCTGGGCGGCCAAGCAACCACTGGAGGAGCCCTGCACTAGCCCTTCCCTTCCTCGCACAGAGCTCTCCCTGCTGGAGCCCTTGGCAGTGTGCAAGCCAGCGGACCCTAAGCCCTCCCCAAGGACGCCTGGGGCCGAGGTGCAAAGGCAAGGCAGTAGCGGAGCTGAGGCCAGGAAGGCGCCAGTGGCGTCTCCCAGCCTCGCGCAGCCGGCTCCTTCCTGGGCAGGAAGCCTAGCAGCGAGGCAAGTCTGGGCAAGGCTCGCCCAGGGCAGAGCAGCCTCGCGCCAGCAACTCTGCCAGATCGGGCCTCTGAGCAGAGCTGGAGCTCTGCCGTCCAGGAGGCGCACTCGGCTCCAGCCAAGTAGGGCTTGAGCCAAACGAGGCTGGGCTGCCTCTTCTTCCCTCGAGGAGGCTCGCCTCCCCGCCAGCTGTTCACTCGGCTTCCAGGTGGGGGCGCTCTGCGCCTCCTGCAGGGCTTTGCTCAGGGGCAGCTTGCCCTGAGCTGGGGCTGTGGGCGGGAGCCCAGGCACGCAGGGGCAGGCCCCAACCAGCTGCACACGTCTCTGCTGGGGAGGAGGGCGCCTGGGAAGCTACCTGTGTGAAACAGCTGCTGGGTGCCCAGGGAGTCAGCCTCCAGGTGTGCGTGGCTGCAGACCCCAGCCAGGGGCCCTGGGAACCTGGTGCACTCCGTGCGGCGCTGAGTCTGGGCGGCCAAGCAACCACTGGAGGAGCCCTGCACTAGCCCTTCCCTTCCCTCGCACAGAGCTCTCCCTGCTGGAGCCCTTGGCAGTGTGCAAGCCAGCGGACCCTAAGCCCTCCCCAAGGACGCCTGGGGCCTAGGTGCAAAGGCAAGGCAGGAGCGGAGCTGAGGCCAGGAAGGCGCCAGTGGCGTCTCCCAGCCTCGCGCAGCCGGCTCCTTCCTGGGCAGGAAGCCTAGCAGCGAGGCAAGTCTGGGCAAGGCTCGCCCAGGGCAGAGCAGCCTCGCGCCAGCAACTCTGCCAGATCGGGCCTCTGAGCAGAGCTGGAGCTCTGCCGTCCTGGAGGCGCACTCCGCTCCAGCCAAGTAGGGCTTGAGCCAAACGAGGCTGGGCTGCCTCTTCTTCCCTCGAGGAGGCTCGCCTCCCCGCCAGCTGTTCACTCGGCTTCCAGGTGGGGGCGCTCTGCGCCTCCTGCAGGTCTTGGCTCAGGGGCTGCTTGCCCTGAGCTGGGGCTGTGGGCGGGAGCCCAGGCACGCAGGGGCAGGCCCCAACCAGCTGCACACGTCTCTGCTGGGGAGGAGAGCGCTAGGGAAGCTACGTGTGTGAGGCAGCTGCTGGGCGCCCAGGGAGTCAGCCTCCGGGTGTGTGTGGCTGCAGACCCCAGCCAGGGGCCCTGGGAACCTGGTGCACTCCGTGCGGCGCTGAGTCTGGGCGGCCAAGCAACCACTGGAGGAGCCCTGCACTAGCCCTTCCCTTCCTCGCACAGAGCTCTCCCTGCTGGAGCCCTTGGCAGTGTGCAAGCCACCGGCCCCTAAGCCCTCCCAAAGGACGCCTGGGGCCGAGGTGCAAAGGCAAGGCAGGAGCGGAGCTGAGGCCAGGAAGGCGCCAGTGGCGTCTCCCAGCCTCGCGCAGCCTGCTCCTTCCTGGGCAGGAAGCCTAGCAGCGAGGCAAGTCTGGGCAAGGCTCGCCCAGGGCAGAGCAGCCTCGCGCCAGCAACTCTGCCAGATCGGGCCTCTGAGCAGAGCTGGATCTCTGCCGTCCTGGAGGCGCACTCGGCTCCAGCCAAGTAGGGCTTGAGCCAAACGAGACTGGGCTGCCTCTTCTTCCCTCGAGGAGGCTCGCCTCCCCGCCAGCTGTTCACTCGGCTTCCAGGTGGGGGCGCTCTGCGCCTCCTGCAGGTCTTGGCTCAGGGGCTGCTTGCCCTGAGCTGGGGCTGTGGGCGGGAGCCCAGGCACGCAGGGGCAGGCCCCAACCAGCTGCACACGTCTCTGCTGGGGAGGAGGGCGCTAGGGAAGCTACGTGTTTGAAACAGCTGCTGGGCGCCCATGGAGTCAGCCTCCCGGTGTGCGTGGCTGCAGACCCCAGCCAGGGGCCCTGGGAACCTGGTGCACTCCGTGCGGCGCTGAGTCTGGGCGGCCAAGCAACCACTGGAGGAGCCCTGCACTAGCCCTTCCCTTCCCTCGCACAGAGCTCTCCCTGCTGGAGCCCTTGGCAGTGTGCAAGCCAGCGGACCCTAAGCCCTCCCCAAGGACGCCTCGGGCCTAGGTGCAAAGGCAAGGCAGGAGCGGAGCTGAGGCCAGGAAGGCGCCAGTGGCGTCTCCCAGGCTCGCGCAGCCGGCTCCTTCCTGGGCAGGAAGCCTAGCAGCAAGGCAAGTCTGGGCAAGGCTCGCCCAGGGCAGAGCAGCCTCGCGCCAGCAACTCTGCCAGATCGGGCCTCTGAGCATAGCTGGAGCTCTGCCGTCCTGGAGGCGCACTCGGCTCCAGCCAAGTAGGGCTTGAGCCAAACGAGGCTGGGCTGCCTCTTCTTCCCTCGAGGAGGCTCGCCTCCCCGCCAGCTGTTCACTCGGCTTCCAGGTGGGGGCGCTCTGCGCCTCCTGCAGGGCTTGGCTCAGGGGCTGCTTGCCCTGAGCTGGGGCTGTGGGCGGGAGCCCAGGCACGCAGGGGCAGGCCCCAACCAGCTGCACACGTCTCTGCTGGGGAGGAGAGCGCTAGGGAAGCTACGTGTGTGAGTCAGCTGCTGGGCGCCCAGGGAGTCAGCCTCCGGGTGTGCGTGGCTGCAGACCCCAGCCAGGGGCCCTGGGAACCTGGTGCACTCCGTGCGGCGCTGAATCTGGGCGGCCAAGCAACCACTGGAGGAGCCCTGCACTAGCCCTTCCCTTCCCTCGCACAGAGCTCTCCCTGCTGGAGCCCTTGGCAGTGTGCAAGCCAGCGGACCCTAAGCCCTCCCCAAGGACGCCTGGGGCCGAGGTGCAAAGGCAAGGCAGGAGCGGAGCTGAGGCCAGGAAGGCGCCAGTGGCGTCTCCCAGCCTCGCGCAGCCGGCTCCTTCCCGGGCAGGAAGCCTAGCAGCGAGGCAAGTCTGGGCAAGGCTCGCCCAGGGCAGAGCAGCCTCGCGCCAGCAACTCTGCCAGATCGGGCCTCTGAGCAGAGCTGGAGCTCTGCCGTCCTGGAGGCGCACTCGGCTCCAGCCAAGTAGGGCTTGAGCCAAACGACGCTGGGCTACCTCTTCTTCCCTCGAGGAGGCTCGCCTCCCCGCCAGCTGTTCACTCGGCTTCCAGGTGGGGGCGCTCTGGGCCTCCTGCAGGTCTTGGCTCAGGGGCTGCTTGCCCTGAGCTGGGGCTGTGGGCGGAGCCCAGGCACGCAGGGGCAGGCCCCAACCAGCTGCACACCTCTCTGCTGGGGAGGAGAGCGCTAGGGAAGCTACGTGTGTGAGGCAGCTGCTGGGTGCCCAGGGAGTCAGCCTCCGGGTGTGCGTGGCTACAGACCCCAGCCAGGGGCCCTGGGAACCTGGTGCACTCCGTGCGGCGCTGAGTCTGGGCGGCCAAGCAACCACTGGAGGAGCCCTGCACTAGCCCTTCCCTTCCCTCACACAGAGCTCTCCCTGCTGGAGCCCTTGGCAGTGTGCAAGCCAGCGGACCCTAAGCCCTCCCCAAGGACGCCTCGGGCCTAGGTGCCAAGGCAAGTCAGGAGCGGAGCTGGGGCCAGGAAGGCGCCAGTGGCGTCTCCCAGCCTCGCGCAGCCGGCTCCTTCCTGGGCAGGAAGCCTAGCAGCGAGGCAAGTCTGGGCAAGGCTCGCCCAGGGCAGAGCAGCCTCGCGCCAGCAACTCTGCCAGATCTGGCCTCTAAGCAGAGCTGGAGCTCTGCCGTCCTGGAGGCGCACTCGGCTCCAGCCAAGTAGGGCTTGAGCCAAACGAGGCTGGGCTGCCTCTTCTTCCCTCGAGTAGGCTCGCCTCCCCGCCAGCTGTTCACTCGGCTTCCAGGTGGGGGCGCTCTGCGCCTCCTGCAGGTCTTGGCTCAGGGGCTGCTTGCCCTGAGCTGGGGCTGTGGGCGGGAGCCCAGGCACGCAGGGGCAGGCCCCAACCAGCTGCACACGTCTCTGCTGGGTAGGAGAGCGCTAGGGAAGCTACGTGTGTGAGTCAGCTGCTGGGCGCCCAGGGAGTCAGCCTCCGGGTGTGCGTGGCTGCAGACCCCAGCCAGGGGCCCTGGGAACCTGGTGCACTCCGTGCGGCGCTGAGTCTGGGCGGCCAAGCAACCACTGGAGGAGCCCTGCACTAGCCCTTCCCTTCCTCGCACAGAGCTCTCCCTGCTGGAGCCCTTGGCAGTGTGCAAGCCACCGGCCCCTAAGCCCTCCCCAAGGACGCCTGGGGCCTAGGTGCAAAGGCATGGCAGGAGCGGAGCTGAGGCCAGGAAGGCGCCAGTGGCGTCTCCCAGCCTCGCGCAGCCGGCTCCTTCCTGGGCAGGAAGCCTAGCAGCGAGGCAAGTCTGGGCAAGGCTCGCCCAGGGCAGAGCAGCCTCGCGCCAGCAACTCTGCCAGATCGGGCCTCTGAGCAGAGCTGGAGCTCTGCCGTCCTGGAGGCGCACTCGGCTCCAGCCAAGTAGGGCTTGAGCCAAACGAGGCTGGGCTGCCTCTTCTTCCCTCGAGGAGGCTCGCCTCCCCGCCAGCTGTTCACTCGGCTTCCAGGTGGGGGCGCTCTGGGCCTCCTGCAGGTCTTGGCTCAGGGGCTGCTTGCCCTGAGCTGGGGCTGTGGGTGGGAGCCCAGGCACGCAGGGGCAGGCCCCAACCAGCTGCACACGTCTCTGCTGGGGAGGAGAGCGCTAGGGAAGCTACGTGTGTGAGGCAGCTGCTGGGTGCCCAGGGAGTCAGCCTCCGGGTGTGCGTGGCTGCAGACCCCAGCAAGGGGCCCTGGGAACCTGGTGCACTCCGTGCGGCGCTGAGTCTGTGCGGCCAAGCAACCACTGGAGGAGCCCTGCACTAGCCCTTCCCTTCCCTCACACAGAGCTCTCCCTGCTGGAGCCCTTGGCAGTGTGCAAGCAAGCGGACCCTAAGCCCTCCCCAAGGACGCCTGGGGCCTAGGTGCCAAGGCAAGGCAGGAGCGGAGCTGAGGCCAGGAGGGCGCCAGTGGTGTCTCCCAGCCTTGCGCATCCTGCTCCTTCCTGGGCAGGAAGCCTAGCAGCGAGGCAAGTCTGGGCAAGGCTCGCCCAGGGCAGAGCAGCCTCGCGCCAGCAACTCTGCCAGATCGGGCCTCTGAGCAGAGCTGGAGCTCTGCCGTCCTGGAGGCGCACTCGGCTCCAGCCAAGTAGGGCTTGAGCCAAACGAGGCTGGGCTGCCTCTTCTTCCCTCGAGGAGGCTCGCCTCCCCGCCAGCTGTTCACTCGTCTTCCAGGTGGGGGCGCTCTGCGCCTCCTGCAGGTCTTGGCTCAGGGGCTGCTTGCCCTGAGCTGGGGCTGTGGGCGGGAGCCCAGGCACGCAGGGGCAGGCCCCAACCAGCTGCACACGTCTCTACTGGGGAGGAGAGCGCTAGGGAAGCTACGTGTGTGAGGCAGCTGCTGGGCGCCCAGGGAGTCAGCCTCCGGGTGTGCGTGGCTGCAGACCCCAGCCAGGGGCCCTGGGAACCTGGTGCACTCCGTGCGGCGCTGAGTCTGGGCGGCCAAGCAACCACTGGAGGAGCCCTGCACTAGCCCTTCCCTTCCTCGCACAGAGCTCTCCCTGCTGGAGCCCTTGGCAGTGTGCAAGCCAGGTGACCCTAAGCCCTCCCCAAGGACGCCTGGGGCCTAGGTGCAAAGGCAAGGCAGGAGCGGAGCTGAGGCCAGGAAGGCGCCAGTGGCGTCTCCCAGCCTCGCGCAGCCGGCTCCTTCCTGGGCAGGAAGCCTAGCAGCGAGGCAAGTCTGGGCAAGGCTCGCCCAGGGCAGAGCAGCCTCGCGCCTGCAACTCTGCCAGATCGGGCCTCTGAGCAGAGCTGGAGCTCTGCCGTCCTGGAGGCGCACTCCGCTCCAGCCAAGTAGGGCTTGGCCAAACGAGGCTGGGCTGCCTCTTCTTCCCTCGAGGAGGCTCGCCTCCCCGCCAGCTGTTCTTTCGGATTCCAGGTGGGGGCGCTCTGCGCCTCCTGCAGGTCTTGGCTCAGGGGCTGCTTGCCCTGAGCTGGGGCTGAGGGCGGGAGCCCAGGCACGCAGGGGCAGGCCCCAACCAGCTGCACACGTCTCTGCTGGGGAGGAGAGCGCTAGGGAAGCTACGTGTGTGAGGCAGCTGCTGGGAGCCCAGGGAGTCAGCCTCCGGGTGTGCGTGGCTGCAGACCCCAGCCAGGGGCCCTGGGAACCTGGTGCACTCCGTGCAGCGCTGAGTCTGGGCGGCCAAGCAACCACTGGAGGAGCCCTGCACTAGCCCTTCCCTTCCCTCGCACAGAGCTCTCCCTGCTGGAGCCCTTGGCAGTGTGCAAGCCAGCGGACCCTAAGCCGTCCCCAAGGACGCCTCGGGCCTAGGTGCAAAGGCAAGGCAGGAGCGGAGCTGAGGCCAGGAAGGCGCCAGTGGCGTCTCCCAGCCTCGCGCAGCCGGCTCCTTCCTGGGCAGGAAGCCTAGCAGCGAGGCAAGTCTGGGCAAGGCTCGCCCAGGGCAGAGCAGCCTCGCGCCAGCAACTCTGCCAGATCGGGCCTCTGAGCAGAGCTGGAGCTCTGCCGTCCTGGAGGCGCACTCGGCTCCAGCCAAGTAGGGCTTGAGCCAAACGAGGCTGGGCTGCCTCTTCTTCCCTCGAGGAGGCTCGCCTCCCCGCCAGCTGTTCACTCGGCTTCCACGTGGGGGCGCTCTGCGCCTCCTGCAGGTCTTGGCTCAGGGGCTGCTTGCCCTGAGCTGGGGCTGTGGGCGGGAGCCCAGGCACGCAGGGGCAGGCCCCAACCAGCTGCACACGTCTCTGCTGGGGAGGAGAGCGCTAGGGAAGCTATGTGTGTGAGGCAGCTGCTGGGTGCCCAGGGAGTCAGCCTCCGGGTGTGCGTGGCTGCAGACCCCAGCCAGGGGCCCTGGGAACCTGGTGCACTCCGTGCGGCGCTGAGTCTGGGCGGCCAAGCAACCACTGGAGGAGCCCTGCACTAGCCCTTCCCTTCCCTCGCACAGAGCTCTCCCTGCTGGAGCCCTTGGCAGTGTGCAAGCCACCGGCCCCTAAGCCCTCCCCAAGGACGCCTGGGGCCTAGGTGCAAAGGCAAGGCAGGAGCGGAGCTGAGGCCAGGAAGGCCCCACTGGCGTCTCCCAGCCTCGTGCAGCCGGCTCCTTCCTGGGCAGGAAGCCTAGCAGCGAGGCAAGTCTGGGCAAGGCTCGCTCAGGGCAGAGCAGCCTCGCGCCAGCAACTCTGCCAGATCGGGCCTCTGAGCAGGGCTGGAGCTCTGCCGTCCTGGAGGCGCATTCGGGTCCAGCCAAGTAGGGCTTGAGCCAAACGAGGCTGGGCTGCCTCTTCTTCCCTCGAGGAGGCTCGCCTCCCCGCCAGCTGTTCACTCGGCTTCCAGGTGGGGGCGCTCTGCGCCTCCTGCAGGTCTTGGCTCAGGGGCTGCTTGCCCTGAGCTGGGGCTGTGGGCGGGAGCCCAGGCACGCAGGGGCAGGCCCCAACCAGCTGCACACGTCTCTGCTGGGGAGGAGAGCGCTAGGGAAGCTACGTGTGTGAGGCAGCTGCAGGGCG
Source organism: Ovis canadensis (assembly GCF_042477335.2). Classification (NCBI taxonomy): domain Eukaryota; kingdom Metazoa; phylum Chordata; class Mammalia; order Artiodactyla; family Bovidae; genus Ovis; species Ovis canadensis. Next base: position 7,417,284 of record NC_091727.1, on the reverse strand, counting down.
CCCAGGGAGTCAGCCTCCGGGGGTGCGTGGCTGCAGACCGCAGCCAGGGGCCCTGGGAACCTGGTGCACTCGGTGCGGGGCTGAGTCTGGGCGGCCAAGCAAGCACTGGAGGAGCCCTGCACTAGCCCTTCCCTTCCTCGCACAGAGCTCTACCTGCTGGAGCCCTTGGCAGTGTGGCAGCAACCGGCCCCTAAGCCCTCCCCAAGGACGCCTTGGGCCTAGGTGCAAAGGCAAGGCAGGAGCGGAGCTGAGGCCAGGAAGGCGACAGTGGCGTCTCCCAGCCTCGCGCAGCCTGCTCCTTCCTGGGCAGGAAGCCTAGCAGCGAGGCAAGTCTGGGCAAGGCTCGCCCAGGGCAGAGCAGCCTCGCGCCAGCAACTCTGCCAGATCAGGCCTCTGAGCAGAGCTGGAGCTCTGCCGTCCTGGAGGCGCACTCGGCTCCAGCCAAGTAGGGCTTGAGCCAAACTAGGCTGGGCTGCCTCTTCTTCCCTCGAGGAGGCTCGCCTCCCCGCCAGCTGTTCACTCGTCTTCCAGGTGGGGGCGCTCTGCGCCTCCTGCAGGTCTTGGCTCAGGGGCTGCTTGCCCTGAGCTGGGGCTGTGGGCGGGAGCCCAGGCACGCAGGGGCAGGCCCCAACCAGCTGCACACGTCTCTGCTGGGGAGGAGAGCGCTAGGGAAGCTACGTGTGTGAGGCAGCTGCTGTGCGCCCAGGGAGTCAGCCTCCGGTTGTGCGTGGCTGCAGACCCCAGCCAGGGGTCCTGGGAACCTGGTGCACTCCGTGCTGCGCTGAGTCTGGGCGGCCAAGCAACCACTGAAGGAGCCCTGCACTAGCCCTTCCCTTCCCTCGCACGGAGCTCTCCCTGCTGGAGCCCTTTGCAGTGTGCAAGCCAGCGGACCCTAAGCCCTCCCAAAGGACGCCTGGGGCCTAGGTGCAAAGGCAAGGCAGGAGCAGAGCTGAGGCCAGGAAGGCGCCAGTGGCGTCTCCCAGCCTCGCACAGCCGGCTCCTTCCTGGGCAGGAAGCCTAGCAGAGAGGCAAGTCTGGGCAAGGCTCGCCCAGGGCAGAGCAGCCTCGCGCCAGCAACTCTGCCAGATCGGGCCTCTGAGCAGAGCTGGAGCTCTGCCGTCCTGGAGGCGCACTCGGCTCCAGCCAAGTAGGGCTTGAGCCAAACGAGGCTGGGCTGCCTCTTCTTCCCTAGAGGAGGCTCGCCTCCCCGCCAGCTGTTCACTCGGCTTCCAGGTGGGGGCGCTCTTCGCCTCCTGCAGGGCTTGGCTCAGGGGCTGCTCGCCCTGAGCTGGGGCTGTGGGCGGGAGCCCAGGCACGCAGGGGCAGGCCCCAACCAGCTGCACACGTCTCTGCTGGGGAGGAGAGCGCTAGGGAAGCTACGTGTGTGAGGCAGCTGCTGGGTGCCCAGGGAGTCAGCCTCCGGGTGTGCGTGGCTGCAGACCCCAGCCAGGGGCCCTGGGAACCTGGTGCACTCCGTGCGGCGCTGAGTCTGGGCGGCCAAGCAACCACTGGAGGAGCCCTGCACTAGCCCTTCCCTTCCCTCGCACAGAGCTCTCCCTGCTGGAGCCCTTGGCAGTGTGCAAGCCACCGGCCCCTAAGCCCTCCCAAAGGACGCCTGGGGCCTAGGTGCAAAGGCAAGGCAGGAGCGGAGCTGAGGCCAGGAAGGCGCCAGTGGCGTCTCCCAGCCTCGCGCAGCCGGCTCCTTCCTGGGCAGGAAGCCTAGCAGCGAGGCAAGTCTGGGCAAGGCTCGCTCAGGGCAGAGCAGCCTCGCGCCAGCAACTCTGCCAGATCGGGCCTCTGAGCAGAGCTGGAGCTCTGCCGTCCTGGAGGCGCACTCGGCTCCAGCCAAGTAGGGCTTGAGCCAAACGAGGCTGGGCTGCCTCTTCTTCCCTCGAGGAGGCTCGCCTCCCCGCCAGCTGTTCACTCGGCTTCCAGGTGGGGGCGCTCTGCGCCTCCTGCAGGTCTTGGCTCAGGGGCTGCTTGCCCTGAGCTGGGGCTGTGGGCGGGAGCCCAGGCACGCAGGGGCAGGCCCCAACCAACTGCACACGTCTCTGCTGGGGAGGAGAGCGCTAGGGAAGCTACGTGTGTGAGGCAGCTGCTGGGCGCCCAGGGAGTCAGCCTCCGGGTGTGCGTGGCTGCAGACCGCAGCCAGGGGCCCTGGGAACCTGGTGCACTCCGTGCGGCGCTGAGTCTGGGCGGCCAAGCAACCACTGGAGGAGCCCTGCACTAGCCCTTCCCTTCCTCGCACAGAGCTCTCCCTGCTGGAGCCCTTGGCAGTATGGCAGCAACCGGCCCCTAAGCCCTCCCCAAGGACGCCTTGGGCCTAGGTGCAAAGGCAAGGCAGGAGCGGAGCTGAGGCCAGGAAGGCGCCAGTGGCGTCTCCCAGCCTCGCGCAGCCGGCTACTTCCTGGGCAGGAAGCCTAGCAGCGAGGCAAGTCTGGGCAAGGCTTGCCCAGGGCAGAGCAGCCTCGCGCCAGCAACTCTGCCAGATCGGGCCTCTGAGCAGAGCTGGAGCTCTGCCGTCCTGGAGGGGCACTCGGCTCCAGCCAAGTAGGGCTTGAGCCAAACGAGGCTGGGCTGCCTCTTCTTCCCTCGAGGAGGCTCGCCTCCCCGCCAGCTGTTCACTCGGCTTCCAGGTGGGGGCGCTCTGCACCTCCTGCAGGGCTTGGCTCAGGGGCTGCTTGCCCTGAGCTGGGGCTGTGGGCGGGAGCCCAGGCACGCAGGGGCAGGCCCCAACCAGCTGCACACCTCTCTGCTGGGGAGGAGAGCGCTAGGGAAGCTACGTGTGTGAGGCAGCTGCTGGGTGCCCAGGGAGTCAGCCTCCGGGTGTGCGTGGCTGCAGACCCCAGCCAGGGGCCCTGGGAACCTGGTGCACTCCGTGCGGCGCTGAGTCTGGGCGGCCAAGCAACCACTGGAGGAGCCCTGCACTAGCCCTTCCCTTCCTCGCACAGAGCTCTCCCTGCTGGAGCCCTTGGCAGTGTGGCAGCAACCGGCCCCTAAGCCCTCCCCAAGGACGCCTTGGGCCTAGGTGCAAAGGCAAGGCAGGAGCGGAGCTGAGGCCAGGAAGGCGCCAGTGGCGTCTCCCAGCCTCGCGCAGCCTGCTCCTTCCTGGGCAGGAAGCCTAGCAGCGAGGAAAGTCTGGGCAAGGCTCGCCCAGGGCAGAGCAGCCTCGCGCCAGCAACTCTGCCAGATCGGGCCTCTGAGCAGAGCTGGAGCTCTGCCGTCCTGGAGGCGCACTCGGCTCCAGCCAAGTAGGGCTTGAGCCAAACGAGGCTGGGCTGCCTCTTCTTCCCTCGAGGAGGCTCGCCTCCCCGCCAGCTGTTCACTCGGCTTCCAGGTGGGGGCGCTCTGCGCCTCCTGCAGGTCTTGGCTCAGGGGCTGCTTGCCCTGAGCTGGGGCTGTGGGCGGGAGCCCAGGCACGCAGGGGCAGGCCCCAACCAGCTGCACACGTCTCTGCTGGGGAGGAGAGCGCTAGGGAAGCTACGTGTGTGAGGCAGCTGCTGGGAGCCCAGGGAGTCAGCCTCCGGGTGTGCGTGGCTGCAGACCCCAGCCAGGGGCCCTGGGAACCTGGTGCACTCCGTGCGGGGCTGAGTCTGGGCGGCCAAGCAACCACTGAAGGAGCCCTGCACTAGCCCTTCCCTTCCCTCCCACAGAGCTCTCCCTGCTGGAGCCCTTTGCAGTGTGCAAGCCAGCGGACCCTTGGCCCTCCCCAAGGACGCCTGGGGCCTAGGTGCAAAGGCAAGGCAGGAGCGGAGCTGAGGCCAGGAAGGCGCCAGTGGCGTCTCCCAGCCTCGCGCAGCCTGCTCCTTCCTGGGCAGGAAGCCTAGCAGCGAGGAAAGTCTGGGCAAGGCTCGCCCAGGGCAGAGCAGCCTCGCGCCAGCAACTCTGCCAGATCGGGCCTCTGAGCAGAGCTGGAGCTCTGCCGTCCTGGAGGCGCACTCGGCTCCAGCCAAGTAGGGCTTGAGCCAAACGAGGCTGGGCTGCCTCTTCTTCCCTCGAGGAGGCTCGCCTCCCCGCCAGCTGTTCACTCGGCTTCCAGGTGGGGGCGCTCTGCGCCTCCTGCAGGTCTTGGCTCAGGGGCTGCTTGCCCTGAGCTGGGGCTGTGGGCGGGAGCCCAGGCACGCAGGGGCAGGCCCCAACCAGCTGCACACGTCTCTGCTGGGGAGGAGAGCGCTAGGGAAGCTACGTGTGTGAGGCAGCTGCTGGGAGCCCAGGGAGTCAGCCTCCGGGTGTGCGTGGCTGCAGACCCCAGCCAGGGGCCCTGGGAACCTGGTGCACTCCGTGCGGGGCTGAGTCTGGGCGGCCAAGCAACCACTGAAGGAGCCCTGCACTAGCCCTTCCCTTCCCTCGCACAGAGCTCTCCCTGCTGGAGCCCTTTGCAGTGTGCAAGCCAGCGAACCCTTGGCCCTCCCCAAGGACGCCTGGGGCCTAGGTGCAAAGGCAAGGCAGGAGCGGAGCTGAGGCCAGGAAGGCGCCAGTGGCGTCTCCCAGCCTCGCGCAGCCGGCTCCTTCCTGGGCAGGAAGCCTAGCAGCGAGGCAAGTCTGGGCAAGGCTCGCCCAGGGCAGAGCAGCCTCGCGCCAGCAACTCTGCCAGATCGGGCCTCTGAGCAGAGCTGGAGCTCTGCCGTCCTGGAGGCGCACTCGGCTCCAGCCAAGTAGGGCTTGAGCCAAACGAGGCTGGGCTGCCTCTTCTTCCCTCGAGGAGGCTCGCCTCCCCGCCAGCTTTTCACTCGGCTTCCAGGTGGGGGCGCTCTGCGCCTCCTGCAGGGCTTGGCTCAGGGGCTGCTTGCCCTGAGCTGGGGCTGTGGGCGGGAGCCCAGGCACGCAGGGGCAGGCCCCAACCAGCTGCACACGTCTCTGCTGGGGAGGAGGCCACTAGGGAAGCTACGTGTGTGAGGCAGCTGCTGGGCGCCCATGGAGTCAGCCTCCAGGTGTACGTGGCTGCAGACCCCAGCCAGGGGCCCTGGGAACCTGGTGCACTCCGTGCGGCGCTGAGTCTGGGCGGCCAAGCAACCACTGGAGGAGCCCTGCACTAGCGCTTCCCTTCCTCGCACAGAGCTCTCCCTGCTGGAGCCCTTGGCAGTGTGCAAGCCAGCGGATCCTAAGCCCTCCCCAAGGACGCCTGGGACCTAGGTGCAAAGGCAAGGCAGGAGCGGAGCTGAGGCCAGGAAGGCGCCAGTGGCGTCTCCCAGCCTCGCGCAGCCGGCTCCTTCCTGGGCAGGAAGCCTAGCAACGAGGCAAGTCTGGGCAAGGCTCGCCCAGGGCAGAGCAGCCTCGCGCCAGCAACTCTGCCAGATCGGGCCTCTGAGCAGAGCTGGAGCTCTGCCGTCCTGGAGGCCCACTCGGCTCCAGCCAAGTAGGGCTTGAGCCAAACGAGCCTGGGCTGCCTCTTCTTCCCTCGAGGAGGCTCGCCTCCCCGCCAGCTGTTCACTCGGCTTCCAGGTGGGGGCGCTCTGCGCCTCCTGCAGGGCTTGGCTCAGGGGCTGCTTGCCCTGAGCTGGGGCTGTGGGCGGGAGCCCAGGCACGCAGGGGCAGGCCCCAACCAGCTGCACACGTCTCTGCTGGGGAGGAGGGCGCTAGGGAAGCTACGTGTGTGAGGCAGCTGCTGAGCGCCCATGGAGTCAGCCTCCAGGTGTACGTGGCTGCAGACCCCAGCCAGGTGCCCTGGGAACCTGGTGCACTCCGTGCGGCGCTGAGTCTGGGCGGCCAAGCAACCACTGGAGGAGCCCTGCACTAGCCCTTCCCTTCCTCGCACAGAGCTCTCCCTGCTGGAGCCCTTGGCAGTGTGCAAGCCATCGGATCCTAAGCCCTCCCCAAGGACGCCTGGGGCCTAGGTACAAAGGCAAGGCAGGAGCGGAGCTGAGGCCAGGAAGGCGCCAGTGGCGTCTCCCAGCCTCGCGCAGCCGGCTCCTTCCTGGGCAGGAAGCCTAGCAGCGAGGCAAGTCTGGGCAAGGCTCGCCCAGGGCAGAGCAGCCTCGCGCCAGCAACTCTGCCAGATCGGGCCTCTGAGCAGAGCTGGAGCTCTGCCGTCCTGGAGGCGCCCTCGGCTCCAGCCAAGTAGGGCTTGAGCCAAACGAGGTTTGGCTGTCTCTTCTTCCCTCGAGGAGGCTCGCCTCCCCGCCAGCTGTTCACTCGGCTTCCAGGTGGGGGCGCTCTGCGCCTCCTGCAGGTCTTGGCTCAGGGGCTGCTTGCCCTGAGCTGGGGCTGTGGGCGGGAGCCCAGGCACGCATGGGCAGGCCCCAACCAGCTGCACACGTCTCTGCTCGGGAGGAGAGCGCTAGGGAAGCTACGTGTGTGAGGCAGCTGCTGGGCGCCCAGGGAGTCAGCCTCCGGGTGTGCGTGGCTGCAGACCCCAGCCAGGGGCCCTGGGAACCTGGTGCACTCCGTGCGGCGCTGAGTCTGGGCCGCTAAGCAACCACTGGAGGAGCCCTGCACTAGCCCTTCCCTTCCCTCGCACAGAGCTCTCCCTGCTGGAGCCCTTGGCAGTGTGCAAGCCAGCGGACCCTAAGCCCTCCCAAAGGACGCCTGGGGCCTAGGTGCAAAGGCAAGGCAGGAGCGGAGCTGAGGCCAGGAATGCGCCAGTGGCATCTCCCAGCCTCGCGCAGCCGGCTCCTTCCTGGGCAGGAAGCCTAGCAGCGAGGCAAGTCTGGGCAAGGCTCGCCCAGGGCAGAGCAGCCTCGCGCCAGCAACTCTGCCAGATCGGGCCTCTGAGCAGAGCTGGAGCTCTGCCGTCCTGGAGGCGCACTCGGCTCCAGCCAAGTAGGGCTTGAGCCAAACGAGGCTGGGCTGCCTCTTCTTCCCTCGAGGAGGCTCGCCTCCCCGCCAGCTGTTCACTCGGCTTCCAGGTGGGGGCGCTCTGCGCCTCCAGCAGGTCTCGGTTCAGGGGCTGCTTGCCCTGAGCTGGGGCTGTGGGCGGGAGCCCAGGCACGCAGGGGCAGGCCCCAACCAGCTGCACACGTCTCTGCTGGGGAGGAGAGCGCTAGGGAAGCTACGTGTGTGAGGCAGCTGCTGGGCACCCAAGGAGTCAGCCTCCGGGTGTGCGTGGCTGCAGACCCCAGCCAGGGGCCCTGGGAACCTGGTGCACTCCGTGCGGCGCTGAGTCTGGGCGGCCAAGCAACCACTGGAGGAGCCCTGCACTAGCCCTTCCCTTCCCTCGCACAGAGCTCTCCCTGCTGGAGCCCTTGGCAGTGTGCAAGCCACCAGCCCCTAAGCCCTCCCAAAGGACGCCTGGGGCCTAGGTGCAAAGGCAAGGCAGGAGCGGAGCTGAGGGCAGGAAGGCGCCAGTGGCGTCTCCCAGCCTCGCGCAGCCTGCTCCTTCCTGGGCAGGAAGCCTAGCAGCGAGGCAAGTCTGGGCAAGGCTCGCCCAGGGCAGAGCAGCCTCGCGCCAGCAACTCTGCCAGATCGGGCCTCTGAGCAGAGCTGGAGCTCTGCCGTCCTGGAGGCGCCCTCGGCTCCAGCCAAGTAGGGCTTGAGCCAAACGAGGTTTGGCTGCCTCTTCTTCCCTCGAGGAGGCTCGCCTCCCCTCCAGCTGTTCACTCGGCTTCCAAGTGGGGGCGCTCTGCGCCTCCTGCAGGTCTTGGCTCAGGGGCTGCTTGCCCTGAGCTGGGGCTGTGGGCGGGAGCCCAGGCACGCAGGGGCAGGCCCCAAGCAGCTGCACACGTCTCTGCTGGGGAGGAGAGCGCTAGGGAAGCTACGTGTGTGAGGCAGCTGCTGGGCGCCCAGGGAGTCAGCCTCCGGGTGTGCGTGGCTGCAGACCCCAGCCAGGGGCCCTGGGAACCTGGTGCACTCCGTGCGGCGCTGAGTCTGGGCGGCCAAGCAACCACTGGAGGAGCCCTGCACTAGCCCTTCCCTTCCTCGCACAGAGCTCTCCCTGCTGGAGCCCTTGGCAGTGTGCAAGCCACCGGCCCCTAAACCCTCCCAAAGGACGCCTGGGGCCTAGGTGCAAAGGCAAGGCAGGAGCGGAGCTGAGGCCAGGAAGGCGCCAGTGGCGTCTCCCAGCCTCGCGCAGCCTGCTCCTTCCTGGGCAGGAAGCCTAGCAGCGAGGCAAGTCTAGGCAAGGCTCGCCCAGGGCAGAGCAGCCTCGCGCCAGCAACTCTGCCAGATCGGGCCTCTGAGCAGAGCTGGAGCTCTGCCGTCCTGGAGGCGCACTCGGCTCCAGCCAAGTAGGGCTTGAGCCAAAGAGGCTGGGCTGCCTCTTCTTCCCTCGAGGAGGCTCGCCTCCCCGCCAGCTGTTCACTCAGCTTCCAGGTGGGGGCGCTCTGCGCCTCCTGCAGGTCTTGGCTCAGGGGCTGCTTGCCCTGAGCTAGGGCTGTGGGCGGGAGCCCAGGCACGCAGGGGCAGGCCCCAACCAGCTGCACACGTCTCTGCTGGGGAGGAGAGCGCTAGGGAAGCTACGTGTGTGAGGCAGCTGCAGGGCGCCCAGGGAGTCAGCCTCCGGGGGTGCGTGGCTGCAGACCCCAGCCAGGGGCCCTGGGAACCTGGTGCACTCCGTGCGGCGCTGAGTCTGGGCGGCCAAGCAACCACTGGAGGAGCCCTGCACTAGCCCTTCCCTTCCTCGCACAGAGCTCTCCCTGCTGGAGCCCTTGGCAGTGTGCAAGCCACCGGCCCCTAAGCCCTCCCAAAGGACGCCTGGGGCCTAGGTGCAAAGGCAAGGCAGGAGCGGAACTGAGGCCAGGAAGGCGCCAGTGGCGTCTCCCAGCCTCGCGCAGCCTGCTCCTTCCTGGGCAGGAGGCCTAGCAGCAAGGCAAGTCTGGGCAAGGCTCGCCCAGGGCAGAGCAGCCTCGCGCCAGCAACTCTGCCAGATCGGGCCTCTGAGCAGAGCTGGAGCTCTGCCGTCCTGGAGGCGCACTCGGCTCCAGCCAAGTAGGGCTTGAGCCAAACGAGGCTGGGCTGCCTCTTCTTCCCTCGAGGAGGCTCGCCTCCCCGCCAGCTGTTCACTCGGCTTCCAGGTGGGGGCGCTCTGCGCCTCCTGCAGGTCTTGGCTCAGGGGCTGCTTGCCCTGAGCTAGGGCTGTGGGCGGGAGCCCAGGCACGCAGGGGCAGGCCCAATCCAGCTGCACACGTCTCTGCTGGGGAGGAGAGCGCTAGGGAAGCTACGTGTGTGAGGCAGCTGCTGGGGGCCCAAGGAGTCAGCCTCCGGGGGTGCGTGGCTGCAGACCCCAGCCAGGGGCCCTGGGAACCTGCTGCACTCCGTGCGGCGCTGAGTCTGGGCGGCCAAGCAACCACTGGAGGAGCCCTGACTAGCCCTTCCCTTCCTCGCACAGAGCTCTCCCTGCTGGAGCCCTTGGCAGTGTGCAAGCCACCGGCCCCTAAGCCCTCCCAAAGGACGCCTGGGGCCTAGGTGCAAAGGCAAGGCAGGAGCGGAGCTGAGGCCAGGAAGGCGCCAGTGGCGTCTCCCAGCCTCGCGCAGCCTGCTCCTTCCTGGGCAGGAGGCCTAGCAGCAAGGCAAGTCTGGGCAAGGCTCGCCCAGGGCAGAGCAGCCTCGCGCCAGCAACTCTGCCAGATCGGGCCTCTGAGCAGAGCTGGAGCTCTGCCGTCCTGGAGGCGCACTCGGCTCGAGCCAAGTAGGGCTTGAGCCAAACGAGGCTGGGCTGCCTCTTCTTCCCTAGAGGAGGCTCGCCTCCCCGCCAGCTGTTCACTCGGCTTCCAGGTGGGGGCGCTCTGCGCCTCCTGCAGGTCTTGGCTCAGGGGCTGCTTGCCCTGAGCTGGGGCTGTGGGCGGGAGCCCAGGCACGCAGGGGCAGGCCCAAACCAGCTGCACACGTCTCTGCTGGGGAGGAGAGCGCTAGGGAAGCTACGTGTGTGAGGCAGCTGCTGGGGGCCCAAGGAGTCAGCCTCCGGGTGTGCGTGGCTGCAGACCCCAGCCAGGGGCCCTGGGAACCTGGTGCACTCCTTGCGGCGCTGAGTCTGGGCGGCCAAGCAACCACTGGAGGAGCCCTGCACTAGCCCTTCCCTTCCCTCGCACAGAGCTCTCCTTGCTGGAGCCCTTGGCAGTGTGCAAGCCACCAGCCCCTAAGCCCTCCCAAAGGACGCCTGGGGCCTACGTGCAAAGGCAAGGCAGGAGCGGAGCTGAGGCCAGGAAGGCGCCAGTGGCGTCTCCCAGCCTCGCGCAGCCTGCTCCTTCCTGGGCAGGAAGCCTAGCAGCGAGGCAAGTCTGGGCAAGGCTCGCCCAGGGCAGAGCAGCCTCGCGCCAGCAACTCTGCCAGATCGGGCCTCTGAGCAGAGCTGGAGCTCTGCCGTCCTTGAGGCGCACTCGGCTCCAGCCAAGTAGGGCTTGAGCCAAAGAGGCTGGGCTGCCTCTTCTTCCCTCGAGGAAGCTCGCCTCCCCGCCAGCTGTTCACTCGGCTTCCAGGTGGGGCGCTCTGCGCCTCCTGCAGGTCTTGGCTCAGGGGCTGCTTGCCCTGAGCTGGGGCTGTGGGCGGGAGCCCAGGCACGCAGGGGCAGGCCCCAACCAGCTGCACACGTCTCTGCTGGGGAGGTGAGCGCTAGGGAAGCTACGTGTGTGAGGCAGCTGCTGGGCGTCCAGGGAGTCAGCCTCCGGGTGTGGGTGGCTGCAGACCCCAGCCAGGGGCCCTGGGAACCTGGTGCACTCGGTTTGGCGCTGAGTCTTGGCGGCCAAGCAACCGCTGGAGGAGCCCTGCACTAGCCCTTCCCTTCCCTCACACAGAGCTCTTCCTGCTGGAGCCCTTGGCAGTGTGCAAGCCACCGGCCCCTAAGCCCTCCCCAAGGACACCTGGGGCCTAGGTGCAAAGGCAAGGCAGGAGCGGAGCTGAGGCCAGGAAGGGGCCCGTGGCATCTCCCAGCCTCGCGCACCGGTTCCTTCCTGGGAGGAAAGCCTAGCAGGGAGGCAAGTCTGGGAAAGGCTCGCCCAGGGCAGAGAAGCCTCGCGCCAGCAACTCTGCCAGATCGGGCCTCTGAGCAGAGCTGGAGCTCTGCCGTCCTGGAGGCGCACTCGGCTCCAGCCAAGTAGGGCTTGAGCCAAACGAGGCTGGGCTGCCTCTTCTTCCCTCGAGGAGGCTCGCTTCCCCGCCAGCTGTTCACTCGGCTTCCAGGTGGGGGCGCTCTGCGCCTCCTGCAGGTCTTGGCTCAGGGGCTGCTTGCCCTGAGCTGGGGCTGTGGGCGGGAGCCCACGCACGCAGGGGCAGGCCCCAACCAGCTGCACACGTCTCTGCTGGGGAGGAGCGCGCTAGGGAAGCTACGTGTGTGAGGCAGCTGCTGGGCGCCCAGGGAGTCAGCCTCCGGGTGTGCGAGGCTGCAGACCCCAGCCAGGGGCCCTGGGAACCTGGTGCACTCCGTGCGGCGCTGAGTCTGGGCGGCCAAGCAACCACTGGAGGAGCCCTGCACTTGCCCTTCCTTTCCATCGCACAGAGCTCTCCCTGCTGGAGCCCTTGGCAGTGTGCAAGCCAGCGGACCCTAAGCCTTTCCCAAGGACACCTGGGGCCTAGGTGCAAAGGCAAGGCAGGAGCGGAGCTGAGGCCAGGAAGGCGCCAGTGGCGTCTCCCAGCCTCGCGCAGCCTGCTCCTTCTTGGGCAGGAAGCCTAGCAGCGAGGCAAGTCTGGGCAAGGCTCGCCCAGGGCAGAGCAGCCTGGCGCCAGAAACTCTGCCAGATTGGGCCTCTGAGCAGAGCTGGAGCTCTTCCATCCTGGAGGCGCACTCGGCTCCAGCCAAGTAGGGCTTGAGCCAAACGAGGCTGGGCTGCCTCTTCTTCCCTCGAGGAGGCTCGCCTCCCCGCCAGCTCTTCACTCGGCTTCCAGGTGGGGGCGCTCTGCGCCTCCTGCAGGTCTTGGCTCAGGGGCTGCTTGCCCTGAGCTGGGGCTGTGGGCGGGAGCCCAGGCACGCAGGGGCAGGCCCAAACCAGCTGCACACGTCTCTGCTGGGGAGGAGAGCGCTAGGGAAGCTACGTGTGTGAGGCAGCTGCTGGGGGCCCAAGGAGTCAGCCTCCGGGTGTGCGTGGCTGCAGACCCCAGCCAGGGGCCCTGGGAACCTGGTGCACTCCTTGCGGCGCTGAGTCTGGGCGGCCAAGCAACCACTGGAGGAGCCCTGCACTAGCCCTTCCCTTCCCTCGCACAGAGCTCTCCTTGCTGGAGCCCTTGGCAGTGTGCAAGCCACCAGCCCCTAAGCCCTCCCAAAGGACGCCTGGGGCCTACGTGCAAAGGCAAGGCAGGAGCGGAGCTGAGGCCAGGAAGGCGCCAGTGGCGTCTCCCAGCCTCGCGCAGCCTGCTCCTTCCTGGGCAGGAAGCCTAGCAGCGAGGCAAGTCTGGGCAAGGCTCGCCCAGGGCAGAGCAGCCTCGCGCCAGCAACTCTGCCAGATCGGGCCTCTGAGCAGAGCTGGAGCTCTGCCGTCCTTGAGGCGCACTCGGCTCCAGCCAAGTAGGGCTTGAGCCAAAGAGGCTGGGCTGCCTCTTCTTCCCTCGAGGAAGCTCGCCTCCCCGCCAGCTGTTCACTCGGCTTCCAGGTGGGGCGCTCTGCGCCTCCTGCAGGTCTTGGCTCAGGGGCTGCTTGCCCTGAGCTGGGGCTGTGGGCGGGAGCCCAGGCACGCAGGGGCAGGCCCCAACCAGCTGCACACGTCTCTGCTGGGGAGGAGAGCGCTAGGGAAGCTACGTGTGTGAGGCAGCTGCTGGGCGTCCAGGGAGTCAGCCTCCGGGTGTGGGTGGCTGCAGACCCCAGCCAGGGGCCCTGGGAGCCTGGTGCACTCCGTGCGGCGCTGAATCTGGGCGGCCAAGCAACCGCTGGAGGAGCCCTGCACTTGCCCTTCCCTTCCCTCTGACAGAGCTCTCCCTGCTGGAGCCTTTGGCAGTGTGAAAGCCACAGGCCCCTAAGCCCTCGCTAAGGGCCCCTGGGACCTAGGTGCAAAGGAAAGGCAGGAGCGGAGCTGAGGCCAGGAAGGCGCCAGTGGCGTCTCCCAGCCTCCCGCAGCCTGCTCCTTCCTGGGCAGGAAGCCTAGCAGCGAGACAAGTCTGGGCAAGGCTCGCCCAGGGAAGAGCAGCCTCGAGCCAGAAACTCTGCCAGATCGGGCCTCTGAGCAGAGCTGGAGCTCTGCCGTCCTGGTGGCACATTCGGCTCCAGCCAAGCAGGGCTTGAACCGCGCACGGCTGGGCTGCCTCTTCTTCCCCCGAGGAGGCTCGCTTCCCAGCCTGCTGTTCCCTCGGTTTCCCGGCGGGGCGGCTCTGTGCCTCCTGCAGGTCTTGGCTCAGGGGCTGCTTCCCCTGAGCTGGGGCTGTGGGCGGGAGCCCAGGCACGCAGGGGCAGGCCCCAAGCAGCTGCACACGTCTCTGCTGGGGAGGAGAGCGCAAGGGGAGCTCCGTGTGTGAGGCAGCTGCTGGGCGCCCAGGGAGTCAGCCTCCGGGTGTGCGAGGCTGCAGACCCCAGCCAGGGGCCCTGGGAGCCTGGTGCACTCGGTTTGGCGCTGTCTGGGTGGCCAAGCAACCGCTCCAGGAGAACTGCACTAGCCCTTCCCTTCCCTCGCACAGAGCTCTTCCTGCTGGAGCCTTTGGCAGTGTGCAAGCCACCGGCCCCTAGGCCCTCCCACAGGACGCCTGGGGCCTAGGTGCAAAGGCAAGGCAGGAGCGGAGCTGAGGCCAGGAAGGCGCCAGTGGCGTCTCCCAGCCTCGAGCAGCCTGCTCCTTCCTGGGCAGGAAGCCTAGCAGCGAGGCAAGTCTGGGCAAGACTCGCCCAGGGCAGAGCAGCCTCGCGCCAGCATCTCTGCCAGATCAACCTCTTAACAGAGCTGGAGCTCTGCCGCCCTGGAGTCACCCTCGGCTCCAGCCAAGCAGGGCTTGAGCAGCACGCTGTTGGCTGCCTATTCTTCCCTAGAGGAGGCTCGCCTCCCCGCCAGCTGTTCACTCGGCTTCCAGGTGGGGGCGCTCTGCGCCTCCTGCAGGTCTTGGCTCAGGGGCTGCTTGCCCTGAGCTGGGGCTGTGGGCGGGAGCCCAGGCACGCAGGGGCAGGCCCCAACCAGCTGCACACGTCTCTGCTGGGGAGGAGAGCGCTAGGGAAGCTACGAGGGTGAGGCAGCTGCTGGGCGCCCAGGGAGTCAGCCTCCGGGTGTGCGGGGCTGCAGACCCCAGCCAGGGGCCCTGGGAACTTGGTGCACTCGGTTTGGCGCTGAGTCTGGGCGGCCAAGCAACCACTGGAGGAGCCCTGCACTAGCCCTTCCCTTCCCTCGCACAGAGCTCTCCCTGCTGGAGCCCTTGGCAGTGTGCAAGCCACCGGCCCCTAAGCCCTCCCAAAGGACGCCTGGGGCCTATGTGCAAAGGCAAGGCAGGAGCGGAGCTGAGGCCAGTAAGGCCCAGTGGCGTCTCCCAGCCTCGCGCAGCCTGCTCCTTGCTGGGCAAGAAGCCTAGCAGCGAGGCAAGTCTGGGCAAGGCTCGCCCAGGGCAGAGCAGCCTCGCGCCAGCAACTCTGCCAGATCGGGCCTCTGAGCAGAGCTGAAGCTCTGCCGTCCTGGAGGCGCCCTCGGCTCCAGCCTAGTAGGGCTTGAGCCAAACGAGGCTGGCTGCCACTTCTTCCCTCGAGGAGGCTCGCCTCCCCGCCAGCTGTTCACTCGGCTTCCAGGTGGGGGCGCTCTGCGCCTCCTGCAGGTCTTGGCTCAGGGGCTGCTTGCCCTGAGCTGGGGCTGTGGCGGGAGCCCAGGCACGCAGGGGCAAGCCCCAACCAGCTGCACACGTCTCTGCTGGGGAGGAGAGCGCTAGGGAAGCTACATGTGTGAGGCAGCTGCTGGGCGCCCAGGAAGTCAGCCTCCCGGTGTGCGTGGCTGCAGACCCCAGCCAGGGGCCCTGGGAACCTGGTGCACTCCGTGGGGCGCTGAGTCTGGGGGGCCAAGCATCCACTGGAGGAGCCCTGCACTAGCCCTTCCCTTTCCTCGCACAGAGCTCTCCCTGCTGGAGCCCTTGGCAGTGTGCAAGCCACCGGCCCCTAAGCCCTCCCCAAGGACGCCTGGGGCCTAGGTGCAAAGGCAAGGCAGGAGCGGAGCTGAGTTCAGGAAGGCGCCAGTGGCGTCTCCCAGCCTCGCACAGCCTGCTCCTTTCTGGGCAAGAAGTCTAGCAGCGAGGCAAGTCTGGGCAAGTCTCGCCCAGGGCAGAGCAGCCTCGCGCCAGCAACTCTGTCAGATCGGGCCTCTGAGCAGAGCTGGAGCTCTGCCGTCCTGGAGGCGCACTCGGCTCCAGCCAAGTAGGGCTTGAGCCAAACGAGGCTGGGCTGCCTCTTCTTCCCTCGAGGAGGCTCGCCTCCCCGCCAGCTGTTCACTCGTCTTCCAGGTGGGGGCGCTCTGCGCCTCCTGCAGGTCTTGGCTCAGGGGCTGCTTGCCCTGAGCTGGGGCTGTGGGCGGGAGCCCAGGCACGCAGGGGCAGGCCCCAACCAGCTGCACACGTCTCTGCTGGGGAGGAGCGCGCTAGGGAAGCTAGGTGTGTGAGGCAGCTTCTGGGCGCCAAGGGAGTCAGCCTCCGGGTGTGCCGGGCTGCAGACCCCAGCCAGGGTCCCTGGGAACCAGGTGCACTCCGTGCTGCGCTGAGTCTGGGCGGCCAAGCAACCACTGGAGGAGCCCTGCACTAACCCTTCCCCTCCCTCGCACAGAGCTCTCCCTGCTGGAGCCCTTGGCAGTGTGCAAGCCACCGGCCCCTAAGCCCTCCCCAAGGACGCCTCGGGCCTAGGTGCAAAGGAAAGGCAGGAGCGGAGCTGAGGCCAGGAAGGCGCCAGTGGCGTCTCCCAGCCTCGCGCAGCCGGCTCCTTCCTGGGCAGGAAGCCTAGCAGCGAGGCAAGTCTGGGCAAGGCTCGCCCAGGGCAGAGCAGCCTCGCGCCAGCAACTCTGCCAGAACGAGCCTCTGAGCAGAGCTGAAGCTCTGCCGTCCTGGAGGCGCACTCGGCTCCAGCCAAGTAGGGCTTGAGCCAAAGAGGCTGGGCTGCCTCTTCTTCCCTCGAGGAGGCTCGCCTCCCCGCCAGCTGTTCACTCGGCTTCCAGGTGGGGGCGCTCTGCGCCTCCTGCAGGTCTTGGCTCAGGGGCTGCTTGCCCTGAGCTGAGGCTGTGGGCGGGAGCCCAGGCACGCAGGGGCAGGCCCCAACCAGCTGCACACGTCTCTGCTGGGGAGGAGAGCGCTAGGGAAGCTACGTGTGTGAGGCAGCTGCTGGGCGCCCAGGGAGTCAGCCTCCGGGTGTGCGTGGCTGCAGACCCCAGCCAGAGGCCCTGGGAGCCTGGTGCACTCGGTTTGGCGCTGAGTCTGGGCGGCCAAGCAACCACTGGAGGAGCCCTGCACTTGCTCTTCCCTTCCATCGCACAGAGCTCTCCCTGCTGGAGCCCTTGGCAGTGTGCAAGCCAGCGGACCCTAAGCCCTCCCCAAGGACGCCTGGGGCCTAGGTGCAAAGGCAAGGCAGAAGCGGAGCTGAGGCCAGGAAGGGGCCAGTGGCGTCTCCCAGCCTAGCGCAGCCGGCTCCTTCCTGGGCAGGAAGCCTAGCAGCGAGGCAAGTCTGGGCAAGGCTCGCCCAGGGCAGAGCAGCCTCGCGCCAGCAACTCTGCCAGATCGGGCCTCTGAGCAGAGCTGGAGCTCTGCCGTCCTGGAGGCACACTCGGCTCCAGCCAAGTTGGGCTTGAGCCAAACGAGGCTGGGCTGCCTCTTCTTCCCTGGAGGAGGCTCGCCTCCCCGCCAGCTGTTCACTCGGCTTCCAGGTGGGGGCGCTCTGCGCCTCCTTCAGGTCTTGGCTCAGGGGCTGCTTGCCCTGAGCTGGGGCTGTGGGCGGGAGCCCAGGCACGCAGGGGCAGGCCCCAACCAGCTGCACACGTCTCTGCTGGGGAGTAGAGCGCTAGGGAAGCTACGTGTGTGAGGCAGCTGCTGGGCGCCCAGGGAGTCAGCCTCCGGGTGTGCGTGGCTGCAGACTCCAGCCAGGGGCCCTGGGAGCCTGGTGCACTCGGTTTGGCGCTGAGTCTGGGCGGCCAAGCAACCACTGGAGGAGCCCTGCACTTGCCCTTCCCTTCCATCGCACAGAGCTCTCCCTGCTGGAGCCCTTGGCAGTGTGCAAGCCAGCGGACCCTAAGCCCTCCCCAAGGACGCCTGGGGCCTAGGTTCAAAGGCAAGGCAGAAGCGGAGCTGAGGCCAGGAAGGGGCCAGTGGTGTCCCCCAGCCTCGCGCAGCCGGCTCCTTCCTGGGCAGGAAGCCTAGCAGCGAGGCAAGTCTGGGCAAGGCTCGCCCAGGGCAGAGCAGCCTCGCGCCAGCAACTCTGCCAGATCGGGCCTCTGAGCAGAGCTGGAGCTCTGCCGTCCTGGAGGCGCACTCGGCTCCAGCCAAGTAGGGCTTGAGCCAAACGAGGCTGGGCTGCCTCTTCTTCCCTCGAGGAGGCTCACCTCCCCGCCAGATGTTCACTCGGCTTCCAGGTTGGGGAGCTCTGCGCCTCCTGCAGGTCTTGGCTCAGGGGCTGTTGCCCTGAGCTGGGGCTCAGGGCGAGAGCCCAGGCACGCAGGGGCAGGCCCCAACCAGCTGCACACGTCTCTGCTGGGGAGGAGAGCGCTAGGGAAGCTACGTGTGTGAGGCAGCTGCTGGGCGCCCAGGGAGTCAGCCTCCGGGTGTGCGTGGCTGCAGACCCCAGCCAGGGGCCCTGGGAACCTGGTGCACTCCGTGCGGCGCTGAGTCTGGGCGGCCAAGCAACCACTGGAGGAGCCCTGCACTAGCCCTTCCCTTCCTCGCACAGAGCTCTCCCTGCTGGAGCCCTTGGCAGTGTGGAAGCCACCGGCCCCTAAGCACTCCCAAAGGACGCCTGGGGCCTAGGTGCAAAGGCAAGGCAGGAGCGGAGCTGAGGCCAGGAAGGCGCCAGTGGCATCTCCCAGCCTCGCGCAGCCGGCTCCTTCCTGGGCAGGAATCCTAGCAGCGAGGCAAGTCTGGGCAAGGCTCGCCCAGGGCAGAGCAGCCTCGCGCCAGCAACTCTGCCAGATCGGGCCTCTGAGCAGAGCTGGAGCTCTGCCGTCCAGGAGGCGCACTCGGCTCCAGCCAAGTAGGGCTTGAGCCAAACGAGGCTGGGCTGCCTCTTCTTCCCTTGAGGAGGCTCGCCTCCCCGCCAGCTGTTCACTCGGCTTCCAGGTGGGGGCGCGCTGCGCCTCCTGCAGGTCTTGGCTCAGGGGCTGCTTGCCCTGAGCTGGGGCTGTGGGCGGGAGCCCAGGCACGCAGGGGCAGGCCCCAACCAGCTGCACACGTCTCTGCTGGGGAGGAGGGCGCTGGGAAGCTACGTGTGTGAAACAGCTGCTGGGCGCCCATGGAGTCAGCCTCCAGGTGTGCGTGGCTGCAGACCCCAGCCAGGGGCCCTGGGAACCTGGTGCACTCCGTGCGGCGCTGAGTCTTGGCGGCCAAGCAACCACTGGAGGAGCCCTGCACTAGCCCTTCCCTTCCCTCGCACAGAGCTCTCCCTGCTGGAGCCCTTGGCAGTGTGCAAGCCAGCGGACCCTAAGCCCTCCCCAAGGACGCCTGGGGCCTAGGTGCAAAGGCAAGGCAGGAGCGGAGCTGAGGCCAGGAAGGCGCCAGTGGCGTCTCCCAGCCTTGCGCAGCCGGCTCCTTCCTGGGCAGGAAGCCTAGCAGCGAGGCAAGTCTGGGCAAGGCTCGCCCAGGGCAGAGCAGCCTCGCGCCAGCAACTCTGCCATATCGGGCCTCTGAGCAGAGCTGGAACTCTGCCGTCCTGGAGGAGCACTCGGCTCCAGCCAAGTAGGGCTTGAGCCAAACGAGGCTGGGCTGCCTCTTCTTCCCTCGAGGAGGCTCGCCTCCCCGCCAGCTGTTCACTCGGCTTCCAGGTGGGGGCGCTCTGCGCCTCCTGCAGGTCTTGGCTGAGGGGCTGCTTGCCCTGAGCTGGGGCTGTGGGCGGGAGCCCAGGCACGCAGGGGCAGGCCCCAACCAGCTGCACACGTCTCTGCTGGGGAGGAGAGCGCTAGGGAAGCTACGTGTGTGAGGCAGCTGCTGGGCGCCCAGGGAGTCAGCCTCCGGGTGTGCGTGGCTGCAGACCCCAGCCAGGGGCCCTGGGAACCTGGTGCACTCCGTGCGGCGCTGAGTCTGGGCGGCCAAGCAACCACTGGAGGAGCCCTGCACTAGCCCTTCCCTTCCTCGCACAGAGCTCTCCCTGCTGGAGCCCTTGGCAGTGTGCAAGCCACCGGCCCCTAAGCCCTCCCCAAGAACGCCTTGGGCCTATGTGCAAAGGCAAGGCAGGAGCGTAGCTGAGGCCAGGAAGGCGCCAGTGGCGTCTCCCAGCCTCGCGCAGCCTGCTCCTTCCTGGGCAGGAAGCCTAGCAGCGAGGCAAGTCTGGGGAAGGCTCGCCCAGGGCAGAGCAGCCTCGCGCCAGCAACTGCCAGACCGGGCCTCTGAGCAGAGCTGGAGCTCTGCCGTCCTGGAGGCGCACTCGGCTCCAGCCAAGTAGGGCTTGAGCCAAACGAGGCTGGGCTGCCTCTTCTTCCCTCGAGGAGGCTCGCCTCCCCGCCAGCTGTTCACTCGGCTTCCAGGTGGGGGCGCTCTGCGCCTCCTGCAGGTCTTGGCTCAGGGGCTGCTTGCCCTGAGCTGGGGCTGTGGGCGGGAGCCCAGGCAGGCAGGGGCAGGCCCCAAACAGCTGCACACGTCTCTGCTGGGGAGGAGAGCGCTAGGGAAGCTACGTGTGTGAGGCAGCTGCTGGGCGCCCAGGGAGTCAGCCTCCGGGTGTGCGTGGCTGCAGACCCCAGCCAGGGGCCCTGGGAACCTGGTGCACTCCGTGCGGCGCTTAGTCTGGGCGGCCAAGCAACCACTGGAGGAGCCCTGCACTAGCCCTTCCCTTCCTCGCACAGAGCTCTCCCTGCTGGAGCCCTTGGCAGTGTGCAAGCCACCGGCCCCTAAGCCCTCACAAAGGACGCCTGGGGCCTAGGTGCAAAGGCAAGGCAGGAGCGGAGCTGAGGCCAGGAAGGCGCCAGTGGTGTCTCCCAGCCTCGCGCAGCCGGCTCCTTCCTGGGCAGGAAGCCTAGCAGCGAGGCAAGTCTGGGCAAGGCTCGCCCAGGGCAGAGCAGCCTCGCGCCAGCAACTCTGCCAGATCGGGCCTCTGAGCAGAGCTGGAGCTCTGCCATCCAGGAGGCGCACTCGGCTCCAGCCAAGTAGGGCTTGAGCCAAACGAGGCTGGGCTGCCTCTTCTTCCCTCGAGGAGGCTCGCCTCCCCGCCAGCTGTTCACTCGGCTTCCAGGTGGGGGCGCTCTGCGCCTCCTGCAGGGCTTGGCTCAGGGGCAGCTTGCCCTGAGCTGGGGCTGTGGGCGGGAGCCCAGGCACGCAGGGGCAGGCCCCAACCAGCTGCACACGTCTCTGCTGGGGAGGAGGGTGCTAGGGAAGCTACCTGTGTGAAACAGCTGCTGGGTGCCCAGGGAGTCAGCCTCCAGGTGTGCGTGGCTGCAGACCCCAGCCAGGGGCCCTGGGAACCTGGTGCACTCCGTGCGGCGCTGAGTCTGGGCGGCCAAGCAATCACTGGAGGAGCCCTGCACTAGCCCTTCCCTTCCCTCACACAGAGCTCTCCCTGCTGGAGCCCTTGGCAGTGTGCAAGCCAGCGGACCCTAATCCCTCCCCAAGGACGCCTCGGGCCTAGGTGCAAAGGCAAGGCAGGAGCGGAGCTGGGGCCAGGAAGGCGCCAGTGGCGTCTCCCAGCCTCGCGCAGCCGGCTCCTTCCTGGGCAGGAAGCCTAGCAGCGAGGCAAGTCTGGGCAAGGCTCGCCCAGGGCAGAGCAGCCTCGCGCCAGCAACTCTGCCAGATCGGGCCTCTGAGCAGAGTTGGAGCTCTGCCGTCCTGGAGGCGCACTCGGCTCCAGCCAAGTAGGGCTTGAGCCAAACGAGGCTGGGCTACCTCTTCTTCCCTCGAGGAGGCTCGCCTCCCCGCCAGCTGTTCACTCGGCTTCCAGGTGGGGGCGCTCTGCGCCTCCTGCAGGTCTTGGCTCAGGGGCTGCTTGCCCTGAGCTGGGGCTGTGGGCGGAGCCCAGGCACGCAGGGGCAGGCCCCAACCAGCTGCACACCTCTCTGCTGGGGAGGAGAGCGCTAGGGAAGCTACGTGTGTGAGGCAGCTGCTGGGCGCCCAGGGAGTCAGCCTCCGGGTGTGCGTGGCTGCAGACCCCAGCCAGGGGCCCTGGGAACCTGGTGCACTCCGTGCGGCGCTGAGTCTGGGCGGCCAAGCAACCACTGGAGGAGCCCTGCACTAGCCCTTCCCTTCCCTCGCACAGAGCTCTCCCTGCTGGAGCCCTTGGCAGTGTGCAAGCCAGCGGACCCTAAGCCCTCCCCAAGGACGCCTGGGGCCTAGGTGCAAAGGCAAGGCAGGAGCGGAGCTGAGGCCAGGAAGGCGCCAGTGGCGTCTCCCAGCCTCGCGCAGCCGGCTCCTTCCTGGGCAGGAAGCCTAGCAGCGAGGCAAGTCTGGGCAAGGCTCGCCCAGGGCAGAGCAGCCTCGCGCCAGCAACTGCCAGACCGGGCCTCTGAGCAGAGCTGGAGCTCTGCCGTCCTGGAGGCGCACTCGGCTCCAGCCAAGTAGGGCTTGAGCCAAACGAGGCTGGGCTGCCTCTTCTTCCCTCGAGGAGGCTCGCCTCCCCGCCAGCTGTTCACTCGGCTTCCAGGTGGGGGCGCTCTGCGCCTCCTGCAGGGCTTGGCTCAGGGGCTGCTTGCCCTGAGCTGGGGCTGTGGGCGGGAGCCCAGGCACGCAGGGGCAGGCCCCAACCAGCTGCACACGTCTCTGCTGGGGAGGAGGGCGCTGGGAAGCTACGTGTGTGAAACAGCTGCTGGGCGCCCATGGAGTCAGCCTCCGGGTGTGCGTGGCTGCAGACCCCAGCCAGGGGCCCTGGGAACCTGGTGCACTCCGTGCGGCGCTGAGTCTGGGCGGCCAAGCAACCACTGGAGGAGCCCTGCACTAGCCCTTCCCTTCCCTCGCACAGAGCTCTCCCTGCTGGAGCCCTTGGCAGTGTGCAAGCCAGCGGACCCTAAGCCCTCCCCAAGGACGCCTGGGGCCTAGGTGCAAAGGCAAGGCAGGAGCGGAGCTGAGGCCAGGAAGGCGCCAGTGGCGTCTCCCAGCCTCGCGCAGCCGGCTCCTTCCTGGGCAGGAAGCCTAGCAGCGAGGCAAGTCTGGGCAAGGCTCGCCCAGGGCAGAGCAGCCTCGCGCCAGCAACTCTGCCAGATCGGGCCTCTGAGCAGAGCTGGAGCTCTGCCGTCCTGGAGGCGCACTCGGCTCCAGCCAAGTAGGGCTTGAGCCAAACGAGGCTGGGCTGCCTCTTCTTCCCTCGAGGAGGCTCGCCTCCCCGCCAGCTGTTCACTCGGCTTCCAGGTGGGGGCGCTCTGCACCTCCTGCAGGGCTTGGCTCAGGGGCTGCTTGCCCTGAGCTGGGGCTGTGGGCGGGAGCCCAGGCACGCAGGGGCAGGCCCCAACCAGCTGCACACGTCTCTGCTGGGGAGGAGAGCGCTAGGGAAGCTACGTGTGTGAGGCAGCTGCTGGGCGCCCAGGGAGTCAGCCTCCGGGTGTGCGTGGCTGCAGACCCCAGCCAGGGGCCCTGGGAACCTGGTGCACTCCGTGCGGCGCTGAGTCTGGGCGGCCAAGCAACCACTGGAGGAGCCCTGCACTAGCCCTTCCCTTCCTCGCACAGAACTCTCCCTGCTGGAGCCCTTGGCAGTGTGCAAGCCACCGGCCCCTAAGCCCTCCCAAAGGACGCCTGGGGCCGAGGTGCAAAGGCAAGGCAGGAGCGGAGCGGAGGCCAGGAAGGCGCCAGTGGCGTCTCCCAGCCTCGCGCAGCCTGCTCCTTCCTGGGCAGGAAGCCTAGCAGCGAGGCAAGTCTGGGCAAGTCTCGCCCAGGGCAGAGCAGCCTCGCGCCAGCAACTCTGCCAGATCGGGCTTCTGAGCAGAGATGGAGCTCTGCCGTCCTGGAGGCGCACTCGGCTCCAGCCAAGTAGGGCTTGAGCCAAACGAGGCTGGGCTGCCTCTTCTTCCCTCGAGGAGGCTCGCCTCCCCGCCAGCTATTCACTCGGCTTCCAGGTGGGGGCGCTCTGCGCCTCCTGCAGGGCTTGGCTCAGGGGCTGCTTGCCCTGAGCTGGGGCTGTGGGCGGGAGCCCAGGCACGCAGGGGCAGGCCCCAACCAGCTGCACACGTCTCTGCTGGGGAGGAGGGCGCTAGGGAAGCTACGTGTGTGAAACAGCTGCTGGGCGCCCATGGAGTCAGCCTCCAGGTGTGCGTGGATGCAGACCCCAGCCAGGGGCCCTGGGAACCTGGTGCACTCCGTGCGGCGCTGAGTCTGGGCGGCCAAGCAACCACTGGAGGAGCCCTGTACTAGCCCTTCCCTTCCTCGCACAGAGCTCTCCCTGCTGGAGCCCTTGGCAGTGTGCAAGCCACCGGCCCCTAAGCCCTCCCAAAGGACGCCTGGGGCCTAGGTGCAAAGG
Organism: Ovis canadensis; assembly: GCF_042477335.2. Classification (NCBI taxonomy): domain Eukaryota; kingdom Metazoa; phylum Chordata; class Mammalia; order Artiodactyla; family Bovidae; genus Ovis; species Ovis canadensis. The sequence continues at coordinate 7,393,922 of NC_091727.1, read as the reverse complement.
CAAGGCATGAGCGGAGCTGAGGCCAGGAGGGCGCCAGTGGTGTCTCCCAGCCTCGCGCAGCCTGCTCCTTCCTGGGCAGGAAGCCTAGCAGCGAGGCAAGTCTGGGCAAGGCTCGCGCAGGGCAGAGCAGCCTCGCGCCAGCAACTATGCCAGATCGGGCCTCTGAGCAAAGCTGGAGCTCTGCCGTCCTGGAGGCGCACTCGGCTCCAGCCAAGTAGGGCTTGAGCCAAACGAGGCTGGGCTGCCTCTTCTTCCCTCGAGGAGGCTCGCCTCCCCGCCAGCTGTTCACTCGGCTTCCAGGTGGGGGCGCTCTGCGCCTCCTGCAGGTCTTGGCTCAGGGGCTGCTTGCCCTGAGCTGGGGCTGTGGGCGGGAGCCCAGGCACGCAGGGGCAGGCCCCAACCAGCTGCACACCTCTCTGCTGGGGAGGAGAGCGCTAGGGAAGCTACGTGTGTGAGTCAGCTGCTGGGCGCCCATGGAGTCAGCCTCCGGGTGTGCGTGGCTGCAGACCCCAGCCAGGGGCCCTGGGAACCTGGTGCACTCCGTGCGGCGCTGAGTCTGGGCGGCCAAGCAACCACTGGAGGAGCCCTGCACTAGCCCTTCCCTTCCCTCGCACAGAGCTCTCCCTGCTGGAGCCCTTGGCAGTGTGCAAGCCAGCGGACCCTAAGCCCTCCCCAAGGACGCCTGGGGCCGAGGTGCAAAGGCAAGGCAGGAGCGGAGCTGAGGCCAGGAAGGCGCCAGTGGTGTCTCCCAGCCTCGCGCAGCCGGCTCCTTCCTGGGCAGGAAGCCTAGCAGCGAGGCAAGTCTGGGCAAGGCTCGCCCAGGGCAGAGCAGCCTCGCGCCAGCAACTCTGCCAGATCGGGCCTCTGAGCAGAGCTGGAGCTCTGCCGTCCAGGAGGCGCACTCGGCTCCAGCCAAGTAGGGCTTGAGCCAAACGAGGCTGGGCTGCCTCTTCTTCCCTCGAGGAGGCTCGCCTCCCCGCCAGCTGTTCACTCAGCTTCCAGGTGGGGGCGCTCTGCGCCTCCTGCAGGGCTTGGCTCAGGGGCAGCTTGCCCTGAGCTGGGGCTGTGGGCGGGAGCCCAGGCACGCAGGGGCAGGCCCCAACCAGCTGCACACGTCTCTGCTGGGGAGGAGGGTGCTAGGGAAGCTACCTGTGTGAAACAGCTGCTGGGTGCCCAGGGAGTCAGCCTCCAGGTGTGCGTGGCTGCAGACCCCAGCCAGGGGCCCTGGGAACCTGGTGCACTCCGTGCGGCGCTGAGTCTGGGCGGCCAAGCAATCACTGGAGGAGCCCTGCACTAGCCCTTCCCTTCCCTCGCACAGAGCTCTCCCTGCTGGAGCCCTTGGCAGTGTGCAAGCCAGCGGACCCTAAGCCCTCCCCAAGGACGCCTCGGGCCTAGGTGCAAAGGCAAGGCAGGAGCGGAGCTGGGGCCAGGAAGGCGCCAGTGGCGTCTCCCAGCCTCGCGCAGCCGGCTCCTTCCTGGGCAGGAAGCCTAGCAGCGAGGCAAGTCTGGGCAAGGCTCGCCCAGGGAAGAGCAGCCTCGCGCCAGCAACTCTGCCAGATCGGGCCTCTGAGCAGAGTTGGAGCTCTGCCGTCCTGGAGGCGCACTCGGCTCCAGCCAAGTAGGGCTTGAGCCAAACGAGGCTGGGCTACCTCTTCTTCCCTCGAGGAGGCTCGCCTCCCCGCCAGCTGTTCACTCGGCTTCCAGGTGGGGGCGCTCTGGGCCTCCTGCAGGTCTTGGCTCAGGGGCTGCTTGCCCTGAGCTGGGGCTGTGGGCGGGAGCCCAGGCACGCAGGGGCAGGCCCCAACCAGCTGCACACCTCTCTGCTGGGGAGGAGAGCGCTAGGGAAGCTACGTGTGTGAGGCAGCTGCTGGGCGCCCAGGGAGTCAGCCTCCGCGTGTGCGTGGCTGCAGACCCCAGCCAGGGGCCCTGGGAACCTGGTGCACTCCGTGCGGCGCTGAGTCTGGGCGGCCAAGCAAGCACTGGAGGAGCCCTGCACTAGCCCTTCCCTTCCCTCACACAGAGCTCTCCCTGCTGGAGCCCTTGGCAGTGTGCAAGCAAGCGGACCCTAAGCCCTCCCCAAGGTCGCCTGGGGCCTAGGTGCAAAGGCAAGGCAGGAGCTGAGCTGAGGCCAGGAGGGCGCCAGTGGTGTCTCCCAGCCTCGCGCAGCCGGCTCCTTCCTGGGCAGGAAGCCTAGCAGCGAGGCAAGTCTGGGCAAGGCTCGCCCAGGGCAGAGCAGCCTCGCGCCAGCAACTCTGCCAGATCGGGCCTCTGAGCAGAGCTGGAGCTCTGCCGTCCTGGAGGCGCACTCGGCTCCAGCCAAGTAGGGCTTGAGCCAAACGAGGCTGGGCTGCCTCTTCTTCCCTCGAGGAGGCTCGCCTCCCCGCCAGGTGTTCACTCGGCTTCCAGGTGGGGGCGCTCTGCGCCTCCTGCAGGTCTTGGCTCAGGGGCTGCTTGCCCTGAGCTGGGGCTGTGGGCGGGAGACCAGGCACGCAGGGGCAGGCCCCAACCAGCTGCACACGTCTCTGCTGGGGAGGAGAGCGCTAGGGAAGCTACGTGTGTGAGGCAGCTGCTGGGCGCCCAGGGAGTCAGCCTCCGGGTGTGCGTGGCTGCAGCCCTCAGCCAGGGGCCCTGGGAACCTGGTGCACTCCGTGCGGCGCTGAGTCTCGGCGGCCAAGCAACCACTGGAGGAGCCCTGCACTAGCCCTTCCCTTCCTCGCACAGAGCTCTCCCTGCTGGAGCCCTTGGCAGTGTGCAAGCCACCGGCCTCTAAGCACTCCCAAAGGACGCCTGGGGCCGAGGTGCAAAGGCAAGGCAGGAGCGGAGCTGAGGCCAGGAAGGCGCCAGTGGCGTCTCCCAGCCTCGCGCAGCCGGCTCCTTCCTGGGCAGGAAGCCTAGCAGCGAGGCAAGTCTGGGCAAGGCTCGCCCAGGGCAGAGCAGCCTCGCGCCAGCAACTCTGCCAGATCGGGCCTCTGAGCAGAGCTGGAGCTCTGCCGTCCTGGAGGCGCACTCGGCTCCAGCCAAGTAGGGCTTGAGCCAAACGAGGGTGGGCTGCCTCTTCTTCCCTCGAGGAGGCTCGCCTCCCCGCCAGCTGTTCACTCGGCTTCCAGGTGGGGGCGCTCTGCGCCTCCTGCAGGGCTTGGCTCAGGGGCTGCTTGCCCTGAGCTGGGGCTGTGGGCGGGAGCCCAGGCACGCAGGGGCAGGCCCCAACCAGCTGCACACCTCTCTGCTGGGGAGGAGAGCGCTAGGGAAGCTACGTGTGTGAGCCAGCTGCTGGGCGCCCAGGGAGTCAGCCTCCGGGTGTGCGTGGCTGCAGACCCCAGCCAGGGGCCCTGGGAACCTGGTGCACTCCGTGCGGCGCTGAGTCTGGGCGGCCAAGCAACCACTGGAGGAGCCCTGCACTAGCCCTTCCCTTCCCTCGCACAGAGCTCTCGCTGCTGGATCCCTTGGCAGTGTGCAAGCCTCCGGACCCTAAGCCCTCCCCAAGGACGCCTGGGGCCGAGGTGCAAAGGCAAGGCAGGAGCGGAGCTGAGGCCAGGAAGGCGCCAGTGGTGTCTCCCAGCCTCGCGCAGCCGGCTCCTTCCTGGGCAGGAAGCCTAGCAGCGAGGCAAGTCTGGGCAAGGCTCGCCCAGGGCAGAGCAGCCTCGCGCCAGCAACTCTGCCAGATCGGGCCTCTGAGCAGAGCTGGAGCTCTGCCGTCCAGGAGGCGCACTCGGCTCCAGCCAAGTAGGGCTTGAGCCAAACGAGGCTGGGCTGCCTCTTCTTCCCTCGAGGAGGCTCGCCTCCCCGCCAGCTGTTCACTCGGCTTCCAGGTGGGGGCGCTCTGCGCCTCCTGCAGGGCTTGGCTCAGGGGCAGCTTGCCCTGAGCTGGGGCTGTGGGCGGGAGCCCAGGCACGCAGGGGCAGGCCCCAACCAGCTGCACACGTCTCTGCTGGGGAGGAGGGTGCTAGGGAAGCTACCTGTGTGAAACAGCTGCTGGGTGCCCAGGGAGTCAGCCTCCAGGTGTGCGTGGCTGCAGACCCCAGCCAGGGGCCCTGGGAACCTGGTGCACTCCGTGCGGCGCTGAGTCTGGGCGGCCAAGCAACCACTGGAGGAGCCCTGCACTAGCCCTTCCCTTCCCTCGCACAGAGCTCTCCCTGCTGGAGCCCTTGGCAGTGTGCCAGCCAGCGGACCCTAAGCCCTCCCCAAGGACGCCTCGGGCCTAGGTGCAAAGGCAAGGCAGGAGCGGAGCTGGGGCCAGGAAGGCGCCAGTGGCGTCTCCCAGCCTCGCGCAGCCGGCTCCTTCCTGGGCAGGAAGCCTAGCAGCGAGGCAAGTCTGGGCAAGGCTCGCCCAGGGAAGAGCAGCCTCGCGCCAGCAACTCTGTCAGATCGGGCCTCTGAGCAGAGTTGGAGCTCTGCCGACCTGGAGGCGCACTCGGCTCCAGCCAAGTAGGGCTTGAGCCAAACGAGGCTGGGCTACCTCTTCTTCCCTCGAGGAGGCTCGCCTCCCCGCCAGCTGTTCACTCGGCTTCCAGGTGGGGGCGCTCTGGGCCTCCTGCAGGTCTTGGCTCAGGGGCTGCTTGCCCTGAGCTGGGGCTGTGGGCGGAGCCCAGGCACGCAGGGGCAGGCCCCAACCAGCTGCACACCTCTCTGCTGGGGAGGAGAGCGCTAGGGAAGCTACGTGTGTGAGGCAGCTGCTGGGCGCCCAGGGAGTCAGCCTCCGGGTGTGCGTGGCTGCAGACCCCAGCCAGGGGCCCTGGGAACCTGGTGCACTCCGTGCGGCGCTGAGTCTGGGCGGCCAAGCAACCACTGGAGGAGCCCTGCACTAGCCCTTCCCTTCCTCGCACAGAGCTCTCCCTGCTGGAGCCCTTGGCAGTGTGCAAGCCACCGGCCTCTAAGCACTCCCAAAGGACGCCTGGGGCCGAGGTGCAAAGGCAAGGCAGGAGCGGAGCTGAGGCCAGGAAGGCGCCAGTGGCGTCTCCCAGCCTCGCGCAGCCGGCTCCTTCCTGGGCAGGAAGCCTAGCAGCGAGGCAAGTCTGGGCAAGGCTCGCCCAGGGCAGAGCAGCCTCGCGCCAGCAACTCTGCCAGATCGGGCCTCTGAGCAGAGCTGGAGCTCTGCCGTCCAGGAGGCGCACTCGGCTCCAGCCAAGTAGGGCTTGAGCCAAACGAGGCTGGGCTGCCTCTTCTTCCCTCGAGGAGGCTCGCCTCCCCGCCAGCTGTTCACTCGGCTTCCAGGTGGGGGCGCTCTGCGCCTCCTGCAGGGCTTGGCTCAGGGGCTGCTTGCCCTGAGCTGGGGCTGTGGGCGGGAGCCCAGGCACGCAGGGGCAGGCCCCAACCAGCTGCACACGTCTCTGCTGGGGAGGAGGGCGCTGGGAAGCTACGTGTGTGAAACAGCTGCTGGGCGCCCATGGAGTCAGCCTCCAGGTGTGCGTGGCTGCAGACCCCAGCCAGGGGCCCTGGGAACCTGGTGCACTCCGTGCGGCGCTGAGTCTGGGCGGCCAAGCAACCACTGGAGGAGCCCTGCACTAGCCCTTCCCTTCCCTCGCACAGAGCTCTCCCTGCTGGAGCCCTTGGCAGTGTGCAAGCCAGCGGACCCTAAGCCCTCCCCAAGGACGCCTGGGGCCTAGGTGCAAAGGCAAGGCAGGAGCGGAGCTGAGGCCAGGAAGGCGCCAGTGGCGGCTCCCAGCCTCGCGCAGCCGGCTCCTTCCTGGGCAGGAAGCCTAGCAGCGAGGCAAGTCTGGGCAAGGCTCGCCCAGGGCAGAGCAGCCTCGCGCCAGCAACTCTGCCAGATCGGGCCTCTGAGCAGAGCTGGAGCTCTGCCGTCCGCGAGGCGCACTCGGCTCCAGCCAAGTAGGGCTTGAGCCAAACGAGGCTGGGCTGCCTCTTCTTCCCTCGAGGAGGCTCGCCTCCCCGCCAGCTGTTCACTCGGCTTCCAGGTGGGGGCGCTCTGCGCCTCCTGCAGGTCTTGGCTCAGGGGCTGCTTGCCCTGAGCTGGGGCTGTGGGCGGGAGACCAGGCACGCAGGGGCAGGCCCCAACCAGCTGCACACGTCTCTGCTGGGGAGGAGAGCGCTAGGGAAGCTACGTGTGTGAGGCAGCTGCTGGGCGCCCAGGGAGTCAGCCTCCGGGTGTGCGTGGCTGCAGCCCTCAGCCAGGGGCCCTGGGAACCTGGTGCACTCCGTGCGGCGCTGAGTCTCGGCGGCCAAGCAACCACTGGAGGAGCCCTGCACTAGCCCTTCCCTTCCTCGCACAGAGCTCTCCCTGCTGGAGCCCTTGGCAGTGTGCAAGCCACCGGCCTCTAAGCACTCCCAAAGGACGCCTGGGGCCGAGGTGCAAAGGCAAGGCAGGAGCGGAGCTGAGGCCAGGAAGGCGCCAGTGGCGTCTCCCAGCCTCGCGCAGCCGGCTCCTTCCTGGGCAGGAAGCCTAGCAGCGAGGCAAGTCTGGGCAAGGCTCGCCCAGGGCAGAGCAGCCTCGCGCCAGCAACTCTGCCAGATCGGGCCTCTGAGCAGAGCTGGAGCTCTGCCGTCCTGGAGGCGCACTCGGCTCCAGCCAAGTAGGGCTTGAGCCAAACGAGGCTGGGCTGCCTCTTCTTCCCTCGAGGAGGCTCGCCTCCCCGCCAGCTGTTCACTCGGCTTCCAGGTGGGGGCGCTCTGCGCCTCCTGCAGGGCTTGGCTCAGGGGCTGCTTGCCCTGAGCTGGGGCTGTGGGCGGGAGCCCAGGCACGCAGGGGCAGGCCCCGACCAGCTGCACACGTCTCTGCTGGGGAGGAGGGCGCTGGGAAGCTACGTGTGTGAAACAGCTGCTGGGCGCCCATGGAGTCAGCCTCCAGGTGTGCGTGGCTGCAGACCCCAGCCAGGGGCCCTGGGAACCTGGTGCACTCCGTGCGGCGCTGAGTCTGGGCGGCCAAGCAACCACTGGAGGAGCCCTGCACTAGCCCTTCCCTTCCCTCGCACAGAGCTCTCCCTGCTGGAGCCCTTGGCAGTGTGCAAGCCAGCGGCCCCTAAGCCCTCCCCAAGGACGCCTGGGGCCTAGGTGCAAAGGCAAGGCAGGAGCGGAGCTGAGGCCAGGAAGGCGCCAGTGGCGTCTCCCAGCCTCGCGCAGCCGGCTCCTTCCTGGGCAGGAAGCCTAGCAGCGAGGCAAGTCTGGGCAAGGATCGCCCAGGGCAGAGCAGCCTCGCGCCAGCAACTCTGCCAGATCGGGCCTCTGAGCAGAGCTGGAGCTCTGCCGTCCTGGAGGCGCACTCGGCTCCAGCCAAGTAGGGCTTGAGCCAAACGAGGCTGGGCTGCCTCTTCTTCCCTCGAGGAGGCTCGCCTCCCCGCCAGCTGTTCACTCGGCTTCCAGGTGGGGGCGCTCTGCGCCTCCTGCAGGTCTTGGCTCAGGGGCTGCTTGCCCTGAGCTGGGGCTGTGGGCGGGAGCCCAGGCACGCAGGGGCAGGCCCCAACCAGCTGCACACCTCTCTGCTGGGGAGGAGAGCGCTAGGGAAGCTACGTGTGTGAGCCAGCTGCTGGGCGCCCAGGGAGTCAGCCTCCGGGTGTGCGTGGCTGCAGACCCCAGCCAGGGGCCCTGGGAACCTGGTGCACTCCGTGCGGCGCTGAGTCTGGGCGGCCAAGCAACCACTGGAGGAGCCCTGCACTAGCCCTTCCCTTCCCTCGCACAGAGCTCTCGCTGCTGGAGCCCTTGGCAGTGTGCAAGCCTCCGGACCCTAAGCCCTCCCCAAGGACGCCTGGGGCCGAGGTGCAAAGGCAAGGCAGGAGCGGAGCTGAGGCCAGGAAGGCGCCAGTGGTGTCTCCCAGCCTCGCGCAGCCGGCTCCTTCCTGGGCAGGAAGCCTAGCAGCGAGGCAAGTCTGGGCAAGGCTCGCCCAGGGCAGAGCAGCCTCGCGCCAGCAACTCTGCCAGATCGGGCCTCTGAGCAGAGCTGGAGCTCTGCCGTCCAGGAGGCGCACTCGGCTCCAGCCAAGTAGGGCTTGAGCCAAACGAGGCTGGGCTGCCTCTTCTTCCCTCGAGGAGGCTCGCCTCCCCGCCAGCTGTTCACTCGGCTTCCAGGTGGGGGCGCTCTGCGCCTCCTGCAGGGCTTGGCTCAGGGGCAGCTTGCCCTGAGCTGGGGCTGTGGGCGGGAGCCCAGGCACGCAGGGGCAGGCCCCAACCAGCTGCACACGTCTCTGCTGGGGAGGAGGGTGCTAGGGAAGCTACCTGTGTGAAACAGCTGCTGGGTGCCCAGGGAGTCAGCCTCCAGGTGTGCGTGGCTGCAGACCCCAGCCAGGGGCCCTGGGAACCTGGTGCACTCCGTGCGGCGCTGAGTCTGGGCGGCCAAGCAACCACTGGAGGAGCCCTGCACTAGCCCTTCCCTTCCCTCGCACAGAGCTCTCCCTGCTGGAGCCCTTGGCAGTGTGCAAGCCAGCGGACCCTAAGCCCTCCCCAAGGACGCCTCGGGCCTAGGTGCAAAGGCAAGGCAGGAGCGGAGCTGGGGCCAGGAAGGCGCCAGTGGCGTCTCCCAGCCTCGCGCAGCCGGCTCCTTCCTGGGCAGGAAGCCTAGCAGCGAGGCAAGTCTGGGCAAGGCTCGCCCAGGGAAGAGCAGCCTCGCGCCAGCAACTCTGTCAGATCGGGCCTCTGAGCAGAGTTGGAGCTCTGCCGACCTGGAGGCGCACTCGGCTCCAGCCAAGTAGGGCTTGAGCCAAACGAGGCTGGGCTACCTCTTCTTCCCTCGAGGAGGCTCGCCTCCCCGCCAGCTGTTCACTCGGCTTCCAGGTGGGGGCGCTCTGGGCCTCCTGCAGGTCTTGGCTCAGGGGCTGCTTGCCCTGAGCTGGGGCTGTGGGCGGAGCCCAGGCACGCAGGGGCAGGCCCCAACCAGCTGCACACCTCTCTGCTGGGGAGGAGAGCCCTAGGGAAGCTACGTGTGTGAGGCAGCTGCTGGGCGCCCAGGGAGTCAGCCTCCGGGTGTGCGTGGCTGCAGACCCCAGCCAGGGGCCCTGGGAACCTGGTGCACTCCGTGCGGCGCTGAGTCTGGGCGGCCAAGCAACCACTGGAGGAGCCCTGCACTAGCCCTTCCCTTCCTCGCACAGAGCTCTCCCTGCTGGAGCCCTTGGCAGTGTGCAAGCCACCGGCCTCTAAGCACTCCCAAAGGACGCCTGGGGCCGAGGTGCAAAGGCAAGGCAGGAGCGGAGCTGAGGCCAGGAAGGCGCCAGTGGCGTCTCCCAGCCTCGCGCAGCCGGCTCCTTCCTGGGCAGGAAGCCTAGCAGCGAGGCAAGTCTGGGCAAGGCTCGCCCAGGGCAGAGCAGCCTCGCGCCAGCAACTCTGCCAGATCGGGCCTCTGAGCAGAGCTGGAGCTCTGCCGTCCAGGAGGCGCACTCGGCTCCAGCCAAGTAGGGCTTGAGCCAAACGAGGCTGGGCTGCCTCTTCTTCCCTCGAGGAGGCTCGCCTCCCCGCCAGCTGTTCACTCGGCTTCCAGGTGGGGGCGCTCTGCGCCTCCTGCAGGGCTTGGCTCAGGGGCTGCTTGCCCTGAGCTGGGGCTGTGGGCGGGAGCCCAGGCACGCAGGGGCAGGCCCCAACCAGCTGCACACGTCTCTGCTGGGGAGGAGGGCGCTGGGAAGCTACGTGTGTGAAACAGCTGCTGGGCGCCCATGGAGTCAGCCTCCAGGTGTGCGTGGCTGCAGACCCCAGCCAGGGGCCCTGGGAACCTGGTGCACTCCGTGCGGCGCTGAGTCTGGGCGGCCAAGCAACCACTGGAGGAGCCCTGCACTAGCCCTTCCCTTCCCTCGCACAGAGCTCTCCCTGCTGGAGCCCTTGGCAGTGTGCAAGCCAGCGGACCCTAAGCCCTCCCCAAGGACGCCTGGGGCCTAGGTGCAAAGGCAAGGCAGGAGCGGAGCTGAGGCCAGGAAGGCGCCAGTGGCGGCTCCCAGCCTCGCGCAGCCGGCTCCTTCCTGGGCAGGAAGCCTAGCAGCGAGGCAAGTCTGGGCAAGGCTCGCCCAGGGCAGAGCAGCCTCGCGCCAGCAACTCTGCCAGATCGGGCCTCTGAGCAGAGCTGGAGCTCTGCCGTCCGCGAGGCGCACTCGGCTCCAGCCAAGTAGGGCTTGAGCCAAACGAGGCTGGGCTGCCTCTTCTTCCCTCGAGGAGGCTCGCCTCCCCGCCAGCTGTTCACTCGGCTTCCAGGTGGGGGCGCTCTGCGCCTCCTGCAGGTCTTGGCTCAGGGGCTGCTTGCCCTGAGCTGGGGCTGTGGGCGGGAGACCAGGCACGCAGGGGCAGGCCCCAACCAGCTGCACACGTCTCTGCTGGGGAGGAGAGCGCTAGGGAAGCTACGTGTGTGAGGCAGCTGCTGGGCGCCCAGGGAGTCAGCCTCCGGGTGTGCGTGGCTGCAGCCCTCAGCCAGGGGCCCTGGGAACCTGGTGCACTCCGTGCGGCGCTGAGTCTCGGCGGCCAAGCAACCACTGGAGGAGCCCTGCACTAGCCCTTCCCTTCCTCGCACAGAGCTCTCCCTGCTGCAGCCCTTGGCAGTGTGCAAGCCACCGGCCTCTAAGCACTCCCAAAGGACGCCTGGGGCCGAGGTGCAAAGGCAAGGCAGGAGCGGAGCTGAGGCCAGGAAGGCGCCAGTGGCGTCTCCCAGCCTCGCGCAGCCGGCTCCTTCCTGGGCAGGAAGCCTAGCAGCGAGGCAAGTCTGGGCAAGGCTCGCCCAGGGCAGAGCAGCCTCGCGCCAGCAACTCTGCCAGATCGGGCCTCTGAGCAGAGCTGGAGCTCTGCCGTCCTGGAGGCGCACTCGGCTCCAGCCAAGTAGGGCTTGAGCCAAACGAGGCTGGGCTGCCTCTTCTTCCCTCGAGGAGGCTCGCCTCCCCGCCAGCTGTTCACTCGGCTTCCAGGTGGGGGCGCTCTGCGCCTCCTGCAGGGCTTGGCTCAGGGGCTGCTTGCCCTGAGCTGGGGCTGTGGGCGGGAGCCCAGGCACGCAGGGGCAGGCCCCGACCAGCTGCACACGTCTCTGCTGGGGAGGAGGGCGCTGGGAAGCTACGTGTGTGAAACAGCTGCTGGGCGCCCATGGAGTCAGCCTCCAGGTGTGCGTGGCTGCAGACCCCAGCCAGGGGCCCTGGGAACCTGGTGCACTCCGTGCGGCGCTGAGTCTGGGCGGCCAAGCAACCACTGGAGGAGCCCTGCACTAGCCCTTCCCTTCCCTCGCACAGAGCTCTCCCTGCTGGAGCCCTTGGCAGTGTGCAAGCCAGCGGCCCCTAAGCCCTCCCCAAGGACGCCTGGGGCCTAGGTGCAAAGGCAAGGCAGGAGCGGAGCTGAGGCCAGGAAGGCGCCAGTGGCGTCTCCCAGCCTCGCGCAGCCGGCTCCTTCCTGGGCAGGAAGCCTAGCAGCGAGGCAAGTCTGGGCAAGGATCGCCCAGGGCAGAGCAGCCTCGCGCCAGCAACTCTGCCAGATCGGGCCTCTGAGCAGAGCTGGAGCTCTGCCGTCCTGGAGGCGCACTCGGCTCCAGCCAAGTAGGGCTTGAGCCAAACGAGGCTGGGCTGCCTCTTCTTCCCTCGAGGAGGCTCGCCTCCCCGCCAGCTGTTCACTCGGCTTCCAGGTGGGGGCGCTCTGCGCCTCCTGCAGGTCTTGGCTCAGGGGCTGCTTGCCCTGAGCTGGGGCTGTGGGCGGGAGCCCAGGCACGCAGGGGCAGGCCCCAACCAGCTGCACACCTCTCTGCTGGGGAGGAGAGCGCTAGGGAAGCTACGTGTGTGAGCCAGCTGCTGGGCGCCCAGGGAGTCAGCCTCCGGGTGTGCGTGGCTGCAGACCCCAGCCAGGGGCCCTGGGAACCTGGTGCACTCCGTGCGGCGCTGAGTCTGGGCGGCCAAGCAACCACTGGAGGAGCCCTGCACTAGCCCTTCCCTTCCCTCGCACAGAGCTCTCGCTGCTGGAGCCCTTGGCAGTGTGCAAGCCTCCGGACCCTAAGCCCTCCCCAAGGACGCCTGGGGCCGAGGTGCAAAGGCAAGGCAGGAGCGGAGCTGAGGCCAGGAAGGCGCCAGTGGTGTCTCCCAGCCTCGCGCAGCCGGCTCCTTCCTGGGCAGGAAGCCTAGCAGCGAGGCAAGTCTGGGCAAGGCTCGCCCAGGGCAGAGCAGCCTCGCGCCAGCAACTCTGCCAGATCGGGCCTCTGAGCAGAGCTGGAGCTCTGCCGTCCAGGAGGCGCACTCGGCTCCAGCCAAGTAGGGCTTGAGCCAAACGAGGCTGGGCTGCCTCTTCTTCCCTCGAGGAGGCTCGCCTCCCCGCCAGCTGTTCACTCGGCTTCCAGGTGGGGGCGCTCTGCGCCTCCTGCAGGGCTTGGCTCAGGGGCAGCTTGCCCTGAGCTGGGGCTGTGGGCGGGAGCCCAGGCACGCAGGGGCAGGCCCCGACCAGCTGCACAGGTCTCTGCTGGGGAGGAGGGCGCTGGGAAGCTACGTGTGTGAAACAGCTGCTGGGCGCCCATGGAGTCAGCCTCCAGGTGTGCGTGGCTGCAGACCCCAGCCAGGGGCCCTGGGAACCTGGTGCACTCCGTGCGGCGCTGAGTCTGGGCGGCCAAGCAACCACTGGAGGAGCCCTGCACTAGCCCTTCCCTTCCCTCGCACAGAGCTCTCCCTGCTGGAGCCCTTGGCAGTGTGCAAGCCAGCGGCCCCTAAGCCCTCCCCAAGGACGCCTGGGGCCTAGGTGCAAAGGCAAGGCAGGAGCGGAGCTGAGGCCAGGAAGGCGCCAGTGGCGTCTCCCAGCCTCGCGCAGCCGGCTCCTTCCTGGGCAGGAAGCCTAGCAGCGAGGCAAGTCTGGGCAAGGATCGCCCAGGGCAGAGCAGCCTCGCGCCAGCAACTCTGCCAGATCGGGCCTCTGAGCAGAGCTGGAGCTCTGCCGTCCTGGAGGCGCACTCGGCTCCAGCCAAGTAGGGCTTGAGCCAAACGAGGCTGGGCTGCCTCTTCTTCCCTCGAGGAGGCTCGCCTCCCCGCCAGCTGTTCACTCGGCTTCCAGGTGGGGGCGCTCTGCGCCTCCTGCAGGTCTTGGCTCAGGGGCTGCTTGCCCTGAGCTGGGGCTATGGGCGGGAGCCCAGGCACGCAGGGGCAGGCCCCAACCAGCTGCACACCTCTCTGCTGGGGAGGAGAGCGCTAGGGAAGCTACGTGTGTGAGCCAGCTGCTGGGCGCCCAGGGAGTCAGCCTCCGGGTGTGCGTGGCTGCAGACCCCAGCCAGGGGCCCTGGGAACCTGGTGCACTCCGTGCGGCGCTGAGTCTGGGCGGCCAAGCAACCACTGGAGGAGCCCTGCACTAGCCCTTCCCTTCCCTCGCACAGAGCTCTCGCTGCTGGAGCCCTTGGCAGTGTGCAAGCCTCCGGACCCTAAGCCCTCCCCAAGGACGCCTGGGGCCGAGGTGCAAAGGCAAGGCAGGAGCGGAGCTGAGGCCAGGAAGGCGCCAGTGGTGTCTCCCAGCCTCGCGCAGCCGGCTCCTTCCTGGGCAGGAAGCCTAGCAGCGAGGCAAGTCTGGGCAAGGCTCGCCCAGGGCAGAGCAGCCTCGCGCCAGCAACTCTGCCAGATCGGGCCTCTGAGCAGAGCTGGAGCTCTGCCGTCCAGGAGGCGCACTCGGCTCCAGCCAAGTAGGGCTTGAGCCAAACGAGGCTGGGCTGCCTCTTCTTCCCTCGAGGAGGCTCGCCTCCCCGCCAGCTGTTCACTCGGCTTCCAGGTGGGGGCGCTCTGCGCCTCCTGCAGGGCTTGGCTCAGGGGCAGCTTGCCCTGAGCTGGGGCTGTGGGCGGGAGCCCAGGCACGCAGGGGCAGGCCCCAACCAGCTGCACACGTCTCTGCTGGGGAGGAGGGTGCTAGGGAAGCTACCTGTGTGAAACAGCTGCTGGGTGCCCAGGGAGTCAGCCTCCAGGTGTGCGTGGCTGCAGACCCCAGCCAGGGGCCCTGGGAACCTGGTGCACTCCGTGCGGCGCTGAGTCTGGGCGGCCAAGCAACCACTGGAGGAGCCCTGCACTAGCCCTTCCCTTCCCTCGCACAGAGCTCTCCCTGCTGGAGCCCTTGGCAGTGTGCAAGCCAGCGGACCCTAAGCCCTCCCCAAGGACGCCTCGGGCCTAGGTGCAAAGGCAAGGCAGGAGCGGAGCTGGGGCCAGGAAGGCGCCAGTGGCGTCTCCCAGCCTCGCGCAGCCGGCTCCTTCCTGGGCAGGAAGCCTAGCAGCGAGGCAAGTCTGGGCAAGGCTCGCCCAGGGAAGAGCAGCCTCGCGCCAGCAACTCTGTCAGATCGGGCCTCTGAGCAGAGTTGGAGCTCTGCCGACCTGGAGGCGCACTCGGCTCCAGCCAAGTAGGGCTTGAGCCAAACGAGGCTGGGCTACCTCTTCTTCCCTCGAGGAGGCTCGCCTCCCCGCCAGCTGTTCACTCGGCTTCCAGGTGGGGGCGCTCTGGGCCTCCTGCAGGTCTTGGCTCAGGGGCTGCTTGCCCTGAGCTGGGGCTGTGGGCGGAGCCCAGGCACGCAGGGGCAGGCCCCAACCAGCTGCACACCTCTCTGCTGGGGAGGAGAGCCCTAGGGAAGCTACGTGTGTGAGGCAGCTGCTGGGCGCCCAGGGAGTCAGCCTCCGGGTGTGCGTGGCTGCAGACCCCAGCCAGGGGCCCTGGGAACCTGGTGCACTCCGTGCGGCGCTGAGTCTGGGCGGCCAAGCAACCACTGGAGGAGCCCTGCACTAGCCCTTCCCTTCCTCGCACAGAGCTCTCCCTGCTGGAGCCCTTGGCAGTGTGCAAGCCACCGGCCTCTAAGCACTCCCAAAGGACGCCTGGGGCCGAGGTGCAAAGGCAAGGCAGGAGCGGAGCTGAGGCCAGGAAGGCGCCAGTGGCGTCTCCCAGCCTCGCGCAGCCGGCTCCTTCCTGGGCAGGAAGCCTAGCAGCGAGGCAAGTCTGGGCAAGGCTCGCCCAGGGCAGAGCAGCCTCGCGCCAGCAACTCTGCCAGATCGGGCCTCTGAGCAGAGCTGGAGCTCTGCCGTCCAGGAGGCGCACTCGGCTCCAGCCAAGTAGGGCTTGAGCCAAACGAGGCTGGGCTGCCTCTTCTTCCCTCGAGGAGGCTCGCCTCCCCGCCAGCTGTTCACTCGGCTTCCAGGTGGGGGCGCTCTGCGCCTCCTGCAGGGCTTGGCTCAGGGGCTGCTTGCCCTGAGCTGGGGCTGTGGGCGGGAGCCCAGGCACGCAGGGGCAGGCCCCAACCAGCTGCACACGTCTCTGCTGGGGAGGAGGGCGCTGGGAAGCTACGTGTGTGAAACAGCTGCTGGGCGCCCATGGAGTCAGCCTCCAGGTGTGCGTGGCTGCAGACCCCAGCCAGGGGCCCTGGGAACCTGGTGCACTCCGTGCGGCGCTGAGTCTGGGCGGCCAAGCAACCACTGGAGGAGCCCTGCACTAGCCCTTCCCTTCCCTCGCACAGAGCTCTCCCTGCTGGAGCCCTTGGCAGTGTGCAAGCCAGCGGACCCTAAGCCCTCCCCAAGGACGCCTGGGGCCTAGGTGCAAAGGCAAGGCAGGAGCGGAGCTGAGGCCAGGAAGGCGCCAGTGGCGGCTCCCAGCCTCGCGCAGCCGGCTCCTTCCTGGGCAGGAAGCCTAGCAGCGAGGCAAGTCTGGGCAAGGCTCGCCCAGGGCAGAGCAGCCTCGCGCCAGCAACTCTGCCAGATCGGGCCTCTGAGCAGAGCTGGAGCTCTGCCGTCCGCGAGGCGCACTCGGCTCCAGCCAAGTAGGGCTTGAGCCAAACGAGGCTGGGCTGCCTCTTCTTCCCTCGAGGAGGCTCGCCTCCCCGCCAGCTGTTCACTCGGCTTCCAGGTGGGGGCGCTCTGCGCCTCCTGCAGGTCTTGGCTCAGGGGCTGCTTGCCCTGAGCTGGGGCTGTGGGCGGGAGACCAGGCACGCAGGGGCAGGCCCCAACCAGCTGCACACGTCTCTGCTGGGGAGGAGAGCGCTAGGGAAGCTACGTGTGTGAGGCAGCTGCTGGGCGCCCAGGGAGTCAGCCTCCGGGTGTGCGTGGCTGCAGCCCTCAGCCAGGGGCCCTGGGAACCTGGTGCACTCCGTGCGGCGCTGAGTCTCGGCGGCCAAGCAACCACTGGAGGAGCCCTGCACTAGCCCTTCCCTTCCTCGCACAGAGCTCTCCCTGCTGCAGCCCTTGGCAGTGTGCAAGCCACCGGCCTCTAAGCACTCCCAAAGGACGCCTGGGGCCGAGGTGCAAAGGCAAGGCAGGAGCGGAGCTGAGGCCAGGAAGGCGCCAGTGGCGTCTCCCAGCCTCGCGCAGCCGGCTCCTTCCTGGGCAGGAAGCCTAGCAGCGAGGCAAGTCTGGGCAAGGCTCGCCCAGGGCAGAGCAGCCTCGCGCCAGCAACTCTGCCAGATCGGGCCTCTGAGCAGAGCTGGAGCTCTGCCGTCCTGGAGGCGCACTCGGCTCCAGCCAAGTAGGGCTTGAGCCAAACGAGGCTGGGCTGCCTCTTCTTCCCTCGAGGAGGCTCGCCTCCCCGCCAGCTGTTCACTCGGCTTCCAGGTGGGGGCGCTCTGCGCCTCCTGCAGGGCTTGGCTCAGGGGCTGCTTGCCCTGAGCTGGGGCTGTGGGCGGGAGCCCAGGCACGCAGGGGCAGGCCCCGACCAGCTGCACACGTCTCTGCTGGGGAGGAGGGCGCTGGGAAGCTACGTGTGTGAAACAGCTGCTGGGCGCCCATGGAGTCAGCCTCCAGGTGTGCGTGGCTGCAGACCCCAGCCAGGGGCCCTGGGAACCTGGTGCACTCCGTGCGGCGCTGAGTCTGGGCGGCCAAGCAACCACTGGAGGAGCCCTGCACTAGCCCTTCCCTTCCCTCGCACAGAGCTCTCCCTGCTGGAGCCCTTGGCAGTGTGCAAGCCAGCGGCCCCTAAGCCCTCCCCAAGGACGCCTGGGGCCTAGGTGCAAAGGCAAGGCAGGAGCGGAGCTGAGGCCAGGAAGGCGCCAGTGGCGTCTCCCAGCCTCGCGCAGCCGGCTCCTTCCTGGGCAGGAAGCCTAGCAGCGAGGCAAGTCTGGGCAAGGATCGCCCAGGGCAGAGCAGCCTCGCGCCAGCAACTCTGCCAGATCGGGCCTCTGAGCAGAGCTGGAGCTCTGCCGTCCTGGAGGCGCACTCGGCTCCAGCCAAGTAGGGCTTGAGCCAAACGAGGCTGGGCTGCCTCTTCTTCCCTCGAGGAGGCTCGCCTCCCCGCCAGCTGTTCACTCGGCTTCCAGGTGGGGGCGCTCTGCGCCTCCTGCAGGTCTTGGCTCAGGGGCTGCTTGCCCTGAGCTGGGGCTGTGGGCGGGAGCCCAGGCACGCAGGGGCAGGCCCCAACCAGCTGCACACCTCTCTGCTGGGGAGGAGAGCGCTAGGGAAGCTACGTGTGTGAGCCAGCTGCTGGGCGCCCAGGGAGTCAGCCTCCGGGTGTGCGTGGCTGCAGACCCCAGCCAGGGGCCCTGGGAACCTGGTGCACTCCGTGCGGCGCTGAGTCTGGGCGGCCAAGCAACCACTGGAGGAGCCCTGCACTAGCCCTTCCCTTCCCTCGCACAGAGCTCTCGCTGCTGGAGCCCTTGGCAGTGTGCAAGCCTCCGGACCCTAAGCCCTCCCCAAGGACGCCTGGGGCCGAGGTGCAAAGGCAAGGCAGGAGCGGAGCTGAGGCCAGGAAGGCGCCAGTGGTGTCTCCCAGCCTCGCGCAGCCGGCTCCTTCCTGGGCAGGAAGCCTAGCAGCGAGGCAAGTCTGGGCAAGGCTCGCCCAGGGCAGAGCAGCCTCGCGCCAGCAACTCTGCCAGATCGGGCCTCTGAGCAGAGCTGGAGCTCTGCCGTCCAGGAGGCGCACTCGGCTCCAGCCAAGTAGGGCTTGAGCCAAACGAGGCTGGGCTGCCTCTTCTTCCCTCGAGGAGGCTCGCCTCCCCGCCAGCTGTTCACTCGGCTTCCAGGTGGGGGCGCTCTGCGCCTCCTGCAGGGCTTGGCTCAGGGGCAGCTTGCCCTGAGCTGGGGCTGTGGGCGGGAGCCCAGGCACGCAGGGGCAGGCCCCAACCAGCTGCACACGTCTCTGCTGGGGAGGAGGGTGCTAGGGAAGCTACCTGTGTGAAACAGCTGCTGGGTGCCCAGGGAGTCAGCCTCCAGGTGTGCGTGGCTGCAGACCCCAGCCAGGGGCCCTGGGAACCTGGTGCACTCCGTGCGGCGCTGAGTCTGGGCGGCCAAGCAACCACTGGAGGAGCCCTGCACTAGCCCTTCCCTTCCCTCGCACAGAGCTCTCCCTGCTGGAGCCCTTGGCAGTGTGCAAGCCAGCGGACCCTAAGCCCTCCCCAAGGACGCCTCGGGCCTAGGTGCAAAGGCAAGGCAGGAGCGGAGCTGGGGCCAGGAAGGCGCCAGTGGCGTCTCCCAGCCTCGCGCAGCCGGCTCCTTCCTGGGCAGGAAGCCTAGCAGCGAGGCAAGTCTGGGCAAGGCTCGCCCAGGGAAGAGCAGCCTCGCGCCAGCAACTCTGTCAGATCGGGCCTCTGAGCAGAGTTGGAGCTCTGCCGACCTGGAGGCGCACTCGGCTCCAGCCAAGTAGGTCTTGAGCCAAACGAGGCTGGGCTACCTCTTCTTCCCTCGAGGAGGCTCGCCTCCCCGCCAGCTGTTCACTCGGCTTCCAGGTGGGGGCGCTCTGGGCCTCCTGCAGGTCTTGGCTCAGGGGCTGCTTGCCCTGAGCTGGGGCTGTGGGCGGAGCCCAGGCACGCAGGGGCAGGCCCCAACCAGCTGCACACGTCTCTGCTGGGGAGGAGAGCGCTAGGGAAGCTACGTGTGTGAGGCAGCTGCTGGGCGCCCAGGGAGTCAGCCTCCGGGTGTGCGTGGCTGCAGACCCCAGCCAGGGGCCCTGGGAACCTGGTGCACTCCGTGCGGCGCTGAGTCTGGGCGGCCAAGCAACCACTGGAGGAGCCCTGCACTAGCCCTTCCCTTCCTCGCACAGAGCTCTCCCTGCTGGAGCCCTTGGCAGTGTGCAAGCCACCGGCCTCTAAGCACTCCCAAAGGACGCCTGGGGCCGAGGTGCAAAGGCAAGGCAGGAGCGGAGCTGAGGCCAGGAAGGCGCCAGTGGCGTCTCCCAGCCTCGCGCAGCCGGCTCCTTCCTGGGCAGGAAGCCTAGCAGCGAGGCAAGTCTGGGCAAGGCTCGCCCAGGGCAGAGCAGCCTCGCGCCAGCAACTCTGCCAGATCGGGCCTCTGAGCAGAGCTGGAGCTCTGCCGTCCAGGAGGCGCACTCGGCTCCAGCCAAGTAGGGCTTGAGCCAAACGAGGCTGGGCTGCCTCTTCTTCCCTCGAGGAGGCTCGCCTCCCCGCCAGCTGTTCACTCGGCTTCCAGGTGGGGGCGCTCTGCGCCTCCTGCAGGGCTTGGCTCAGGGGCTGCTTGCCCTGAGCTGGGGCTGTGGGCGGGAGCCCAGGCACGCAGGGGCAGGCCCCAACCAGCTGCACACGTCTCTGCTGGGGAGGAGGGCGCTGGGAAGCTACGTGTGTGAAACAGCTGCTGGGCGCCCAGGGAGTCAGCCTCCAGGTGTGCGTGGCTGCAGACCCCAGCCAGGGGCCCTGGGAACCTGGTGCACTCCGTGCGGCGCTGAGTCTGGGCGGCCAAGCAACCACTGGAGGAGCCCTGCACTAGCCCTTCCCTTCCCTCGCACAGAGCTCTCCCTGCTGGAGCCCTTGGCAGTGTGCAAGCCAGCGGACCCTAAGCCCTCCCCAAGGACGCCTGGGGCCTAGGTGCAAAGGCAAGGCAGGAGCGGAGCTGAGGCCAGGAAGGCGCCAGTGGCGGCTCCCAGCCTCGCGCAGCCGGCTCCTTCCTGGGCAGGAAGCCTAGCAGCGAGGCAAGTCTGGGCAAGGCTCGCCCAGGGCAGAGCAGCCTCGCGCCAGCAACTCTGCCAGATCGGGCCTCTGAGCAGAGCTGGAGCTCTGCCGTCCGCGAGGCGCACTCGGCTCCAGCCAAGTAGGGCTTGAGCCAAACGAGGCTGGGCTGCCTCTTCTTCCCTCGAGGAGGCTCGCCTCCCCGCCAGCTGTTCACTCGGCTTCCAGGTGGGGGCGCTCTGCGCCTCCTGCAGGTCTTGGCTCAGGGGCTGCTTGCCCTGAGCTGGGGCTGTGGGCGGGAGCCCAGGCACGGAGGGGCAGGCCCCAACCAGCTGCACACCTCTCTGCTGGGGAGGAGAGCGCTAGGGATGCTACGTGTGTGAGTCAGCTGCTGGGCGCCCAGGGAGTCAGCCTCCAGGTGTGCGTGGCTGCAGACCCCAGCCAGGGGCCCTGGGAACCTGGTGCACTCCGTGCGGCGCTGAGTCTGGGCGGCCAAGCAACCACTGGAGGAGCCCTGCACTAGCCCTTCCATTCCCTCGCACAGAGCTCTCCCTGCTGGAGCCCTTGGCAGTGTGCAAGCCAGCGGACCCTAAGCCCTCCCCAAGGACGCCTGGGGCCGAGGTGCAAAGGCAAGGCAGGAGCGGAGCTGAGGCCAGGAAGGCACCAGTGGTGTCTCCCAGCCTCGCGCAGCCGGCTCCTTCCTGGGCAGGAAGCCTAGCAGCGAGGCAAGTCTGGGCAAGGCTCGCCCAGGGCAGAGCAGCCTCGCGCCAGCAACTCTGCCAGATCGGGCCTCTGAGCAGAGCTGGAGCTCTGCCGTCCTGGAGGCGCACTCGGCTCCAGCCAAGTAGGGCTTGAGCCAAACGAGGCTGGGCTGCCTCTTCTTCCCTCGAGGAGGCTCGCCTCCCCGCCAGCTGTTCACTCGGCTTCCAGGTGGGGGCGCTCTGCGCCTCCTGCAGGTCTTGGCTCAGGGGCTGCTTGCCCTGAGCTGGGGCTGTGGGCGGAGCCCAGGCACGCAGGGTCAGGCCCCAACCAGCTGCACACCTCTCTGCTGGGGAGGAGAGCGCTAGGGAAGCTACGTGTGTGTCAGCTGCTGGGCGCCCAGGGAGTCAGCCTCCAGGTGTGCGTGGCTGCAGACCCCAGCCTGGGGCCCTGGGAACCTGGTGCACTCCGTGCGGCGCTGAGTCTGGGCGGCCAAGCAACCACTGGAGGAGCCCTGCACTAGCCCTTCCCTTCCCTCGCACAGAGCTCTCCCTGCTGGAGCCCTTGGCAGTGTGCAAGCCAGCGGACCCTAAGCCCTCCCCAAGGACGCCTGGGACCTAGGTGCAAAGGCAAGGCAGGAGCGGAGCTGAGGCCAGGAAGGCGCCAGTGGCGTCTCCCAGCCTCGCGCAGCCGGCTCCTTCCTGGGCAGGAAGCCTAGCAGCGAGGCAAGTCTGGGCATCGCTCGCCCAGGGCAGAGCAGCCTCGCGCCAGCAACTCTGCCAGATCGGGCCTCTGAGCAGAGCTGGAGCTCTGCCGTCCAGGAGGCGCACTCGGCTCCAGCCAAGTAGGGCTTGAGCCAAACGAGGCTGGGCTGCCTCTTCTTCCCTCGAGGAGGCTCGCCTCCCCGCCAGCTGTTCACTCGGCTTCCAGGTGGGGGCGCTCTGCGCCTCCTGCAGGTCTTGGCTCAGGGGCTGCTTGCCCTGAGCTGGGGCTGTGGGCGGGAGCCCAGGCACGCAGGGGCAGGCCCCAACCAGCTGCACACGTCTCTGCTGGGGAGGAGGGCGCTAGGGAAGCTACGTGTGTGAAAGCTGCTGGGCGCCCATGGAGTCAGCCTCCAGGTGTGCGTGGCTGCAGACCCCAGCCAGGGGCCCTGGGAACCTGGTGCACTCCGTGCGGCGCTGAGTCTGGGCGGCCAAGCAACCACTGGAGGAGCCCTGCACTAGCCCTTCCCTTCCTCGCACAGAGCTCTCCCTGCTGGAGCCCTTGGCAGTGTGCAAGCCACCGGCCCCTAAGCCCTCCCCAAGGACGCCTGGGGCCTAGGTGCAAAGGCAAGGCATGAGGGGAGCTGAGGCCAGGAGGGCGCCAGTGGCGTCTCCCAGCCTCGCGGAGCCTGCTCCTTCCTGGGCAGGAAGCCTAGCAGCGAGGCAAGTCTGGGCAAGGCTCGCCCAGGGCAGAGCAGCCTCGCGCCAGCAACTCTGCCAGATCGGGCCTCTGAGCAGAGCTGGAGCTCTGCCGTCCTGGAGGCGCACTCGGCTCCAGCCAAGTAGGGCTTGAGCCAAACGAGGCTGGGCTGCCTCTTCTTCCCTCGAGGAGGCTCGCCTCCCCGCCAGCTGTTCACTCGGCTTCCAGGTGGGGGCGCTCTGCGCCTCCTGCAGGTCTTGGCTCAGGGGCTGCTTGCCCTGAGCTGGGGCTGTGGGCGGGAGCCCAGGCACGCAGGGGCAGGCCCCAACCAGCTGCACACGTCTCTGCTGGGGAGGAGAGCGCTAGGGAAGCTACGTGTGTGAGGCAGCTGCTGGGCGCCCAGGGAGTCAGCCTCCGGGTGTGCGTGGCTGCAGACCCCAGCCAGGGGCCCTGGGAACCTGGTGCACTCCGTGCGGCGCTGAGTCTGGGCGGCCAAGCAACCACTGGAGGACCCCTGCACTAGCCCTTCCCTTCCCTCGCACAGAGCTCTCCCTGCTGGAGCCCTTGGCAGTGTGCAAGCCACCGGCCCCTAAGCCCTCCCAAAGGACGCCTGGGGCCTAGGTGCAAAGGCAAGGCAGGAGCGGAGCTGAGGCCAGGAAGGCGCCAGTGGCGTCTCCCAGCCTCGCGCAGCCGGCTCCTTCCTGGGCAGGAAGCCTAGCAGCGAGGCAAGTCTGGGCAAGGCTCGCCCAGGGCAGAGCAGCCTCGCGCCAGCAACTCTGCCAGATCGGGCCTCTGAGCAGAGCTGGAGCTCTGCCGTCCTGGAGGCGCACTCGGCTCCAGCCAAGTAGGGCTTGAGCCAAACGAGGCTGGGCTGCCTCTTCTTCCCTCGAGGAGGCTCGCCTCCCCGCCAGCTGTTCACTTGGCTTCCAGGTGGGGGCGCTCTGCGCCTCCTGCAGGTCTTGGCTCAGGGGCTGCTTGCCCTGAGCTGGGGCTGTGGGCGGGAGCCCAGGCACACAGGGGCAGGCCCCAACCAGCTGCACACGTCTCTGCTGGGGAGGAGAGCGCTAGGGAAGCTACGTGTGTGAGGTAGCTGCTGGGCACCCAGGGAGTCAGCCTCCGGGTGTGCATGGCTGCAGACCCCAGCCAGGGGCCCTGGGAACCTGGAGCACTCCGTGCGGCGCTGAGTCTGGGCGGCCAAGCAACCACTGGAGGAGCCCTGCACTAGCCCTTCCCTTCCTCGCACAGAGCTCTCCCTGCTGGAGCCCTTGGCAGTGTGGAAGCCACCGGCCCCTAAGCCCTCCCAAAGGTCGCCTGGGGCCTAGGTGCAAAGGCAAGGCAGGAGCGGAGCTGAGGCCAGGAGGGCGCCAGTGGTGTCTCCCAGCCTCGCGCAGCCGGCTCCTTCCTGGGCAGGAAGCCTAGCAGCGAGGCAAGTCTGGGCAAGGCTCGCCCAGGGCAGAGCAGCCTCGCGCCAGCAACTCTGCCAGATCGGGCCTCTGAGCAGAGCTGGAGCTCTGCCGTCCTGGAGGCGCACTCGGCTCCAGCCAAGTAGGGCTTGAGCCAAACGAGGCTGGGCTGCCTCTTCTTCCCTCGAGGAGGCTCGCCTCCCCGCCAGCTGTTCACTCGGCTTCCAGGTGGGGGCGCTCTGCGCCTCCTGCAGGTCTTGGCTCAGGGGCTGCTTGCCCTGAGCTGGGGCTGTGGGCGGGAGCCCAGGCACGCAGGGGCAGGCCCCAACCAGCTGCACACGTCTCTGCTGGGGAGGAGAGCGCTAGGGAAGCTACGTGTGTGAGGCAGCTTCTGGGCGCCCATGGAGTCAGCCTCCAGGTGTGTGTGGCTGCAGACCCCAGCCAGGGGCCCTGGGAACCTGGTGCACTCCGTGCGGCGCTGAGTCTGGGCGGCCAAGCAACCACTGGAGGAGCCCTGCACTAGCCCTTCCCTTCCCTCACACAGAGCTCTCCCTGCTGGAGCCCTTGGCAGTGTGCAAGCAAGCGGACCCTAAGCCCTCCCCAAGGACGCCTGGGGCCTAGGTGCAAAGGCAAGGCAGGAGCGGAGCTGAGGCCAGGAGGGCGCCAGTGGTGTCTCCCAGCCTCGCGCAGCCTGCTCCTTCCTGGGCAGGAAGCCTAGCAGCGAGGCAAGTCTGGGCAAGGCTCGCCCAGGGCAGAGCAGCCTCGCGCCAGCAACTCTGCCAGATCGGGCCTCTGAGCAGAGCTGGAGCTCTGCCGTCCTGGAGGCGCACTCGGCTCCAGCCAAGTAGGGCTTGAGCCAAACGAGGCTGGGCTGCCTCTTCTTCCCTCGAGGAGGCTCGCCTCCCCGCCAGCTGTTCACTCGGCTTCCAGGTGGGGGCGCTCTGGGCCTCCTGCAGGTCTTGGCTCAGGGGCTGCTTGCCCTGAGCTGGGGCTGTGGGCGGGAGCCCAGGCACGCAGGGGCAGGCCCCAACCAGCTGCACACGTCTCTGCTGGGGAGGAGAGCGCTAGGGAAGCTACGTGTGTGAGGCAGCTGCTGGGCGCCCAGGGAGTCAGCCTCCGGGTGTGCGTGGCTGCAGACCCCAGCCAGGGGCCCTGGGAACCTGGTGCACTCCGTGCGGCGCTGAGTCTGGGCGGCCAAGCAACCACTGGAGGAGCCCTGCACTAGCCCTTCCCTTCCTCGCACAGAGCTCTCCCTGCTGGAGCCCTTGTCAGTGTGCAAGCCAGGGGACCCTAAGCCCTCCCCAAGGACGCCTGGGGCCAAGGTGCAAAGGCAAGGCAGGAGCGGAGCTGAGGCCAGGAAGGCGCCAGTGGCGTCTCCCAGCCTCGCGCAGCCGGCTCCTTCCTGGGCAGGAAGCCTAGCAGCGAGGCAAGTCTGGGCAAGGCTCGCCCAGGGCAGAGCAGCCTCGCGCCTGCAACTCTGCCAGATCGGGCCTCTGAGCAGAGCTGGAGCTCTGCCATCCTGGAGGCGCACTCCGCTCCAGCCAAGTAGGGCTTGGCCAAACGAGGCTGGGCTGCCTCTTCTTCCCTCGAGGAGGCTCGCCTCCCCGCCAGCTGTTCTTTCGGATTCCAGGTGGGGGCGCTCTGCGCCTCCTGCAGGGCTTGGCTCAGGGGCTGCTTGCCCTGAGCTGGGGCTGTGGGCGGGAGCCCAGGCACGCAGGGGCAGGCCCCAACCAGCTGCACACGTCTCTGCTGGGGAGGAGAGCGCTAGGGAAGCTACGTGTGTGAGGCAGCTGCTGGGCGCCCAGGGAGTCAGCCTCCGGGTGTGCGTGGCTGCAGACCCCAGCCAGGGGCCCTGGGAACCTGGTGCACTCCGTGCGGCGCTGAGTCTGGGCGGCCAAGCAACCACTGGAGGAGCCCTGCACTAGCCCTTCCCTTCCCTCGCACAGAGCTCTCCCTGCTGGAGCCCTAGGCAGTGTGCAAGCCAGCGGACCCTAAGCCCTCCCCAAGGACGCCTGGGGCCGAGGTGCAAAGGCAAGGCAGGAGCGGAGCTGAGGCCAGGAAGGCGCCAGTGGCGTCTCCCAGCCTCGCGCAGCCTGCTCCTTCCTGGGCAGGAAGCCTAGCAGTGAGGCAAGTCTGGGCAAGGCTCGCCCAGGGCAGAGCAGCCTCGCGCCAGCAACTCTGCCAGATCGGGCCTCTGAGCAGAGCTGGAGCTCTGCCGTCCTGGAGGCGCACTCGGCTCCAGCCAAGTAGGGCTTGAGCCAAACGAGGCTGGGCTGCCTCTTCTTCCCTCGAGGAGGCTCGCCTCCCCGCCAGCTGTTCACTCGGCTTCCAGGTGGGGGCGCTCTGCGCCTCCTGCAGGGCTTGGATCAGGGGCAGCTTGCCCTGAGCTGGGGCTGTGGGCGGGAGCCCAGGCACGCAGGGGCAGGCCCCAACCAGCTGCACACGTCTCTGCTGGGGAGGAGGGCACTAGGGAAGCTACCTGTGTGAAACAGCTGCTGGGAGCCCAGGGAGTCAGCCTCCAGGTGTGCGTGGCTGCAGACCCCAGCCAGGGGCCCTGGGAACCTGGTGCACTCCGTGCGGCGCTGAGTCTGGGCGGCCAAGCAACCACTGGAGGAGCCCTGCACTAGCCCTTCCCTTCCCTCGCACAGAGCTCTCCCTGCTGGAGCCCTTGGCAGTGTGCAAGCCAGCGGACCCTAAGCCCTCCCCAAGGACGCCTCGGGCCTAGGTGCAAAGGCAAGGCAGGAGCGGAGCTGGGGCCAGGAAGGCGCCAGTGGCGTCTCCCAGCCTCGCGCAGCCGGCTCCTTCCTGGGCAGGAAGCCTAGCAGCGAGGCAAGTCTGGGCAAGGCTCGCCCAGGGCAGAGCAGCTTCGCGCCAGCAACTCTGCCAGATCGGGCCTCTGAGCAGAGCTGGAGCTCTGCCGTCCTGGAGGCGCACTCGGCTCCAGCCAAGTAGGGCTTGAGCCAAACGAGGCTGGGCTGCCTCTTCTTCGCTCGAGGAGGCTTGCCTCCCCGCCAGCTGTTCACTCGGCTTCCAGGTGGGGGCGCTCTGCGCCTCCTGCAGGTCTTGGCTCAGGGGCTGCTTGCCCTGAGCTGGGGCTGTGGGCGGGAGCCCAGGCACGCAGGGGCAGGCCCCAACCAGCTGCACACGTCTCTGCTGGGGAGGAGAGCGCTAGGGAAGCTACGTGTGTGAGTCAGCTGCTGGGTGCCCAGGGAGTCAGCCTCCGGGTGTGCGTTGCTGCAGACCCCAGCCAGGGGCCCTGGGAACCTGGTGCACTCCGTGCGGCGCTGAGTCTGGGCGGCCAAGCAACCACTGGAGGAGCCCTGCACTAGCCCTTCCCTTCCTCGCACAGAGCTCTCCCTGCTGGAGCCCTTGGCAGTGTGCAAGCCAGCGGACCCTAAGCCCTCCCCAAGGACGCCTGGGGCCGAGGTGCAAAGGCAAGGCAGGAGCGGAGCTGAGGCCAGGAAGGCGCCAGTGGCGTCTCCCAGCCTCGCGCAGCCGGCTCCTTCCTGGGCAGGAAGCCTAGCAGCGAGGCAAGTCTGGGCAAGGCTCGCCCAGGGCAGAGCAGCCTCGCGCCAGCAACTCTGCCAGATCGGGCCTCTGAGCAGAGCTGGAGCTCTGCCGTCCAGGAGGCGCACTCGGCTCCAGCCAAGTAGGGCTTGAGCCAAACGAGGCTGGGCTGCCTCTTCTTCCCTCGAGGAGGCTCGCCTCCCCGCCAGCTGTTCACTCGGCTTCCAGGTGGGGGCGCTCTGCGCCTCCTGCAGGGCTTTGCTCAGGGGCAGCTTGCCCTGAGCTGGGGCTGTGGGCGGGAGCCCAGGCACGCAGGGGCAGGCCCCAACCAGCTGCACACGTCTCTGCTGGGGAGGAGGGCGCCTGGGAAGCTACCTGTGTGAAACAGCTGCTGGGTGCCCAGGGAGTCAGCCTCCAGGTGTGCGTGGCTGCAGACCCCAGCCAGGGGCCCTGGGAACCTGGTGCACTCCGTGCGGCGCTGAGTCTGGGCGGCCAAGCAACCACTGGAGGAGCCCTGCACTAGCCCTTCCCTTCCCTCGCACAGAGCTCTCCCTGCTGGAGCCCTTGGCAGTGTGCAAGCCAGCGGACCCTAAGCCCTCCCCAAGGACGCCTGGGGCCTAGGTGCAAAGGCAAGGCAGGAGCGGAGCTGAGGCCAGGAAGGCGCCAGTGGCGTCTCCCAGCCTCGCGCAGCCGGCTCCTTCCTGGGCAGGAAGACTAGCAGCGAGGCAAGTCTGGGCAAGGCTCGCCCAGGGCAGAGCAGCCTCGCGCCAGCAACTCTGCCAGATCGGGCCTCTGAGCAGAGCTGGAGCTCTGCCGTCCTGGAGGCGCACTCCGCTCCAGCCAAGTAGGGCTTGAGCCAAACGAGGCTGGGCTGCCTCTTCTTCCCTCGAGGAGGCTCGCCTCCCCGCCAGCTGTTCACTCGGCTTCCAGGTGGGGGCGCTCTGCGCCTCCTGCAGGGCTTGGCTCAGGGGCTGCTTGCCCTGAGCTGGGGCTGTGGGCGGGAGCCCAGGCACGCAGGGGCAGGCCCCAACCAGCTGCACACGTCTCTGCTGGGGAGGAGAGCGCTAGGGAAGCTACGTGTGTGAGGCAGCTGCTGGGCGCCCAGGGAGTCAGCCTCCGGGTGTGTGTGGCTGCAGACCCCAGCCAGGGGCCCTGGGAACCTGGTGCACTCCGTGCGGCGCTGAGTCTGGGCGGCCAAGCAACCACTGGAGGAGCCCTGCACTAGCCCTTCCCTTCCTCGCACAGAGCTCTCCCTGCTGGAGCCCTTGGCAGTGTGCAAGCCACCGGCCCCTAAGCCCTCCCAAAGGACGCCTGGGGCCGAGGTGCAAAGGCAAGGCAGGAGCGGAGCTGAGGCCAGGAAGGCGCCAGTGGCGTCTCCCAGCCTCGCGCAGCCGGCTCCTTCCTGGGCAGGAAGCCTAGCAGCGAGGCAAGTCTGGGCAAGGCTCGCCCAGGGCAGAGCAGCCTCGCGCCAGCAACTCTGCCAGATCGGGCCTCTGAGCAGAGCTGGAGCTCTGCCGTCCTGGAGGCGCACTCGGCTCCAGCCAAGTAGGGCTTGAGCCAAACGAGACTGGGCTGCCTCTTCTTCCCTCGAGGAGGCTCGCCTCCCCGCCAGCTGTTCACTCGGCTTCCAGGTGGGGGCGCTCTGCGCCTCCTGCAGGTCTTGGCTCAGGGGCTGCTTGCCCTGAGCTGGGGCTGTGGGCGGGAGCCCAGGCACGCAGGGGCAGGCCCCAACCAGCTGCACACGTCTCTGCTGGGGAGGAGGGCGCTAGGGAAGCTACGTGTTTGAAACAGCTGCTGGGCGCCCAAGGAGTCAGCCTCCAGGTGTGCGTGGCTGCAGACCCCAGCCAGGGGCCCTGGGAACCTGGTGCACTCCGTGCGGCGCTGAGTCTGGGCGGCCAAGCAACCACTGGAGGAGCCCTGCACTAGCCCTTCCCTTCCCTCGCACAGAGCTCTCCCTGCTGGAGCCCTTGGCAGTGTGCAAGCCAGCGGACCCTAAGCCCTCCCCAAGGACGCCTCGGGCCTAGGTGCAAAGGCAAGGCAGGAGCGGAGCTGAGGCCAGGAAGGCGCCAGTGGCGTCTCCCAGGCTCGCGCAGCCGGCTCCTTCCTGGGCAGCAAGCCTAGCAGCAAGGCAAGTCTGGGCAAGGCTCGCCCAGGGCAGAGCAGCCTCGCGCCAGCAACTCTGCCAGATCGGGCCTCTGAGCATAGCTGGAGCTCTGCCGTCCTGGAGGCGCACTCGGCTCCAGCCAAGTAGGGCTTGAGCCAAACGAGGCTGGGCTGCCTCTTCTTCCCTCGAGGAGGCTCGCCTCCCCGCCAGCTGTTCACTCGGCTTCCAGGTGGGGGCGCTCTGCGCCTCCTGCAGGGCTTGGCTCAGGGGCTGCTTGCCCTGAGCTGGGGCTGTGGGCGGGAGCCCAGGCACGCAGGGGCAGGCCCCAACCAGCTGCACACGTCTCTGCTGGGGAGGAGAGCGCTAGGGAAGCTACGTGTGTGAGGCAGCTGCTGGGCGCCCAGGGAGTCAGCCTCCGGGTGTGCGTGGCTGCAGACCCCAGCCAGGGGCCCTGGGAACCTGGTGCACTCCGTGCGGCGCTGAGTCTGGGCGGCCAAGCAACCACTGGAGGAGCCCTGCACTAGCCCTTCCCTTCCCTCACACAGAGCTCTCCCTGCTGGAGCCCTTGGCAGTGTGCAAGCAAGCGGACCATAAGCCCTCCCCAAGGACGCCTGGGGCCTAGGTGCAAAGGCAAGGCAGGAGCGGAGCTGAGGCCAGGAGGGCGCCAGTGGTGTCTCCCAGCCTCGCGCAGCCTGCTCCTTCCTGGGCAGGAAGCCTAGCAGCGAGGCAAGTCTGGGCAAGGCTCGCCCAGGGCAGAGCAGCCTCGCGCCAGCAACTCTGCCAGATCGGGCCTCTGAGCAGAGCTGGAGCTCTGCCGTCCTGGAGGCGCACTCGGCTCCAGCCAAGTAGGGCTGGAGCCAAACGAGGCTGGGCTGCCTCTTCTTCCCTCGAGGAGGCTCGCCTCCCCGCCAGCTGTTCACTCGGCTTCCAGGTGGGGGCGCTCTGCGCCTCCTGCAGGTCTTGGCTCAGGGGCTGCTTGCCCTGAGCTGGGGCTGTGGGCGGGAGCCCAGGCACGCAGGGGCAGGCCCCAACCAGCTGCACACGTCTCTGCTGGGGAGGAGAGCGCTAGGGAAGCTACGTGTGTGAGGCAGCTGCTGGGCGCCCAGGGAGTCAGCCTCCGGGTGTGCGTGGCTGCAGACCCCAGCCAGGGGCCCTGGGAACCTGGTGCACTCCGTGCGGCGCTGAGTCTGGTCGGCCAAGCAACCACTGGAGGAGCCCTGCACTAGCCCTTCCCTTCCTCGCACAGAGCTCTCCCTGCTGGAGCCCTTGTCAGTGTGCAAGCCAGGGGACCCTAAGCCCTCCCCAAGGACGCCTGGGGCCTAGGTGCAAAGGCAAGGCAGGAGCGGAGCTGAGGCCAGGAAGGCGCCAGTGGCGTCTCCCAGCCTCGCGCAGCCGGCTCCTTCCTGGGCAGGAAGCCTAGCAGCGAGGCAAGTCTGGGCAAGGCTCGCCCAGGGCAGAGCAGCCTCGCGCCTGCAACTCTGCCAGATCGGGCCTCTGAGCAGAGCTGGAGCTCTGCCATCCTGGAGGCGCACTCCGCTCCAGCCAAGTAGGGCTTGGCCAAACGAGGCTGGGCTGCCTCTTCTTCCCTCGAGGAGGCTCGCCTCCCCGCCAGCTGTTCTTTCGGATTCCAGGTGGGGGCGCTCTGCGCCTCCTGCAGGGCTTGGCTCAGGGGCTGCTTGCCCTGAGCTGGGGCTGTGGGCGGGAGCCCAGGCACGCAGGGGCAGGCCCCAACCAGCTGCACACGTCTCTGCTGGGGAGGAGAGCGCTAGGGAAGCTACGTGTGTGAGGCAGCTGCTGGGCGCCCAGGGAGTCAGCCTCCGGGTGTGCGTGGCTGCAGACCCCAGCCAGGGGCCCTGGGAACCTGGTGCACTCCGTGCGGCGCTGAGTCTGGGCGGCCAAGCAACCACTGGAGGAGCCCTGCACTAGCCCTTCCCTTCCCTCGCACAGAGCTCTCCCTGCTGGAGCCCTAGGCAGTGTGCAAGCCAGCGGACCCTAAGCCCTCCCCAAGGACGCCTGGGGCCGAGGTGCAAAGGCAAGGCAGGAGCGGAGCTGAGGCCAGGAAGGCGCCAGTGGCGTCTCCCAGCCTCGCGCAGCCTGCTCCTTCCTGGGCAGGAAGCCTAGCAGTGAGGCAAGTCTGGGCAAGGCTCGCCCAGGGCAGAGCAGCCTCGCGCCAGCAACTCTGCCAGATCGGGCCTCTGAGCAGAGCTGGAGCTCTGCCGTCCTGGAGGCGCACTCGGCTCCAGCCAAGTAGGGCTTGAGCCAAACGAGGCTGGGCTGCCTCTTCTTCCCTCGAGGAGGCTCGCCTCCCCGCCAGCTGTTCACTCGGCTTCCAGGTGGGGGCGCTCTGCGCCTCCTGCAGGGCTTGGATCAGGGGCAGCTTGCCCTGAGCTGGGGCTGTGGGCGGGAGCCCAGGCACGCAGGGGCAGGCCCCAACCAGCTGCACACGTCTCTGCTGGGGAGGAGGGCACTAGGGAAGCTACCTGTGTGAAACAGCTGCTGGGAGCCCAGGGAGTCAGCCTCCAGGTGTGCGTGGCTGCAGACCCCAGCCAGGGGCCCTGGGAACCTGGTGCACTACGTGCGGCGCTGAGTCTGGGCGGCCAAGCAACCACTGGAGGAGCCCTGCACTAGCCCTTCCCTTCCCTCGCACAGAGCTCTCCCTGCTGGAGCCCTTGGCAGTGTGCAAGCCAGCGGACCCTAAGCCCTCCCCAAGGACGCCTCGGGCCTAGGTGCAAAGGCAAGGCAGGAGCGGAGCTGGGGCCAGGAAGGCGCCAGTGGCGTCTCCCAGCCTCGCGCAGCCGGCTCCTTCCTGGGCAGGAAGCCTAGCAGCGAGGCAAGTCTGGGCAAGGCTCGCCCAGGGCAGAGCAGCTTCGCGCCAGCAACTCTGCCAGATCGGGCCTCTGAGCAGAGCTGGAGCTCTGCCGTCCCGGAGGCGCACTCGGCTCCAGCCAAGTAGGGCTTGAGCCAAACGAGGCTGGGCTGCCTCTTCTTCGCTCGAGGAGGCTTGCCTCCCCGCCAGCTGTTCACTCGGCTTCCAGGTGGGGGCGCTCTGCGCCTCCTGCAGGTCTTGGCTCAGGGGCTGCTTGCCCTGAGCTGGGGCTGTGGGCGGGAGCCCAGGCACGCAGGGGCAGGCCCCAACCAGCTGCACACGTCTCTGCTGGGGAGGAGAGCGCTAGGGAAGCTACGTGTGTGAGTCAGCTGCTGGGTGCCCAGGGAGTCAGCCTCCGGGTGTGCGTTGCTGCAGACCCCAGCCAGGGGCCCTGGGAACCTGGTGCACTCCGTGCGGCGCTGAGTCTGGGCGGCCAAGCAACCACTGGAGGAGCCCTGCACTAGCCCTTCCCTTCCTCGCACAGAGCTCTCCCTGCTGGAGCCCTTGGCAGTGTGCAAGCCAGCGGACCCTAACCCCTCCCCAAGGACGCCTGGGGCCGAGGTGCAAAGGCAAGGCAGGAGCGGAGCTGAGGCCAGGAAGGCGCCAGTGGCGTCTCCCAGCCTCGCGCAGCCGGCTCCTTCCTGGGCAGGAAGCCTAGCAGCGAGGCAAGTCTGGGCAAGGCTCGCCCAGGGCAGAGCAGCCTCGCGCCAGCAACTCTGCCAGATCGGGCCTCTGAGCAGAGCTGGAGCTCTGCCGTCCTGGAGGCGCACTCGGCTCCAGCCAAGTAGGGCTGGAGCCAAACGAGGCTGGGCTGCCTCTTCTTCCCTCGAGGAGGCTCGCCTCCCCGCCAGCTGTTCACTCGGCTTCCAGGTGGGGGCGCTCTGCGCCTCCTGCAGGTCTTGGCTCAGGGGCTGCTTGCCCTGAGCTGGGGCTGTGGGCGGGAGCCCAGGCACGCAGGGTCAGGCCCCAACCAGCTGCACACGTCTCTGCTGGGGAGGAGAGCGCTAGGGAAGCTACGTGTGTGAGGCAGCTGCTGGGCGCCCAGGGAGTCAGCCTCCGGGTGTGCGTGGCTGCAGACCCCAGCCAGGGGCCCTGGGAACCTGGTGCACTCCGTGCGGCGCTGAGTCTGGGCGGCCAAGCAACCACTGGAGGAGCCCTGCACTAGCCCTTCCCTTCCTCGCACAGAGCTCTCCCTGCTGGAGCCCTTGTCAGTGTGCAAGCCAGGGGACCCTAAGCCCTCCCCAAGGACGCCTGGGGCCTAGGTGCAAAGGCAAGGCAGGAGCGGAGCTGAGGCCAGGAAGGCGCCAGTGGCGTCTCCCAGACTCGCGCAGCCGGCTCCTTCCTGGGCAGGAAGCCTAGCAGCGAGGCAAGTCTGGGCAAGGCTCGCCCAGGGCAGAGCAGCCTCGCGCCTGCAACTCTGCCAGATCGGGCCTCTGAGCAGAGCTGGAGCTCTGCCATCCTGGAGGCGCACTCCGCTCCAGCCAAGTAGGGCTTGGCCAAACGAGGCTGGGCTGCCTCTTCTTCCCTCGAGGAGGCTCGCCTCCCCGCCAGCTGTTCTTTCGGATTCCAGGTGGGGGCGCTCTGCGCCTCCTGCAGGGCTTGGCTCAGGGGCTGCTTGCCCTGAGCTGGGGCTGTGGGCGGGAGCCCAGGCACGCAGGGGCAGGCCCCAACCAGCTGCACACGTCTCTGCTGGGGAGGAGAGCGCTAGGGAAGCTACGTGTGTGAGGCAGCTGCTGGGCGCCCAGGGAGTCAGCCTCCGGGTGTGCGTGGCTGCAGACCCCAGCCAGGGGCCCTGGGAACCTGGTGCACTCCGTGCGGCGCTGAGTCTGGGCGGCCAAGCAACCACTGGAGGAGCCCTGCACTAGCCCTTCCCTTCCCTCGCACAGAGCTCTCCCTGCTGGAGCCCTAGGCAGTGTGCAAGCCAGCGGACCCTAAGCCCTCCCCAAGGACGCCTGGGGCCGAGGTGCAAAGGCAAGGCAGGAGCGGAGCTGAGGCCAGGAAGGCGCCAGTGGCGTCTCCCAGCCTCGCGCAGCCTGCTCCTTCCTGGGCAGGAAGCCTAGCAGTGAGGCAAGTCTGGGCAAGGCTCGCCCAGGGCAGAGCAGCCTCGCGCCAGCAACTCTGCCAGATCGGGCCTCTGAGCAGAGCTGGAGCTCTGCCGTCCTGGAGGCGCACTCGGCTCCAGCCAAGTAGGGCTTGAGCCAAACGAGGCTGGGCTGCCTCTTCTTCCCTCGAGGAGGCTCGCCTCCCCGCCAGCTGTTCACTCGGCTTCCAGGTGGGGGCGCTCTGCGCCTCCTGCAGGGCTTGGATCAGGGGCAGCTTGCCCTGAGCTGGGGCTGTGGGCGGGAGCCCAGGCACGCAGGGGCAGGCCCCAACCAGCTGCACACGTCTCTGCTGGGGAGGAGAGCGCTAGGGAAGCTACGTGTGTGAGGCAGCTGCTGGGCGCCCAGGGAGTCAGCCTCCGGGTGTGTGTGGCTGCAGACCCCAGCCAGGGGCCCTGGGAACCTGGTGCACTCCGTGCGGCGCTGAGTCTGGGCGGCCAAGCAACCACTGGAGGAGCCCTGCACTAGCCCTTCCCTTCCTCGCACAGAGCTCTCCCTGCTGGAGCCCTTGGCAGTGTGCAAGCCACCGGCCCCTAAGCCCTCCCAAAGGACGCCTGGGGCCGAGGTGCAAAGGCAAGGCAGGAGCGGAGCTGAGGCCAGGAAGGCGCCAGTGGCGTCTCCCAGCCTCGCGCAGCCGGCTCCTTCCTGGGCAGGAAGCCTAGCAGCGAGGCAAGTCTGGGCAAGGCTCGCCCAGGGCAGAGCAGCCTCGCGCCAGCAACTCTGCCAGATCGGGCCTCTGAGCAGAGCTGGAGCTCTGCCGTCCTGGAGGCGCACTCGGCTCCAGCCAAGTAGGGCTTGAGCCAAACGAGACTGGGCTGCCTCTTCTTCCCTCGAGGAGGCTCGCCTCCCCGCCAGCTGTTCACTCGGCTTCCAGGTGGGGGCGCTCTGCGCCTCCTGCAGGTCTTGGCTCAGGGGCTGCTTGCCCTGAGCTGGGGCTGTGGGCGGGAGCCCAGGCACGCAGGGGCAGGCCCCAACCAGCTGCACACGTCTCTGCTGGGGAGGAGGGCGCTAGGGAAGCTACGTGTTTGAAACAGCTGCTGGGCGCCCAAGGAGTCAGCCTCCAGGTGTGCGTGGCTGCAGACCCCAGCCAGGGGCCCTGGGAACCTGGTGCACTCCGTGCGGCGCTGAGTCTGGGCGGCCAAGCAACCACTGGAGGAGCCCTGCACTAGCCCTTCCCTTCCCTCGCACAGAGCTCTCCCTGCTGGAGCCCTTGGCAGTGTGCAAGCCAGCGGACCCTAAGCCCTCCCCAAGGACGCCTCGGGCCTAGGTGCAAAGGCAAGGCAGGAGCGGAGCTGAGGCCAGGAAGGCGCCAGTGGCGTCTCCCAGGCTCGCGCAGCCGGCTCCTTCCTGGGCAGCAAGCCTAGCAGCAAGGCAAGTCTGGGCAAGGCTCGCCCAGGGCAGAGCAGCCTCGCGCCAGCAACTCTGCCAGATCGGGCCTCTGAGCATAGCTGGAGCTCTGCCGTCCTGGAGGCGCACTCGGCTCCAGCCAAGTAGGGCTTGAGCCAAACGAGGCTGGGCTGCCTCTTCTTCCCTCGAGGAGGCTCGCCTCCCCGCCAGCTGTTCACTCGGCTTCCAGGTGGGGGCGCTCTGCGCCTCCTGCAGGGCTTGGCTCAGGGGCTGCTTGCCCTGAGCTGGGGCTGTGGGCGGGAGCCCAGGCACGCAGGGGCAGGCCCCAACCAGCTGCACACGTCTCTGCTGGGGAGGAGAGCGCTAGGGAAGCTACGTGTGTGAGGCAGCTGCTGGGCGCCCAGGGAGTCAGCCTCCGGGTGTGCGTGGCTGCAGACCCCAGCCAGGGGCCCTGGGAACCTGGTGCACTCCGTGCGGCGCTGAGTCTGGGCGGCCAAGCAACCACTGGAGGAGCCCTGCACTAGCCCTTCCCTTCCCTCACACAGAGCTCTCCCTGCTGGAGCCCTTGGCAGTGTGCAAGCAAGCGGACCATAAGCCCTCCCCAAGGACGCCTGGGGCCTAGGTGCAAAGGCAAGGCAGGAGCGGAGCTGAGGCCAGGAGGGCGCCAGTGGTGTCTCCCAGCCTCGCGCAGCCTGCTCCTTCCTGGGCAGGAAGCCTAGCAGCGAGGCAAGTCTGGGCAAGGCTCGCCCAGGGCAGAGCAGCCTCGCGCCAGCAACTCTGCCAGATCGGGCCTCTGAGCAGAGCTGGAGCTCTGCCGTCCTGGAGGCGCACTCGGCTCCAGCCAAGTAGGGCTGGAGCCAAACGAGGCTGGGCTGCCTCTTCTTCCCTCGAGGAGGCTCGCCTCCCCGCCAGCTGTTCACTCGGCTTCCAGGTGGGGGCGCTCTGCGCCTCCTGCAGGTCTTGGCTCAGGGGCTGCTTGCCCTGAGCTGGGGCTGTGGGCGGGAGCCCAGGCACGCAGGGGCAGGCCCCAACCAGCTGCACACGTCTCTGCTGGGGAGGAGAGCGCTAGGGAAGCTACGTGTGTGAGGCAGCTGCTGGGCGCCCAGGGAGTCAGCCTCCGGGTGTGCGTGGCTGCAGACCCCAGCCAGGGGCCCTGGGAACCTGGTGCACTCCGTGCGGCGCTGAGTCTGGTCGGCCAAGCAACCACTGGAGGAGCCCTGCACTAGCCCTTCCCTTCCTCGCACAGAGCTCTCCCTGCTGGAGCCCTTGTCAGTGTGCAAGCCAGGGGACCCTAAGCCCTCCCCAAGGACGCCTGGGGCCTAGGTGCAAAGGCAAGGCAGGAGCGGAGCTGAGGCCAGGAAGGCGCCAGTGGCGTCTCCCAGCCTCGCGCAGCCGGCTCCTTCCTGGGCAGGAAGCCTAGCAGCGAGGCAAGTCTGGGCAAGGCTCGCCCAGGGCAGAGCAGCCTCGCGCCTGCAACTCTGCCAGATCGGGCCTCTGAGCAGAGCTGGAGCTCTGCCATCCTGGAGGCGCACTCCGCTCCAGCCAAGTAGGGCTTGGCCAAACGAGGCTGGGCTGCCTCTTCTTCCCTCGAGGAGGCTCGCCTCCCCGCCAGCTGTTCTTTCGGATTCCAGGTGGGGGCGCTCTGCGCCTCCTGCAGGGCTTGGCTCAGGGGCTGCTTGCCCTGAGCTGGGGCTGTGGGCGGGAGCCCAGGCACGCAGGGGCAGGCCCCAACCAGCTGCACACGTCTCTGCTGGGGAGGAGAGCGCTAGGGAAGCTACGTGTGTGAGGCAGCTGCTGGGCGCCCAGGGAGTCAGCCTCCGGGTGTGCGTGGCTGCAGACCCCAGCCAGGGGCCCTGGGAACCTGGTGCACTCCGTGCGGCGCTGAGTCTGGGCGGCCAAGCAACCACTGGAGGAGCCCTGCACTAGCCCTTCCCTTCCCTCGCACAGAGCTCTCCCTGCTGGAGCCCTAGGCAGTGTGCAAGCCAGCGGACCCTAAGCCCTCCCCAAGGACGCCTGGGGCCGAGGTGCAAAGGCAAGGCAGGAGCGGAGCTGAGGCCAGGAAGGCGCCAGTGGCGTCTCCCAGCCTCGCGCAGCCTGCTCCTTCCTGGGCAGGAAGCCTAGCAGTGAGGCAAGTCTGGGCAAGGCTCGCCCAGGGCAGAGCAGCCTCGCGCCAGCAACTCTGCCAGATCGGGCCTCTGAGCAGAGCTGGAGCTCTGCCGTCCTGGAGGCGCACTCGGCTCCAGCCAAGTAGGGCTTGAGCCAAACGAGGCTGGGCTGCCTCTTCTTCCCTCGAGGAGGCTCGCCTCCCCGCCAGCTGTTCACTCGGCTTCCAGGTGGGGGCGCTCTGCGCCTCCTGCAGGGCTTGGATCAGGGGCAGCTTGCCCTGAGCTGGGGCTGTGGGCGGGAGCCCAGGCACGCAGGGGCAGGCCCCAACCAGCTGCACACGTCTCTGCTGGGGAGGAGGGCACTAGGGAAGCTACCTGTGTGAAACAGCTGCTGGGAGCCCAGGGAGTCAGCCTCCAGGTGTGCGTGGCTGCAGACCCCAGCCAGGGGCCCTGGGAACCTGGTGCACTACGTGCGGCGCTGAGTCTGGGCGGCCAAGCAACCACTGGAGGAGCCCTGCACTAGCCCTTCCCTTCCCTCGCACAGAGCTCTCCCTGCTGGAGCCCTTGGCAGTGTGCAAGCCAGCGGACCCTAAGCCCTCCCCAAGGACGCCTCGGGCCTAGGTGCAAAGGCAAGGCAGGAGCGGAGCTGGGGCCAGGAAGGCGCCAGTGGCGTCTCCCAGCCTCGCGCAGCCGGCTCCTTCCTGGGCAGGAAGCCTAGCAGCGAGGCAAGTCTGGGCAAGGCTCGCCCAGGGCAGAGCAGCTTCGCGCCAGCAACTCTGCCAGATCGGGCCTCTGAGCAGAGCTGGAGCTCTGCCGTCCCGGAGGCACACTCGGCTCCAGCCAAGTAGGGCTTGAGCCAAACGAGGCTGGGCTGCCTCTTCTTCGCTCGAGGAGGCTTGCCTCCCCGCCAGCTGTTCACTCGGCTTCCAGGTGGGGGCGCTCTGCGCCTCCTGCAGGTCTTGGCTCAGGGGCTGCTTGCCCTGAGCTGGGGCTGTGGGCGGGAGCCCAGGCACGCAGGGGCAGGCCCCAACCAGCTGCACACGTCTCTGCTGGGGAGGAGAGCGCTAGGGAAGCTACGTGTGTGAGTCAGCTGCTGGGTGCCCAGGGAGTCAGCCTCCGGGTGTGCGTTGCTGCAGACCCCAGCCAGGGGCCCTGGGAACCTGGTGCACTCCGTGCGGCGCTGAGTCTGGGCGGCCAAGCAACCACTGGAGGAGCCCTGCACTAGCCCTTCCCTTCCTCGCACAGAGCTCTCCCTGCTGGAGCCCTTGGCAGTGTGCAAGCCAGCGGACCCTAACCCCTCCCCAAGGACGCCTGGGGCCGAGGTGCAAAGGCAAGGCAGGAGCGGAGCTGAGGCCAGGAAGGCGCCAGTGGCGTCTCCCAGCCTCGCGCAGCCGGCTCCTTCCTGGGCAGGAAGCCTAGCAGCGAGGCAAGTCTGGGCAAGGCTCGCCCAGGGCAGAGCAGCCTCGCGCCAGCAACTCTGCCAGATCGGGCCTCTGAGCAGAGCTGGAGCTCT
Source organism: Ovis canadensis (assembly GCF_042477335.2). Lineage (NCBI taxonomy): Eukaryota > Metazoa > Chordata > Mammalia > Artiodactyla > Bovidae > Ovis > Ovis canadensis. The sequence continues at coordinate 7,355,170 of NC_091727.1, read as the reverse complement.
GCCGTCCTGGAGGCGCACTCGGCTCCAGCCAAGTAGGGCTGGAGCCAAACGAGGCTGGGCTGCCTCTTCTTCCCTCGAGGAGGCTCGCCTCCCCGCCAGCTGTTCACTCGGCTTCCAGGTGGGGGCGCTCTGCGCCTCCTGCAGGTCTTGGCTCAGGGGCTGCTTGCCCTGAGCTGGGGCTGTGGGCGGGAGCCCAGGCACGCAGGGTCAGGCCCCAACCAGCTGCACACGTCTCTGCTGGGGAGGAGAGCGCTAGGGAAGCTACGTGTGTGAGGCAGCTGCTGGGCGCCCAGGGAGTCAGCCTCCGGGTGTGCGTGGCTGCAGACCCCAGCCAGGGGCCCTGGGAACCTGGTGCACTCCGTGCGGCGCTGAGTCTGGGCGGCCAAGCAACCACTGGAGGAGCCCTGCACTAGCCCTTCCCTTCCCTCGCACAGAGCTCTCCCTGCTGGAGCCCTTGGCAGTGTGCAAGCCAGCGGACCCTAAGCCCTCCCCAAGGACGCCTCGGGCCTAGGTGCAAAGGCAAGGCAGGAGCGGAGCTGGGGCCAGGAAGGCGCCAGTGGCGTCTCCCAGCCTCGCGCAGCCGGCTCCTTCCTGGGCAGGAAGCCTAGCAGCGAGGCAAGTCTGGGCAAGGCTCGCCCAGGGCAGAGCAGCTTCGCGCCAGCAACTCTGCCAGATCGGGCCTCTGAGCAGAGCTGGAGCTCTGCCGTCCCGGAGGCACACTCGGCTCCAGCCAAGTAGGGCTTGAGCCAAACGAGGCTGGGCTGCCTCTTCTTCGCTCGAGGAGGCTTGCCTCCCCGCCAGCTGTTCACTCGGCTTCCAGGTGGGGGCGCTCTGCGCCTCCTGCAGGTCTTGGCTCAGGGGCTGCTTGCCCTGAGCTGGGGCTGTGGGCGGGAGCCCAGGCACGCAGGGGCAGGCCCCAACCAGCTGCACACGTCTCTGCTGGGGAGGAGAGCGCTAGGGAAGCTACGTGTGTGAGTCAGCTGCTGGGTGCCCAGGGAGTCAGCCTCCGGGTGTGCGTTGCTGCAGACCCCAGCCAGGGGCCCTGGGAACCTGGTGCACTCCGTGCGGCGCTGAGTCTGGGCGGCCAAGCAACCACTGGAGGAGCCCTGCACTAGCCCTTCCCTTCCTCGCACAGAGCTCTCCCTGCTGGAGCCCTTGGCAGTGTGCAAGCCAGCGGACCCTAACCCCTCCCCAAGGACGCCTGGGGCCGAGGTGCAAAGGCAAGGCAGGAGCGGAGCTGAGGCCAGGAAGGCGCCAGTGGCGTCTCCCAGCCTCGCGCAGCCGGCTCCTTCCTGGGCAGGAAGCCTAGCAGCGAGGCAAGTCTGGGCAAGGCTCGCCCAGGGCAGAGCAGCCTCGCGCCAGCAACTCTGCCAGATCGGGCCTCTGAGCAGAGCTGGAGCTCTGCCGTCCTGGAGGCGCACTCGGCTCCAGCCAAGTAGGGCTGGAGCCAAACGAGGCTGGGCTGCCTCTTCTTCCCTCGAGGAGGCTCGCCTCCCCGCCAGCTGTTCACTCGGCTTCCAGGTGGGGGCGCTCTGCGCCTCCTGCAGGTCTTGGCTCAGGGGCTGCTTGCCCTGAGCTGGGGCTGTGGGCGGGAGCCCAGGCACGCAGGGTCAGGCCCCAACCAGCTGCACACGTCTCTGCTGGGGAGGAGAGCGCTAGGGAAGCTACGTGTGTGAGGCAGCTGCTGGGCGCCCAGGGAGTCAGCCTCCGGGTGTGCGTGGCTGCAGACCCCAGCCAGGGGCCCTGGGAACCTGGTGCACTCCGTGCGGCGCTGAGTCTGGGCGGCCAAGCAACCACTGGAGGAGCCCTGCACTAGCCCTTCCCTTCCCTCGCACAGAGCTCTCCCTGCTGGAGCCCTAGGCAGTGTGCAAGCCAGCGGACCCTAAGCCCTCCCCAAGGACGCCTGGGGCCGAGGTGCAAAGGCAAGGCAGGAGCGGAGCTGAGGCCAGGAAGGCGCCAGTGGCGTCTCCCAGCCTCGCGCAGCCTGCTCCTTCCTGGGCAGGAAGCCTAGCAGTGAGGCAAGTCTGGGCAAGGCTCGCCCAGGGCAGAGCAGCCTCGCGCCAGCAACTCTGCCAGATCGGGCCTCTGAGCAGAGCTGGAGCTCTGCCGTCCTGGAGGCGCACTCGGCTCCAGCCAAGTAGGGCTTGAGCCAAACGAGGCTGGGCTGCCTCTTCTTCCCTCGAGGAGGCTCGCCTCCCGGCCAGCTGTTCACTCGGCTTCCAGGTGGGGGCGCTCTGCGCCTCCTGCAGGGCTTGGATCAGGGGCAGCTTGCCCTGAGCTGGGGCTGTGGGCGGGAGCCCAGGCACGCAGGGGCAGGCCCCAACCAGCTGCACACGTCTCTGCTGGGGAGGAGGGCACTAGGGAAGCTACCTGTGTGAAACAGCTGCTGGGAGCCCAGGGAGTCAGCCTCCAGGTGTGCGTGGCTGCAGACCCCAGCCAGGGGCCCTGGGAACCTGGTGCACTCCGTGCGGCGCTGAGTCTGGGCGGCCAAGCAACCACTGGAGGAGCCCTGCACTAGCCCTTCCCTTCCCTCGCACAGAGCTCTCCCTGCTGGAGCCCTTGGCAGTGTGCAAGCCAGCGGACCCTAAGCCCTCCCCAAGGACGCCTCGGGCCTAGGTGCAAAGGCAAGGCAGGAGCGGAGCTGGGGCCAGGAAGGCGCCAGTGGCGTCTCCCAGCCTCGCGCAGCCGGCTCCTTCCTGGGCAGGAAGCCTAGCAGCGAGGCAAGTCTGGGCAAGGCTCGCCCAGGGCAGAGCAGCTTCGCGCCAGCAACTCTGCCAGATCGGGCCTCTGAGCAGAGCTGGAGCTCTGCCGTCCCGGAGGCGCACTCGGCTCCAGCCAAGTAGGGCTTGAGCCAAACGAGGCTGGGCTGCCTCTTCTTCGCTCGAGGAGGCTTGCCTCCCCGCCAGCTGTTCACTCGGCTTCCAGGTGGGGGCGCTCTGCGCCTCCTGCAGGTCTTGGCTCAGGGGCTGCTTGCCCTGAGCTGGGGCTGTGGGCGGGAGCCCAGGCACGCAGGGGCAGGCCCCAACCAGCTGCACACGTCTCTGCTGGGGAGGAGAGCGCTAGGGAAGCTACGTGTGTGAGTCAGCTGCTGGGTGCCCAGGGAGTCAGCCTCCGGGTGTGCGTTGCTGCAGACCCCAGCCAGGGGCCCTGGGAACCTGGTGCACTCCGTGCGGCGCTGAGTCTGGGCGGCCAAGCAACCACTGGAGGAGCCCTGCACTAGCCCTTCCCTTCCTCGCACAGAGCTCTCCCTGCTGGAGCCCTTGGCAGTGTGCAAGCCAGCGGACCCTAACCCCTCCCCAAGGACGCCTGGGGCCGAGGTGCAAAGTCAAGGCAGGAGCGGAGCTGAGGCCAGGAAGGCGCCAGTGGCGTCTCCCAGCCTCGCGCAGCCGGCTCCTTCCTGGGCAGGAAGCCTAGCAGCGAGGCAAGTCTGGGCAAGGCTCGCCCAGGGCAGAGCAGCCTCGCGCCAGCAACTCTGCCAGATCGGGCCTCTGAGCAGAGCTGGAGCTCTGCCGTCCAGGAGGCGCACTCGGCTCCAGCCAAGTAGGGCTTGAGCCAAACGAGGCTGGGCTGCCTCTTCTTCCCTCGAGGAGGCTCGCCTCCCCGCCAGCTGTTCACTCGGCTTCCAGGTGGGGGCGCTCTGCGCCTCCTGCAGGGCTTTGCTCAGGGGCAGCTTGCCCTGAGCTGGGGCTGTGGGCGGGAGCCCAGGCACGCAGGGGCAGGCCCCAACCAGCTGCACACGTCTCTGCTGGGGAGGAGGGCGCCTGGGAAGCTACCTGTGTGAAACAGCTGCTGGGTGCCCAGGGAGTCAGCCTCCAGGTGTGCGTGGCTGCAGACCCCATCCAGGGGCCCTGGGAACCTGGTGCACTCCGTGCGGCGCTGAGTCTGGGCGGCCAAGCAACCACTGGAGGAGCCCTGCACTAGCCCTTCCCTTCCCTCGCACAGAGCTCTCCCTGCTGGAGCCCTTGGCAGTGTGCAAGCCAGCGGACCCTAAGCCCTCCCCAAGGACGCCTGGGGCCTAGGTGCAAAGGCAAGGCAGGAGCGGAGCTGAGGCCAGGAAGGCGCCAGTGGCGTCTCCCAGCCTCGCGCAGCCGGCTCCTTCCTGGGCAGCAAGCCTAGCAGCAAGGCAAGTCTGGGCAAGGCTCGCCCAGGGCAGAGCAGCCTCGCGCCAGCAACTCTGCCAGATCGGGCCTCTGAGCATAGCTGGAGCTCTGCCGTCCTGGAGGCGCACTCGGCTCCAGCCAAGTAGGGCTTGAGCCAAACGAGGCTGGGCTGCCTCTTCTTCCCTCGAGGAGGCTCGCCTCCCCGCCAGCTGTTCACTCGGCTTCCAGGTGGGTGCGCTCTGCGCCTCCTGCAGGGCTTGGCTCAGGGGCTGCTTGCCCTGAGCTGGGGCTGTGGGCGGGAGCCCAGGCACGCAGGGGCAGGCCCCAACCAGCTGCACACGTCTCTGCTGGGGAGGAGAGCGCTAGGGAAGCTACGTGTGTGAGGCAGCTGCTGGGCGCCCAGGGAGTCAGCCTCCGGGTGTGCGTGGCTGCAGACCCCAGCCAGGGGCCCTGGGAACCTGGTGCACTCCGTGCGGCGCTGAGTCTGGGCGGCCAAGCAACCACTGGAGGAGCCCTGCACTAGCCCTTCCCTTCCCTCGCACAGAGCTCTCCCTGCTGGAGCCCTAGGCAGTGTGCAAGCCAGCGGACCCTAAGCCCTCCCCAAGGACGCCTGGGGCCGAGGTGCAAAGGCAAGGCAGGAGCGGAGCTGAGGCCAGGAAGGCGCCAGTGGCGTCTCCCAGCCTCGCGCAGCCTGCTCCTTCCTGGGCAGGAAGCCTAGCAGTGAGGCAAGTCTGGGCAAGGCTCGCCCAGGGCAGAGCAGCCTCGCGCCAGCAACTCTGCCAGATCGGGCCTCTGAGCAGAGCTGGAGCTCTGCCGTCCTGGAGGCGCACTCGGCTCCAGCCAAGTAGGGCTTGAGCCAAACGAGGCTGGGCTGCCTCTTCTTCCCTCGAGGAGGCTCGCCTCCCCGCCAGCTGTTCACTCGGCTTCCAGGTGGGGGCGCTCTGCGCCTCCTGCAGGGCTTGGATCAGGGGCAGCTTGCCCTGAGCTGGGGCTGTGGGCGGGAGCCCAGGCACGCAGGGGCAGGCCCCAACCAGCTGCACACGTCTCTGCTGGGGAGGAGGGCACTAGGGAAGCTACCTGTGTGAAACAGCTGCTGGGAGCCCAGGGAGTCAGCCTCCAGGTGTGCGTGGCTGCAGACCCCAGCCAGGGGCCCTGGGAACCTGGTGCACTCCGTGCGGCGCTGAGTCTGGGCGGCCAAGCAACCACTGGAGGAGCCCTGCACTAGCCCTTCCCTTCCCTCGCACAGAGCTCTCCCTGCTGGAGCCCTTGGCAGTGTGCAAGCCAGCGGACCCTAAGCCCTCCCCAAGGACGCCTGGGGCCTAGGTGCAAAGGCAAGGCAGGAGCGGAGCTGAGGCCAGGAAGGCGCCAGTGGCGTCTCCCAGCCTCGCGCAGCCTGCTCCTTCCTGGGCAGGAAGCCTAGCAGCGAGGCAAGTCTGGGCAAGGCTCGCCCAGGGCAGAGCAGCCTCGCGCCAGCAACTCTGCCAGATCGGGCCTCTGAGCAGAGCTGGAGCTCTGCCGTCCTGGAGGCGCACTCCGCTCCAGCCAAGTAGGGCTTGAGCCAAACGAGGCTGGGCTGCCTCTTCTTCCCTCGAGGAGGCTCGCCTCCCCGCCAGCTGTTCACTCGGCTTCCAGGTGGGGGCGCTCTGCGCCTCCTGCAGGTCTTGGCTCAGGGGCTGCTTGCCCTGAGCTGGGGCTGTGGGCGGGAGCCCAGGCACGCAGGGGCAGGCCCCAACCAGCTGCACACGTCTCTGCTGGGGAGGAGAGCGCTAGGGAAGCTACGTGTGTGAGGCAGCTGCTGGGCGCCCAGGGAGTCAGCCTCCGGGTGTGTGTGGCTGCAGACCCCAGCCAGGGGCCCTGGGAACCTGGTGCACTCCGTGCGGCGCTGAGTCTGGGCGGCCAAGCAACCACTGGAGGAGCCCTGCACTAGCCCTTCCCTTCCTCGCACAGAGCTCTCCCTGCTGGAGCCCTTGGCAGTGTGCAAGCCATCGGCCCCTAAGCCCTCCCAAAGGACGCCTGGGGCCGAGGTGCAAAGGCAAGGCAGGAGCGGAGCTGAGGCCAGGAAGGCGCCAGTGGCGTCTCCCAGCCTCGCGCAGCCTGCTCCTTCCTGGGCAGGAAGCCTAGCAGCGAGGCAAGTCTGGGCAAGGCTCGCCCAGGGCAGAGCAGCCTCGCGCCAGCAACTCTGCCAGATCGGGCCTCTGAGCAGAGCTGGAGCTCTGCCGTCTTCGAGGCGCACTCGGCTCCAGCCAAGTAGGGCTTGAGCCAAACGAGGCTGGGCTGCCTCTTCTTCCCTCGAGGAGGCTCGCCTCCCCGCCAGCTGTTCTTTCGGATTCCAGGTGGGGGCGCTCTGCGGCTCCTGCAGGTTTGGCTCAGGGGCTGCTTGACCTGAGCTGGGGCTGTGGGCGGGAGCCCAGGCACGCAGGGGCAGGCCCCAACCAGCTGCACACGTCTCTGCTGGGGAGGAGAGCGCTAGGGAAGCTACGTGTGTGAGGCAGCTGCTGGGCGCCCAAGGAGTCAGCCTCCGGGTGTGCGTGGCTGCAGACCCCAGCCAGGGGCCCTGGGAACCTGGTGCACTCCGTGCGGCGCTGAGTCTGGGCGGCCAAGCAAGCACTGGAGGAGCCCTGCACTAGCCCTTCCCTTCCCTCGCACAGAGCTCTCCCTGCTGGAGCCCTTGGCAGTGTGAAAGCCAGCGGACCCTAAGCCCTCCCCAAGGACGCCTGGGGCCGAGGTGCAAAGGCAAGGCAGGAGCGGAGCTGAGGCCAGGAAGGCGCCAGTGGCGTCTCCCAGCCTCGCGCAGCCGGCTCCTTCCTGGGCAGGAAGCCTAGCAGCGAGGAAAGTCTGGGCAAGGCTCGCCCAGGGCAGAGCAGCCTCGTGCCAGCAACTCTGCCAGATCGGGCCTCTGAGCAGAGCTGGAGCTCTGCCGTCCTCGAGGCGCACTCGGCTCCAGCCAAGTAGGGCTTGAGCCAAACGAGGCTGGGCTGCCTCTTCTTCCCTCGAGGAGGCTCGCCTCCCCGCCAGCTGTTCACTTGGCTTCCAGGTGGGGGCGCTCTGCGCCTCCTGCAGGTCTTGGCTCAGGGGCTGCTTGCCCTGAGCTGGGGCTGTGGGCGGGAGCCCAGGCACACAGGGGCAGGCCCCAACCAGCTGCACACGTCTCTGCTGGGGAGGAGAGCGCTAGGGAAGCTACGTGTGTGAGGTAGCTGCTGGGCACCCAGGGAGTCAGCCTCCGGGTGTGCATGGCTGCAGACCCCAGCCAGGGGCCCTGGGAACCTGGAGCACTCCGTGCGGCGCTGAGTCTGGGCGGCCAAGCAACCACTGGAGGAGCCCTGCACTAGCCCTTCCCTTCCCTCGCACAGAGCTCTCCCTGCTGGAGCCCTTGGCAGTGTGCCAGCCAGCGGACCCTAAGCCCTCCCCAAGGACGCCTCGGGCCTAGGTGCAAAGGCAAGGCAGGAGCGGAGCTGGGGCCAGGAAGGCGCCAGTGGCGTCTCCCAGCCTCGCGCAGCCGGCTCCTTCCTGGGCAGGAAGCCTAGCAGCGAGGAAAGTCTGGGCAAGGCTCGCCCAGGGCAGAGCAGCCTCGCGCCAGCAACTCTGCCAGATCGGGCCTCTGAGCAGAGCTGGAGCTCTGCCGTCCAGGAGGCGCACTCGGCTCCAGCCAAGTAGGGCTTGAGCCAAACGAGGCTGGGCTGCCTCTTCTTCCCTCGAGGAGGCTCGCCTCCCCGCCAGCTGTTCACTCGGCTTCCAGGTGGGGGCGCTCTGCGCCTCCTGCAGGTCTTGGCTCAGGGGCTGCTTGCCCTGAGCTGGGGCTGTGGGAGGGAGCCCAGGCACGCAGGGGCAGGCCCCAACCAGCTGCACACGTCTCTGCTGGGGAGGAGAGCGCTAGGGAAGCTACGTGTGTGAGTCAGCTGCTGGGCGCCCAGGGAGTCAGCCTCCGGGTGTGCGTGGCTGCAGACCCCAGCCAGGGGCCCTGGGAACCTGGTGCACTCCGTGCGGCGCTGAGTCTGGGCGGCCAAGCAACCACTGGAGGAGCCCTGCACTAGCCCTTCCCTTCCTCGCACAGAGCTCTCCCTGCTGGAGCCCTTGGCAGTGTGCAAGCCACCGGCCCCTAAGCCCTCCCAAAGGTCGCCTGGGGCCTAGGTGCAAAGGCAAGGCAGGAGCGGAGCTGAGGCCAGGAGGGCGCCAGTGGTGTCTCCCAGCCTCGCGCAGCCGGCTCCTTCCTGGGCAGGAAGCCTAGCAGCGAGGCAAGTCTGGGCAAGGCTCGCCCAGGGCAGAGCAGCCTCGCGCCAGCAACTCTGCCAGATCGGGCCTCTGAGCAGAGCTGGAGCTCTGCCGTCCTGGAGGCGCACTCGGCTCCAGCCAAGTAGGGCTTGAGCCAAACGAGGCTGGGCTGCCTCTTCTTCCCTCGAGGAGGCTCGCCTCCCCGCCAGCTGTTCACTCGGCTTCCAGGTGGGGGCGCTCTGCGCCTCCTGCAGGTCTTGGCTCAGGGGCTGCTTGCCCTGAGCTGGGGCTGTGGGCGGGAGCCCAGGCATGCAGGGGCAGGCCCCAACCAGCTGCACACGTCTCTGCTGGGGAGGAGAGCGCTAGGGAAGCTACGTGTGTGAGGCAGCTTCTGGGCGCCCATGGAGTCAGCCTCCAGGTGTGTGTGGCTGCAGACCCCAGCCAGGGGCCCTGGGAACCTGGTGCACTCCGTGCGGCGCTGAGTCTGGGCGGCCAAGCAACCACTGGAGGAGCCCTGCACTAGCCCTTCCCTTCCCTCACACAGAGCTCTCCCTGCTGGAGCCCTTGGCAGTGTGCAAGCAAGCGGACCCTAAGCCCTCCCCAAGGACGCCTGGGGCCTAGGTGCAAAGGCAAGGCAGGAGCGGAGCTGAGGCCAGGAGGGCGCCAGTGGTGTCTCCCAGCCTCGCGCAGCCTGCTCCTTCCTGGGCAGGAAGCCTAGCAGCGAGGCAAGTCTGGGCAAGGCTCGCCCAGGGCAGAGCAGCCTCGCGCCAGCAACTCTGCCAGATCGGGCCTCTGAGCAGAGCTGGAGCTCTGCCGTCCTGGAGGCGCACTCGGCTCCAGCCAAGTAGGGCTTGAGCCAAACGAGGCTGGGCTGCCTCTTCTTCCCTCGAGGAGGCTCGCCTCCCCGCCAGCTGTTCACTCGGCTTCCAGGTGGGGGCGCTCTGGGCCTCCTGCAGGTCTTGGCTCAGGGGCTGCTTGCCCTGAGCTGGGGCTGTGGGCGGGAGCCCAGGCACGCAGGGGCAGGCCCCAACCAGCTGCACACCTCTCTGCTGGGGAGGAGAGCGCTAGGGAAGCTACGTGTGTGAGGCAGCTGCTGGGTGCCCAGGGAGTCAGCCTCCGGGTGTGCGTGGCTGCAGACCCCAGCCAGGGGCCCTGGGAACCTGGTGCACTCCGTGCGGCGCTGAGTCTGGGCGGCCAAGCAACCACTGGAGGAGCCCTGCACTAGCCCTTCCCTTCCCTCACACAGAGCTCTCCCTGCTGGAGCCCTTGGCAGTGTGCAAGCAAGCGGACCATAAGCCCTCCCCAAGGACGCCTGGGGCCTAGGTGCAAAGGCAAGGCAGGAGCGGAGCTGAGGCCAGGAGGGCGCCAGTGGTGTCTCCCAGCCTCGCGCAGCCTGCTCCTTCCTGGGCAGGAAGCCTAGCAGCGAGGCAAGTCTGGGCAAGGCTCGCCCAGGGCAGAGCAGCCTCGCGCCAGCAACTCTGCCAGATCGGGCCTCTGAGCAGAGCTGGAGCTCTGCCGTCCTGGAGGCGCACTCGGCTCCAGCCAAGTAGGGCTGGAGCCAAACGAGGCTGGGCTGCCTCTTCTTCCCTCGAGGAGGCTCGCCTCCCCGCCAGCTGTTCACTCGGCTTCCAGGTGGGGGCGCTCTGCGCCTCCTGCAGGTCTTGGCTCAGGGGCTGCTTGCCCTGAGCTGGGGCTGTGGGCGGGAGCCCAGGCACGCAGGGGCAGGCCCCAACCAGCTGCACACGTCTCTGCTGGGGAGGAGAGCGCTAGGGAAGCTACGTGTGTGAGGCAGCTGCTGGGCGCCCAGGGAGTCAGCCTCCGGGTGTGCGTGGCTGCAGACCCCAGCCAGGGGCCCTGGGAACCTGGTGCACTCCGTGCGGCGCTGAGTCTGGGCGGCCAAGCAACCACTGGAGGAGCCCTGCACTAGCCCTTCCCTTCCTCGCACAGAGCTCTCCCTGCTGGAGCCCTTGTCAGTGTGCAAGCCAGGGGACCCTAAGCCCTCCCCAAGGACGCCTGGGGCCAAGGTGCAAAGGCAAGGCAGGAGCGGAGCTGAGGCCAGGAAGGCGCCAGTGGCGTCTCCCAGCCTCGCGCAGCCGGCTCCTTCCTGGGCAGGAAGCCTAGCAGCGAGGCAAGTCTGGGCAAGGCTCGCCCAGGGCAGAGCAGCCTCGCGCCTGCAACTCTGCCAGATCGGGCCTCTGAGCAGAGCTGGAGCTCTGCCATCCTGGAGGCGCACTCCGCTCCAGCCAAGTCGGGCTTGGCCAAACGAGGCTGGGCTGCCTCTTCTTCCCTCGAGGAGGCTCGCCTCCCCGCCAGCTGTTCACTCGGCTTCCAGGTGGGGGCGCTCTGCGCCTCCTGCAGGGCTTGGCTCAGGGGCTGCTTGCCCTGAGCTGGGGCTGTGGGCGGGAGCCCAGGCACGCAGGGGCAGGCCCCAACCAGCTGCACACGTCTCTGCTGGGGAGGAGAGCGCTAGGGAAGCTACGTGTGTGAGGCAGCTGCTGGGCGCCCAGGGAGTCAGCCTCCGGGTGTGCGTGGCTGCAGACCCCAGCCAGGGGCCCTGGGAACCTGGTGCACTCCGTGCGGCGCTGAGTCTGGGCGGCCAAGCAACCACTGGAGGAGCCCTGCACTAGCCCTTCCCTTCCCTCGCACAGAGCTCTCCCTGCTGGAGCCCTAGGCAGTGTGCAAGCCAGCGGACCCTAAGCCCTCCCCAAGGACGCCTGGGGCCGAGGTGCAAAGGCAAGGCAGGAGCGGAGCTGAGGCCAGGAAGGCGCCAGTGGCGTCTCCCAGCCTCGCGCAGCCTGCTCCTTCCTGGGCAGGAAGCCTAGCAGTGAGGCAAGTCTGGGCAAGGCTCGCCCAGGGCAGAGCAGCCTCGCGCCAGCAACTCTGCCAGATCGGGCCTCTGAGCAGAGCTGGAGCTCTGCCGTCCTGGAGGCGCACTCGGCTCCAGCCAAGTAGGGCTTGAGCCAAACGAGGCTGGGCTGCCTCTTCTTCGCTCGAGGAGGCTTGCCTCCCCGCCAGCTGTTCACTCGGCTTCCAGGTGGGGGCGCTCTGCGCCTCCTGCAGGTCTTGGCTCAGGGGCTGCTTGCCCTGAGCTGGGGCTGTGGGCGGGAGCCCAGGCACGCAGGGGCAGGCCCCAACCAGCTGCACACGTCTCTGCTGGGGAGGAGAGCGCTAGGGAAGCTACGTGTGTGAGTCAGCTGCTGGGTGCCCAGGGAGTCAGCCTCCGGGTGTGCTTTGCTGCAGACCCCAGCCAGGGGCCCTGGGAACCTGGTGCACTCCGTGCGGCGCTGAGTCTGGGCGGCCAAGCAACCACTGGAGGAGCCCTGCACTAGCCCTTCCCTTCCTCGCACAGAGCTCTCCCTGCTGGAGCCCTTGGCAGTGTGCAAGCCAGCGGACCCTAAGCCCTCCCCAAGGACGCCTGGGGCCGAGGTGCAAAGGCAAGGCAGGAGCGGAGCTGAGGCCAGGAAGGCGCCAGTGGCGTCTCCCAGCCTCGCGCAGCCGGCTCCTTCCTGGGCAGGAAGCCTAGCAGCGAGGCAAGTCTGGGCAAGGCTCGCCCAGGGCAGAGCAGCCTCGCGCCAGCAACTCTGCCAGATCGGGCCTCTGAGCAGAGCTGGAGCTCTGCCGTCCAGGAGGCGCACTCGGCTCCAGCCAAGTAGGGCTTGAGCCAAACGAGGCTGGGCTGCCTCTTCTTCCCTCGAGGAGGCTCGCCTCCCCGCCAGCTGTTCACTCGGCTTCCAGGTGGGGGCGCTCTGCGCCTCCTGCAGGGCTTTGCTCAGGGGCAGCTTGCCCTGAGCTGGGGCTGTGGGCGGGAGCCCAGGCACGCAGGGGCAGGCCCCAACCAGCTGCACACGTCTCTGCTGGGGAGGAGGGCGCCTGGGAAGCTACCTGTGTGAAACAGCTGCTGGGTGCCCAGGGAGTCAGCCTCCAGGTGTGCGTGGCTGCAGACCCCAGCCAGGGGCCCTGGGAACCTGGTGCACTCCGTGCGGCGCTGAGTCTGGGCGGCCAAGCAACCACTGGAGGAGCCCTGCACTAGCCCTTCCCTTCCCTCGCACAGAGCTCTCCCTGCTGGAGCCCTTGGCAGTGTGCAAGCCAGCGGACCCTAAGCCCTCCCCAAGGACGCCTGGGGCCTAGGTGCAAAGGCAAGGCAGGAGCGGAGCTGAGGCCAGGAAGGCGCCAGTGGCGTCTCCCAGCCTCGCGCAGCCGGCTCCTTCCTGGGCAGGAAGCCTAGCAGCGAGGCAAGTCTGGGCAAGGCTCGCCCAGGGCAGAGCAGCCTCGCGCCAGCAACTCTGCCAGATCGGGCCTCTGAGCAGAGCTGGAGCTCTGCCGTCCTGGAGGCGCACTCCGCTCCAGCCAAGTAGGGCTTGAGCCAAACGAGGCTGGGCTGCCTCTTCTTCCCTCGAGGAGGCTCGCCTCCCCGCCAGCTGTTCACTCGGCTTCCAGGTGGGGGCGCTCTGCGCCTCCTGCAGGTCTTGGCTCAGGGGCTGCTTGCCCTGAGCTGGGGCTGTGGGCGGGAGCCCAGGCACGCAGGGGCAGGCCCCAACCAGCTGCACACGTCTCTGCTGGGGAGGAGAGCGCTAGGGAAGCTACGTGTGTGAGGCAGCTGCTGGGCGCCCAGGGAGTCAGCCTCCGGGTGTGTGTGGCTGCAGACCCCAGCCAGGGGCCCTGGGAACCTGGTGCACTCCGTGCGGCGCTGAGTCTGGGCGGCCAAGCAACCACTGGAGGAGCCCTGCACTAGCCCTTCCCTTCCTCGCACAGAGCTCTCCCTGCTGGAGCCCTTGGCAGTGTGCAAGCCACCGGCCCCTAAGCCCTCCCAAAGGACGCCTGGGGCCGAGGTGCAAAGGCAAGGCAGGAGCGGAGCTGAGGCCAGGAAGGCGCCAGTGGCGTCTCCCAGCCTCGCGCAGCCTGCTCCTTCCTGGGCAGGAAGCCTAGCAGCGAGGCAAGTCTGGGCAAGGCTAGCCCAGGGCAGAGCAGCCTCGCGCCAGCAACTCTGCCAGATCGGGCCTCTGAGCAGAGCTGGAGCTCTGCCGTCCTCGAGGCGCACTCGGCTCCAGCCAAGTAGGGCTTGAGCCAAACGAGGCTGGGCTGCCTCTTCTTCCCTCGAGGAGGCTCGCCTCCCCGCCAGCTGTTCTTTCGGATTCCAGGTGGGGGCGCTCTGCGGCTCCTGCAGGTTTGGCTCAGGGGCTGCTTGACCTGAGCTGGGGCTGTGGGCGGGAGCCCAGGCACGCAGGGGCAGGCCCCAACCAGCTGCACACGTCTCTGCTGGGGAGGAGAGCGCTAGGGAAGCTACGTGTGTGAGGCAGCTGCTGGGCGCCCAAGGAGTCAGCCTCCGGGTGTGCGTGGCTGCAGACCCCAGCCAGGGGCCCTGGGAACCTGGTGCACTCCGTGCGGCGCTGAGTCTGGGCGGCCAAGCAAGCACTGGAGGAGCCCTGCACTAGCCCTTCCCTTCCCTCGCACAGAGCTCTCCCTGCTGGAGCCCTTGGCAGTGTGAAAGCCAGCGGACCCTAAGCCCTCCCCAAGGACGCCTGGGGCCGAGGTGCAAAGGCAAGGCAGGAGCGGAGCTGAGGCCAGGAAGGCGCCAGTGGCGTCTCCCAGCCTCGCGCAGCCGGCTCCTTCCTGGGCAGGAAGCCTAGCAGCGAGGAAAGTCTGGGCAAGGCTCGCCCAGGGCAGAGCAGCCTCGTGCCAGCAACTCTGCCAGATCGGGCCTCTGAGCAGAGCTGGAGCTCTGCCGTCCTCGAGGCGCACTCGGCTCCAGCCAAGTAGGGCTTGATCCAAACGAGGCTGGGCTGCCTCTTCTTCCCTCGAGGAGGCTCGCCTCCCCGCCAGCTGTTCTTTCGGATTCCAGGTGGGGGCGCTCTGCCCCTCCTGCAGGGCTTGGCTCAGGGGCTGCTTGCCCTGAGCTGGGGCTGTGGGCGGGAGCCCAGGCACGCAGGGGCAGGCCCCAACCAGCTGCACACGTCTCTGCTGGGGAGGAGAGCGCTAGGGAAGCTACGTGTGTGAGGCAGCTGCTGGGCGCCCAAGGAGTCAGCCTCCGGGTGTGCGTGGCTGCAGACCCCAGCCAGGGGCCCTGGGAACCTGGTGCACTCCGTGCGGCGCTGAGTCTGGGCGGCCAAGCAACCACTGGTGGAGCCCTGCGCTAGCCCTTCCCTTCCCTCGCACAGAGCTCTCCCTGCTGGAGCCCTTGGCAGTGTGCAAGCCAGCGGACCCTAAGCCCTCCCCAAGGACGCCTGGGGCCTAGGTGCAAAGGCAAGGCAGGAGCCGAGCTGAGGGCAGGAAGGCGCCAGTGGCATCTCCCAGCCTCGCGCAGCCGGCTCCTTCCTGGGCAGGAAGCCTAGCAGCGAGGCAAGTCTGGGCAAGGCTCGCCCAGGGCAGAGCAGCCTCGCGCCAGCAACTCTGCCAGATCGGGCCTCTGAGCAGAGCTGGAGCTCTGCCGTCCTGGAGGCGCACTCGGCTCCAGCCAAGTAGGGCTTGAGCCAAACGAGGCTGGGCTGCCTCTTCTTCCCTCGAGGAGGCTCGCCTCCCCGCCAGCTGCTCTTTCGGATTCCAGGTGGGGGCGCTCTGCGCCTCCTGCAGGGTTTGGCTCAGGGGCTGCTTGCCCTGAGCTGGGGCTGTGGGCGGGAGCGCAGGCACGCAGGGGCAGGCCCCAACCAGCTGCACACGTCTCTGCTGGGGAGGAGAGCGCTAGGGAAGCTACGTGTGTGAGGCAGCTGCTGGGCGCCCAAGGAGTCAGCCTCCGGGTGTGCGTGGCTGCAGACCCCAGCCAGGGGCCCTGGGAACCTGGTGCACTCCGTGCGGCGCTGAGTCTGGGCGGCCAAGCAAGCACTGGAGGAGCCCTGCACTAGCCCTTCCCTTCCCTCGCACAGAGCTCTCCCTGCTGGAGCCCTTGGCAGTGTGCAAGCCAGCGGACCCTAAGCCCTCCCCAAGGACGCCTGGGGCCTGGGTGCAAAGTCAAGGCAGGAGCGGAGCTGAGGCCAGGAAGGCGCCAGTGGCGTCTCCCAGCCTCGCGCAGCCGGCTCCTTCCTGGGCAGGAAGCCTAGCAGCGAGGCAAGTCTGGGCAAGGCTCGCCCAGGGCAGAGCAGCCTCGCGCCAGCAACTCTGCAAGATCGGGCCTCTGAGCAGAGCTGGAGCTCTGCCGTCCTGGAGGCGCACTCGGCTCCAGCCAAGTAGGGCTTGAGCCAAACGAGGCTGGGCTGCCTCTTCTTCCCTCGAGGAGGCTCGCCTCCCCGCCAGCTGTTCACTCGGCTTCCAGGTGGGGGCGCTCTGCGCCTCCTGCAGGGCTTGGCTCAGGGGCTGCTTGCCCTGAGCTGGGGCTGTGGGCGGGAGCCCAGGCACGCAGGGGCAGGCCCCAACCAGCTGCACACGTCTCTGCTGGGGAGGAGAGCGCT
Source organism: Ovis canadensis (assembly GCF_042477335.2). Lineage (NCBI taxonomy): Eukaryota > Metazoa > Chordata > Mammalia > Artiodactyla > Bovidae > Ovis > Ovis canadensis. The sequence continues at coordinate 7,339,482 of NC_091727.1, read as the reverse complement.
AGGGAAGCTACGTGTGTGAGGCAGCTGCTGGGCGCCCAGGGAGTCAGCCTCCTGGTGTGCGTGGCTGCAGACCCCAGCCAGGGGCCCTGGGAACCTGGTGCACTCCGTGCGGCGCTGAGTCTGGGCGGCCAAGCAACCACTGGAGGAGCCCTGCACTAGCCCTTCCCTTCCCTCGCACAGAGCTCTCCCTGCTGGAGCCCTTGGCAGTGTGCAAGCCAGCGGACCCTAAGCCCTCCCCAAGGACGCCTGGGGCCGAGGTGCAAAGGCAAGGCAGGAGCGGAGCTGAGGCCAGGAAGGCGCCAGTGGTGTCTCCCAGCCTCGCGCAGCCGGCTCCTTCCTGGGCAGGAAGCCTAGCAGCGAGGCAAGTCTGGGCAAGGCTCTCCCAGGGCAGAGCAACCTCGCGCCAGCAACTCTGCCAGATCGGGCCTCTGAGCAGAGCTGGAGCTCTGCCGTCCAGGAGGCGCACTCGGCTCCAGCCAAGTAGGGCTTGAGCCAAACGAGGCTGGGCTGCCTCTTCTTCCCTCGAGGAGGCTCGCCTCCCCGCCAGCTGTTCACTCGGCTTCCAGGTGGGGGCGCTCTGCGCCTCCTGCAGGGCTTGGCTCAGGGGCAGCTCGCCCTGAGCTGGGGCTGTGGGCGGGAGCCCAGGCACGAAGGGGCAGGCCCCAACCAGCTGCACACGTCTCTGCTGGGGAGGAGGGTGCTAGGGAAGCTACCTGTGTGAAACAGCTGCTGGGTGCCCAGGGAGTCAGCCTCCAGGTGTGCGTGGCTGCAGACCCCAGCCAGGGGCCCTGGGAACCTGGTGCACTCCGTGCGGCGCTGAGTCTGGGTGGCCAAGCAACCACTGGAGGAGCCCTGCACTAGCCCTTCCCTTCCCTCGCACAGAGCTCTCCCTGCTGGAGCCCTTGGCAGTGTGCAAGCCAGCGGACCCTAAGCCCTCCCCAAGGACGCCTCGGGCCTAGGTGCAAAGGCAAGGCAGGAGCGGAGCTGAGGCCAGGAAGGCGCCAGTGGCGTCTCCCAGCCTCGCGCAGCCGGCTCCTTCCTGGGCAGGAAACCTAGCAGCGAGGCAAGTCTGGGCAAGGCTCGCCCAGGGCAGAGCAGCCTCGCGCCAGCAACTCTGCCAGATCGGGCCTCTGAGCAGAGTTGGAGCTCTGCCGTCCTGGAGGCGCACTCGGCTCCAGCCAAGTAGGGCTTGAGCCAAACGAGGCTGGGCTACCTCTTCTTCCCTCGAGGAGGCTCGCCTCCCCGCCAGCTGTTCACTCGGCTTCCAGGTGGGGGCGCTCTGGGCCTCCTGCAGGTCTTGGCTCAGGGGCTGCTTGCCCTGAGCTGGGGCTGTGGGCGGAGCCCAGGCACGCAGGGTCAGGCCCCAACCAGCTGCACACCTCTCTGCTGGGGAGGAGAGCGCTAGGGAAGCTACGCGTGTGAGGCAGCTGCTGGGCGCCCAGGGAGTCAGCCTCCGGGTGTGCGTGGCTGCAGACCCCAGCCAGGGGCCCTGGGAACCTGGTGCACTCCGTGCGGCGCTGAGTCTGGGCGGCCAAGCAACCACTGGAGGAGCCCTGCACTAGCCCTTCCCTTCCCTCACACAGAGCTCTCCCTGCTGGAGCCCTTGTCAGTGTGCAAGCCACCGGCCCCTAAGCCCTCCCAAAGGACGCCTGGGGCCGAGGTGCAAAGGCAAGGCAGGAGCGGAGCTGAGGCCAGGAAGGCGCCAGTGGCGTCTCCCAGCCTCGCGCAGCCGGCTCCTTCCTGGGCAGGAAGCCTAGCAGCGAGGCAAGTCTGGGCAAGGCTCGCCCAGGGCAGAGCAGCCTCGCGCCAGCAACTCTGCCAGATCGGGCCTCTGAGCAGAGCTGGAGCTCTGCCGTCCTGGAGGCGCACTCGGCTCCAGCCAAGTAGGGCTTGAGCCAAACGAGGCTGGGCTGCCTCTTCTTCCCTCGAGGAGGCTCGCCTCCCCGCCAGCTGTTCACTCGGCTTCCAGGTGGGGGCGCTCTGCGCCTCCTGCAGGGCTTGGCTCAGGGGCTGCTTGCCCTGAGCTGGGGCTGTGGGCGGGAGCCCAGGCACGCAGGGGCAGGCCCCAACCAGCTGCACACGTCTCTGCTGGGGAGGAGGGCGCTGGGAAGCTACGTGTGTGAAACAGCTGCTGGGCGCCCATGGAGTCAGCCTCCAGGTGTGCGTGGCTGCAGACCCCAGCCAGGGGCCCTGGGAACCTGGTGCACTCCGTGCGGCGCTGAGTCTGGGCGGCCAAGCAACCACTGGAGGAGCCCTGCACTAGCCCTTCCCTTCCTCGCACAGAGCTCTCCCTGCTGGAGCCCTTGGCAGTGTGCAAGCCACCGGCCCCTAAGCCCTCCCAAAGGACGCCTGGGGCCTAGGTGCAAAGGCAAGGCATGAGCGGAGCTGAGGCCAGGAGGGCGCCAGTGGCGTCTCCCAGCCTCGCGCAGCCTGCTCCTTCCTGGGCAGGAAGCCTAGCAGCGAGGCAAGTCTGGGCAAGGCTCGCCCAGGGCAGAGCAGCCTCGCGCCAGCAACTCTGCCAGATCGGGCCTCTGAGCAAAGCTGGAGCTCTGCCGTCCTCGAGGCGCACTCGGCTCCAGCCAAGTAGGGCTTGAGCCAAACGAGGCTGGGCTGCCTCTTCTTCCCTCGAGGAGGCTCGCCTCCCCGCCAGCTGTTCACTCGGCTTCCAGGTGGGGGCGCTCTGCGCCTCCTGCAGGTCTTGGCTCAGGGGCTGCTTGCCCTGAGCTGGGGCTGTGGGCGGGAGCCCAGGCACGCAGGGGCAGGCCCCAACCAGCTGCACACCTCTCTGCTGGGGAGGAGAGCGCTAGGGAAGCTACGTGTGTGAGTCAGCTGCTGGGCGCCCAGGGAGTCAGCCTCCGGGTGTGCGTGGCTGCAGACCCCAGCCAGGGGCCCTGGGAACCTGGTGCACTCCGTGCGGCGCTGAGTCTGGGCGGCCAAGCAACCACTGGAGGAGCCCTGCACTAGCCCTTCCCTTCCCTCACACAGAGCTCTCCCTGCTGGAGCCCTTGGCAGTGTGCAAGCAAACGGACCCTAAGCCCTCCCCAAGGTCGCCTGGGGCCTAGGTGCAAAGGCAAGGCAGGAGCTGAGCTGAGGCCAGGAGGGCGCCAGTGGTGTCTCCCAGCCTCGCGCAGCCGGCTCCTTCCTGGGCAGGAAGCCTAGCAGCGAGGCAAGTCTGGGCAAGGCTCGCCCAGGGCAGAGCAGCCTCGCGCCAGCAACTCTGCCAGATCGGGCCTCTGAGCAGAGCTGGAGCTCTGCCGTCCTGGAGGCGCACTCGGCTCCAGCCAAGTAGGGCTTGAGCCAAACGAGGCTGGGCTGCCTCTTCTTCCCTCGAGGAGGCTCGCCTCCCCGCCAGCTGTTCACTCGGCTTCCAGGTGGGGGCGCTCTGCGCCTCCTGCAGGTCTTGGCTCAGGGGCTGCTTGCCCTGAGCTGGGGCTGTGGGCGGGAGACCAGGCACGCAGGGGCAGGCCCCAACCAGCTGCACACGTCTCTGCTGGGGAGGAGAGCGCTAGGGAAGCTACGTGTGTGAGGCAGCTGCTGGGCGCCCAGGGAGTCAGCCTCCAGGTGTGCGTGGCTGCAGCCCTCAGCCAGGGGCCCTGGGAACCTGGTGCACTCCGTGCGGCGCTGAGTCTCGGCGGCCAAGCAACCACTGGAGGAGCCCTGCACTAGCCCTTCCCTTCCTCGCACAGAGCTCTCCCTGCTGGAGCCCTTGGCAGTGTGCAAGCCACCGGCCTCTAAGCACTCCCAAAGGACGCCTGGGGCCGAGGTGCAAAGGCAAGGCAGGAGCGGAGCTGAGGCCAGGAAGGCGCCAGTGGCGTCTCCCAGCCTCGCGCAGCCGGCTCCTTCCAGGGCAGGAAGCCTCGCAGCGAGGCAAGTCTGGGCAAGGCTCGCCCAGGGCAGAGCAGCCTCGCGCCAGCAACTCTGCCAGATCGGGCCTCTGAGCAGAGCTGGAGCTCTGCCGTCCTGGAGGCGCACTCGGCTCCAGCCAAGTAGGGCTTGAGCCAAACGAGGCTGGGCTGCCTCTTCTTCTCTCGAGGAGGCTCGCCTCCCCGCCAGCTGTTCACTCGGCTTCCAGGTGGGGGCGCTCTGCGCCTCCTGCAGGGCTTGGCTCAGGGGCTGCTTGCCCTGAGCTGGGGCTGTGGGCGGGAGCCCAGGCACGCAGGGGCAGGCCCCAACCAGCTGCACACGTCTGTGCTGGGGAGGAGGGCGCTGGGAAGCTACGTGTGTGAAACAGCTGCTGGGCGCCCATGGAGTCAGCCTCCAGGTGTGCGTGGCTGCAGACCCCAGCCAGGGGCCCTGGGAACCTGGTGCACTCCGTGCGGCGCTGAGTCTGGGCGGCCAAGCAACCACTGGAGGAGCCCTGCACTAGCCCTTCCCTTCCCTCGCACAGAGCTCTCCCTGCTAGAGCCCTTGGCAGTGTGCAAGCCAGCGGACCCTAAGCCCTCCCCAAGGACGCCTCGGGCCTAGGTGCAAAGGCAAGGCAGGAGCGGAGCTGGGGCCAGGAAGGCGCCAGTGGCATCTCCCAGCCTCGCGCAGCCGGCTCCTTCCTGGGCAGGAAGCCTAGCAGCGAGGCAAGTCTGGGCAAGGCTCGCCCAGGGCAGAGCAGCCTCGCGCCAGCAACTCTGCCAGATCGGGCCTCTGAGCAGAGTTGGAGCTCTGCCGTCCTGGAGGCGCACTCGGCTCCAGCCAAGTAGGGCTTGAGCCAAACGAGGCTGGGCTACCTCTTCTTCCCTCGAGGAGGCTCGCCTCCCCGCCAGCTGTTCACTCGGCTTCCAGGTGGGGGCGCTCTGGGCCTCCTGCAGGTCTTGGCTCAGGGGCTGCTTGCCCTGAGCTGGGGCTGTGGGCGGAGCCCAGGCACGCAGGGGCAGGCCCCAACCAGCTGCACACCTCTCTGCTGGGGAGGAGAGCCCTAGGGAAGCTACGTGTGTGAGGCAGCTGCTGGGCGCCCAGGGAGTCAGCCTCCGGGTGTGCGTGGCTGCAGACCCCAGCCAGGGGCCCTGGGAACCTGGTGCACTCCGTGCGGCGCTGAGTCTGGGCGGCCAAGCAACCACTGGAGGAGCCCTGCACTAGCCCTTCCCTTCCTCGCACAGAGCTCTCCCTGCTGGAGCCCTTGGCAGTGTGCAAGCCACCGGCCTCTAAGCACTCCCAAAGGACGCCTGGGGCCGAGGTGCAAAGGCAAGGCAGGAGCGGAGCTGAGGCCAGGAAGGCGCCAGTGGCGTCTCCCAGCCTCGCGCAGCCGGCTCCTTCCTGGGCAGGAAGCCTAGCAGCGAGGCAAGTCTGGGCAAGGCTCGCCCAGGGCAGAGCAGCCTCGCGCCAGCAACTCTGCCAGATCGGGCCTCTGAGCAGAGCTGGAGCTCTGCCGTCCAGGAGGCGCACTCGGCTCCAGCCAAGTAGGGCTTGAGCCAAACGAGGCTGGGCTGCCTCTTCTTCCCTCGAGGAGGCTCGCCTCCCCGCCAGCTGTTCACTCGGCTTCCAGGTGGGGGCGCTCTGCGCCTCCTGCAGGGCTTGGCTCAGGGGCTGCTTGCCCTGAGCTGGGGCTGTGGGCGGGAGCCCAGGCACGCAGGGGCAGGCCCCAACCAGCTGCACACGTCTCTGCTGGGGAGGAGGGCGCTAGGGAAGCTACCTGTGTGAAACAGCTGCTGGGCGCCCATGGAGTCAGCCTCCAGGTGTGCGTGGCTGCAGACCCCAGCCAGGGGCCCTGGGAACCTGGTGCACTCCGTGCGGCGCTGAGTCTGGGCGGCCAAGCAACCACTGGAGGAGCCCTGCACTAGCCCTTCCCTTCCCTCGCACAGAGCTCTCCCTGCTGGAGCCCTTGGCAGTGTGCAAGCCAGCGGACCCTAAGCCCTCCCCAAGGACGCCTCGGGCCTAGGTGCAAAGGCAAGGCAGGAGCGGAGCTGAGGCCAGGAAGGCGCCAGTGGCGTCTCCCAGCCTCGCGCAGCCGGCTCCTTCCTGGGCAGGAAGCCTAGCAGCGAGGCAAGTCTGGGCAAGGCTCGCCCAGGGCAGAGCAGCCTCGCGCCAGCAACTCTGCCAGATCGGGCCTCTGAGCAGAGCTGGAGCTCTGCCGTCCTGGAGGCGCACTCGGCTCCAGCCAAGTAGGGCTTGGGCCAAACGAGGCTGGGCTGCCTCTTCTTCCCTCGAGGAGGCTCGCCTCCCCGCCAGCTGTTCACTCGGCTTCCAGGTGGGGGCGCTCTGCGCCTCCTGCAGGGCTTGGCTCAGGGGCTGCTTGCCCTGAGCTGGGGCTGTGGGCGGGAGCCCAGGCACGCAGGGGCAGGCCCCAACCAGCTGCACACGTCTCTGCTGGGGAGGAGAGCGCTAGGGAAGCTACGTGTGTGAGGCAGCTGCTGGGCGCCCAGGGAGTCAGCCTCCGGGTGTGCGTGGCTGCAGACCCCAGCCAGGGGCCCTGGGAACCTGGTGCACTCCGTGCGGCGCTGAGTCTGGGCGGCCAAGCAACCACTGGAGGAGCCCTGCACTAGCCCTTCCCTTCCTCGCACAGAACTCTCCCTGCTGGAGCCCTTGGCAGTGTGCAAGCCACCGGCCCCTAAGCCCTCCCAAAGGACGCCTGGGGCCGAGGTGCAAAGGCAAGGCAGGAGCGGAGCTGAGGCCAGGAAGGCGCCAGTGGCGTCTCCCAGCCTCGCGCAGCCTGCTCCTTCCTGGGCAGGAAGCCTAGCAGCGAGGCAAGTCTGGGCAAGGCTCGCCCAGGGCAGAGCAGCCTCGCGCCAGCAACTCTGCCAGATCGGGCCTCTGAGCAGAGCTGGAGCTCTGCCGTCCTGGAGGCGCACTCGGCTCCAGCCAAGTAGGGCTTGAGCCAAACGAGGCTGGGCTGCCTCTTCTTCCCTCGAGGAGGCTCGCCTCCCCGCCAGCTGTTCACTCGGCTTCCAGGTGGGGGCGCTCTGCGCCTCCTGCAGGGCTTGGCTCAGGGGCTGCTTGCCCTGAGCTGGGGCTGTGGGCGGGAGCCCAGGCACGCAGGGGCAGGCCCCAACCAGCTGCACACCTCTCTGCTGGGGAGGAGAGCGCTAGGGATGCTACGTGTGTGAGTCAGCTGCTGGGCGTCCAGGGAGTCAGCCTCCAGGTGTGCGTGGCTGCAGACCCCAGCCAGGGGCCCTGGGAACCTGGTGCACTCCGTGCGGCGCTGAGTCTGGGCGGCCAAGCAACCACTGGAGGAGCCCTGCACTAGCCCTTCCCTTCCCTCGCACAGAGCTCTCCCTGCTGGAGCCCTTGGCAGTGTGCAAGCCAGCGGACCCTAAGCCCTCCCCAAGGACGCCTGGGGCCGAGGTGCAAAGGCAAGGCAGGAGCGGAGCTGAGGCCAGGAAGGCACCAGTGGTGTCTCCCAGCCTCGCGCAGCCGGCTCCTTCCTGGGCAGGAAGCCTAGCAGCGAGGCAAGTCTGGGCAAGGCTCGCCCAGGGCAGAGCAGCCTCGCGCCAGCAACTCTGCCAGATCGGGCCTCTGAGCAGAGCTGGAGCTCTGCCGTCCTGGAGGCGCACTCGGCTCCAGCCAAGTAGGGCTTGAGCCAAACGAGGCTGGGCTGCCTCTTCTTCCCTCGAGGAGGCTCGCCTCCCCGCCAGCTGTTCACTCGGCTTCCAGGTGGGGGCGCTCTGAGCCTCCTGCAGGTCTTGGCTCAGGGGCTGCTTGCCCTGAGCTGGGGCTGTGGGCGGGAGCCCAGGCACGCAGGGGCAGGCCCCAACCAGCTGCACACCTCTCTGCTGGGGAGGAGAGCGCTAGGGAAGCTACGTGTGTGAGTCAGCTGCTGGGCGCCCAGGGAGTCAGCCTCCAGGTGTGCGTGGCTGCAGACCCCAGCCAGGGGCCCTGGGAACCTGGTGCACTCCGTGCGGCGCTGAGTCTGGGCGGCCAAGCAACCACTGGTGGAGCCCTGCGCTAGCCCTTCCCTTCCCTCGCACAGAGCTCTCCCTGCTGGAGCCCTTGGCAGTGTGCAAGCCAGCGGACCCTAAGCCCTCCCCAAGGACGCCTGGGGCCTAGGTGCAAAGGCAAGGCAGGAGCCGAGCTGAGGGCAGGAAGGCGCCAGTGGCATCTCCCAGCCTCGCGCAGCCGGCTCCTTCCTGGGCAGGAAGCCTAGCAGCGAGGCAAGTCTGGGCAAGGCTCGCCCAGGGCAGAGCAGCCTCGCGCCAGCAACTCTGCCAGATCGGGCCTCTGAGCAGAGCTGGAGCTCTGCCGTCCTGGAGGCGCACTCGGCTCCAGCCAAGTAGGGCTTGAGCCAAACGAGGCTGGGCTGCCTCTTCTTCCCTCGAGGAGGCTCGCCTCCCCGCCAGCTGCTCTTTCGGATTCCAGGTGGGGGCGCTCTGCGCCTCCTGCAGGGTTTGGCTCAGGGGCTGCTTGCCCTGAGCTGGGGCTGTGGGCGGGAGCGCAGGCACGCAGGGGCAGGCCCCAACCAGCTGCACACGTCTCTGCTGGGGAGGAGAGCGCTAGGGAAGCTACGTGTGTGAGGCAGCTGCTGGGAGCCCAAGGAGTCAGCCTCCGGGTGTGCGTGGCTGCAGACCCCAGCCAGGGGCCCTGGGAACCTGGTGCACTCCGTGCGGCGCTGAGTCTGGGCGGCCAAGCAACCACTGGAGGAGCCCTGCACTAGCCCTTCCCTTCCCTCGCACAGAGCTCTCCCTGCTGGAGCCCTTGGCAGTGTGCAAGCCAGCGGACCCTAAGCCCTCCCCAAGGACGCCTGGGGCCTGGGTGCAAAGTCAAGGCAGGAGCGGAGCTGAGGCCAGGAAGGCGCCAGTGGCGTCTCCCAGCCTCGCGCAGCCGGCTCCTTCCTGGGCAGGAAGCCTAGCAGCGAGGCAAGTCTGGGCAAGGCTCGCCCAGGGCAGAGCAGCCTCGCGCCAGCAACTCTGCAAGATCGGGCCTCTGAGCAGAGCTGGAGCTCTGCCGTCCTGGAGGCGCACTCGGCTCCAGCCAAGTAGGGCTTGAGCCAAACGAGGCTGGGCTGCCTCTTCTTCCCTCGAGGAGGCTCGCCTCCCCGCCAGCTGTTCACTCGGCTTCCAGGTGGGGGCGCTCTGCGCCTCCTGCAGGGCTTGGCTCAGGGGCTGCTTGCCCTGAGCTGGGGCTGTGGGCGGGAGCCCAGGCACGCAGGGGCAGGCCCCAACCAGCTGCACACGTCTCTGCTGGGGAGGAGAGCGCTAGGGAAGCTACGTGTGTGAGGCAGCTGCTGGGCGCCCAGGGAGTCAGCCTCCGGGTGTGCGTGGCTGCAGACCCCAGCCAGGGGCCCTGGGAACCTGGTGCACTCCGTGCGGCGCTGAGTCTGGGCGGCCAAGCAACCACTGGAGGAGCCCTGCACTAGCCCTTCCCTTCCTCGCACAGAACTCTCCCTGCTGGAGCCCTTGGCAGTGTGCAAGCCACCGGCCCCTAAGCCCTCCCAAAGGACGCCTGGGGCCGAGGTGCAAAGGCAAGGCAGGAGCGGAGCTGAGGCCAGGAAGGCGCCAGTGGCGTCTCCCAGCCTCGCGCAGCCTGCTCCTTCCTGGGCAGGAAGCCTAACAGCGAGGCAAGTCTGGGCAAGGCTCGCCCAGGGCAGAGCAGCCTCGCGCCAGCAACTCTGCCAGATCGGGCCTCTGAGCAGAGATGGAGCTCTGCCGTCCTGGAGGCGCACTCGGTTCCAGCCAAGTAGGGCTTGAGCCAAACGAGGCTGGGCTGCCTCTTCTTCCCTCGAGGAGGCTCGCCTCCCCGCCAGCTGTTCACTCGGCTTCCAGGTGGGGGCGCTCTGCGCCTCCTGCAGGTCTTGGCTCAGGGGCTGCTTGCCCTGAGCTGGGGCTGTGGGCGGGAGCCCAGGCACGCAGGGGCAGGCCCCAACCAGCTGCACACGTCTCTGCTGGGGAGGAGAGCGCTAGGGAAGCTACGTGTGTGAAACAGCTGCTGGGCGCCCATGGAGTCAGCCTCCAGGTGTGCGTGGCTGCAGACCCCAGCCAGAGGCCCTGGGAACCTGGTGCACTCTGTGCGGCGCTGAGTCTGGGCGGCCAAGCAACCACTGGAGGAGCCCTGCACTAGCCCTTCCCTTCCCTCGCACAGAGCTCTCCCTGCTGGAGCCCTTGGCAGTGTGCAAGCCAGCGGACCCAAAGCCGTCCCCAAGGACGCCTCGGGCCTAGGTGCAAAGGCAAGCCAGGAGCGGAGCTGAGGCCAGGAAGGCGCCAGTGGCGTCTCCCAGCCTCGCGCAGCCGGCTCCTTCCTGGGCAGGAAGCCTAGCAGCGAGGCAAGTCTGGGCAAGGCTCGCCCAGGGCAGAACAGCCTCGCGCCAGCAACTCTGCCAGATCGGGCCTCTGAGCAGAGCTGGAGCTCTGCCGTCCGCGAGGCGCACTCGGCTCCAGCCAAGTAGGGCTTGAGCCAAACGAGGCTGGGCTGCCTCTTCTTCCCTCGAGGAGGCTCGCCTCCCCGCCAGCTGTTCACTCGGCTTCCAGGTGGGGGCGCTCTGCGCCTCCTGCAGGGCTTGGCTCAGGGGCAGCTCGCCCTGAGCTGGGGCTGTGGGCGGGAGCCCAGGCACGAAGGGGCAGGCCCCAACCAGCTGCACACGTCTCTGCTGAGGAGGAGGGTGCTAGGGAAGCTACCTGTGTGAAACAGCTGCTGGGTGCCCAGGGAGTCAGCCTCCAGGTGTGCGTGGCTGCAGACCCCAGCCAGGGGCCCTGGGAACCTGGTGCACTCCGTGCGGCGCTGAGTCTGGGTGGCCAAGCAACCACTGGAGGAGCCCTGCACTAGCCCTTCCCTTCCCTCGCACAGAGCTCTCCCTGCTGGAGCCCTTGGCAGTGTGCAAGCCAGCGGACCCTAAGCCCTCCCCAAGGACGCCTCGGGCCTAGGTGCAAAGGCAAGGCAGGAGCGGAGCTGAGGCCAGGAAGGCGCCAGTGGCGTCTCCCAGCCTCGCGCAGCCGGCTCCTTCCTGGGCAGGAAACCTAGCAGCGAGGCAAGTCTGGGCAAGGCTCGCCCAGGGCAGAGCAGCCTCGCGCCAGCAACTCTGCCAGATCGGGCCTCTGAGCAGAGTTGGAGCTCTGCCGTCCTGGAGGCGCACTCGGCTCCAGCCAAGTAGGGCTTGAGCCAAACGAGGCTGGGCTACCTCTTCTTCCCTCGAGGAGGCTCGCCTCCCCGCCAGCTGTTCACTCGGCTTCCAGGTGGGGGCGCTCTGGGCCTCCTGCAGGTCTTGGCTCAGGGGCTGCTTGCCCTGAGCTGGGGCTGTGGGCGGAGCCCAGGCACGCAGGGTCAGGCCCCAACCAGCTGCACACCTCTCTGCTGGGGAGGAGAGCGCTAGGGAAGCTACGTGTGTGAGGCAGCTGCTGGGCGCCCAGGGAGTCAGCCTCCGGGTGTGCGTGGCTGCAGACCCCAGCCAGGGGCCCTGGGAACCTGGTGCACTCCGTGCGGCGCTGAGTCTGGGCGGCCAAGCAACCACTGGAGGAGCCCTGCACTAGCCCTTCCCTTCCCTCACACAGAGCTCTCCCTGCTGGAGCCCTTGTCAGTGTGCAAGCCACCGGCCCCTAAGCCCTCCCAAAGGACGCCTGGGGCCGAGGTGCAAAGGCAAGGCAGGAGCGGAGCTGAGGCCAGGAAGGCGCCAGTGGCGTCTCCCAGCCTCGCGCAGCCGGCTCCTTCCTGGGCAGGAAGCCTAGCAGCGAGGCAAGTCTGGGCAAGGCTCGCCCAGGGCAGAGCAGCCTCGCGCCAGCAACTCTGCCAGATCGGGCCTCTGAGCAGAGCTGGAGCTCTGCCGTCCTGGAGGCGCACTCGGCTCCAGCCAAGTAGGGCTTGAGCCAAACGAGGCTGGGCTGCCTCTTCTTCCCTCGAGGAGGCTCGCCTCCCCGCCAGCTGTTCACTCGGCTTCCAGGTGGGGGCGCTCTGCGCCTCCTGCAGGGCTTGGCTCAGGGGCTGCTTGCCCTGAGCTGGGGCTGTGGGCGGGAGCCCAGGCACGCAGGGGCAGGCCCCAACCAGCTGCACACGTCTCTGCTGGGGAGGAGGGCGCTGGGAAGCTACGTGTGTGAAACAGCTGCTGGGCGCCCATGGAGTCAGCCTCCAGGTGTGCGTGGCTGCAGACCCCAGCCAGGGGCCCTGGGAACCTGGTGCACTCCGTGCGGCGCTGAGTCTGGGCGGCCAAGCAACCACTGGAGGAGCCCTGCACTAGCCCTTCCCTTCCTCGCACAGAGCTCTCCCTGCTGGAGCCCTTGGCAGTGTGCAAGCCACCGGCCCCTAAGCCCTCCCAAAGGACGCCTGGGGCCTAGGTGCAAAGGCAAGGCATGAGCGGAGCTGAGGCCAGGAGGGCGCCAGTGGCGTCTCCCAGCCTCGCGCAGCCTGCTCCTTCCTGGGCAGGAAGCCTAGCAGCGAGGCAAGTCTGGGCAAGGCTCGCCCAGGGCAGAGCAGCCTCGCGCCAGCAACTCTGCCAGATCGGGCCTCTGAGCAAAGCTGGAGCTCTGCCGTCCTCGAGGCGCACTCGGCTCCAGCCAAGTAGGGCTTGAGCCAAACGAGGCTGGGCTGCCTCTTCTTCCCTCGAGGAGGCTCGCCTCCCCGCCAGCTGTTCACTCGGCTTCCAGGTGGGGGCGCTCTGCGCCTCCTGCAGGTCTTGGCTCAGGGGCTGCTTGCCCTGAGCTGGGGCTGTGGGCGGGAGCCCAGGCACGCAGGGGCAGGCCCCAACCAGCTGCACACCTCTCTGCTGGGGAGGAGAGCGCTAGGGAAGCTACGTGTGTGAGTCAGCTGCTGGGCGCCCAGGGAGTCAGCCTCCGGGTGTGCGTGGCTGCAGACCCCAGCCAGGGGCCCTGGGAACCTGGTGCACTCCGTGCGGCGCTGAGTCTGGGCGGCCAAGCAACCACTGGAGGAGCCCTGCACTAGCCCTTCCCTTCCCTCACACAGAGCTCTCCCTGCTGGAGCCCTTGGCAGTGTGCAAGCAAGCGGACCCTAAGCCCTCCCCAAGGTCGCCTGGGGCCTAGGTGCAAAGGCAAGGCAGGAGCTGAGCTGAGGCCAGGAGGGCGCCAGTGGTGTCTCCCAGCCTCGCGCAGCCGGCTCCTTCCTGGGCAGAAAGCCTAGCAGCGAGGCAAGTCTGGGCAAGGCTCGCCCAGGGCAGAGCAGCCTCGCGCCAGCAACTCTGCCAGATCGGGCCTCTGAGCAGAGCTGGAGCTCTGCCGTCCTGGAGGCGCACTCGGCTCCAGCCAAGTAGGGCTTGAGCCAAACGAGGCTGGGCTGCCTCTTCTTCCCTCGAGGAGGCTCGCCTCCCCGCCAGCTGTTCACTCGGCTTCCAGGTGGGGGCGCTCTGCGCCTCCTGCAGGTCTTGGCTCAGGGGCTGCTTGCCCTGAGCTGGGGCTGTGGGCGGGAGACCAGGCACGCAGGGGCAGGCCCCAACCAGCTGCACACGTCTCTGCTGGGGAGGAGAGCGCTAGGGAAGCTACGTGTGTGAGGCAGCTGCTGGGCGCCCAGGGAGTCAGCCTCCAGGTGTGCGTGGCTGCAGCCCTCAGCCAGGGGCCCTGGGAACCTGGTGCACTCCGTGCGGCGCTGAGTCTCGGCGCCCAAGCAACCACTGGAGGAGCCCTGCACTAGCCCTTCCCTTCCTCGCACAGAGCTCTCCCTGCTGGAGCCCTTGGCAGTGTGCAAGCCACCGGCCTCTAAGCACTCCCAAAGGACGCCTGGGGCCGAGGTGCAAAGGCAAGGCAGGAGCGGAGCTGAGGCCAGGAAGGCGCCAGTGGCGTCTCCCAGCCTCGCGCAGCCGGCTCCTTCCAGGGCAGGAAGCCTCGCAGCGAGGCAAGTCTGGGCAAGGCTCGCCCAGGGCAGAGCAGCCTCGCGCCAGCAACTCTGCCAGATCGGGCCTCTGAGCAGAGCTGGAGCTCTGCCGTCCTGGAGGCGCACTCGGCTCCAGCCAAGTAGGGCTTGAGCCAAACGAGGCTGGGCTGCCTCTTCTTCTCTCGAGGAGGCTCGCCTCCCCGCCAGCTGTTCACTCGGCTTCCAGGTGGGGGCGCTCTGCGCCTCCTGCAGGGCTTGGCTCAGGGGCTGCTTGCCCTGAGCTGGGGCTGTGGGCGGGAGCCCAGGCACGCAGGGGCAGGCCCCAACCAGCTGCACACGTCTCTGCTGGGGAGGAGGGCGCTGGGAAGCTACGTGTGTGAAACAGCTGCTGGGCGCCCATGGAGTCAGCCTCCAGGTGTGCGTGGCTGCAGACCCCAGCCAGGGGCCCTGGGAACCTGGTGCACTCCGTGCGGCGCTGAGTCTGGGCGGCCAAGCAACCACTGGAGGAGCCCTGCACTAGCCCTTCCCTTCCCTCGCACAGAGCTCTCCCTGCTAGAGCCCTTGGCAGTGTGCAAGCCAGCGGACCCTAAGCCCTCCCCAAGGACGCCTCGGGCCTAGGTGCAAAGGCAAGGCAGGAGCGGAGCTGGGGCCAGGAAGGCGCCAGTGGCATCTCCCAGCCTCGCGCAGCCGGCTCCTTCCTGGGCAGGAAGCCTAGCAGCGAGGCAAGTCTGGGCAAGGCTCGCCCAGGGAAGAGCAGCCTCGCGCCAGCAACTCTGCCAGATCGGGCCTCTGAGCAGAGTTGGAGCTCTGCCGTCCTGGAGGCGCACTCGGCTCCAGCCAAGTAGGGCTTGAGCCAAACGAGGCTGGGCTACCTCTTCTTCCCTCGAGGAGGCTCGCCTCCCCGCCAGCTGTTCACTCGGCTTCCAGGTGGGGGCGCTCTGGGCCTCCTGCAGGTCTTGGCTCAGGGGCTGCTTGCCCTGAGCTGGGGCTGTGGGCGGAGCCCAGGCACGCAGGGGCAGGCCCCAACCAGCTGCACACCTCTCTGCTAGGGAGGAGAGCCCTAGGGAAGCTACGTGTGTGAGGCAGCTGCTGGGCGCCCAGGGAGTCAGCCTCCGGGTGTGCGTGGCTGCAGACCCCAGCCAGGGGCCCTGGGAACCTGGTGCACTCCGTGCGGCGCTGAGTCTGGGCGGCCAAGCAACCACTGGAGGAGCCCTGCACTAGCCCTTCCCTTCCTCGCACAGAGCTCTCCCTGCTGGAGCCCTTGGCAGTGTGCAAGCCACCGGCCTCTAAGCACTCCCAAAGGACGCCTGGGGCCGAGGTGCAAAGGCAAGGCAGGAGCGGAGCTGAGGCCAGGAAGGCGCCAGTGGCGTCTCCCAGCCTCGCGCAGCCGGCTCCTTCCTGGGCAGGAAGCCTAGCAGCGAGGCAAGTCTGGGCAAGGCTCGCCCAGGGCAGAGCAGCCTCGCGCCAGCAACTCTGCCAGATCGGGCCTCTGAGCAGAGCTGGAGCTCTGCCGTCCAGGAGGCGCACTCGGCTCCAGCCAAGTAGGGCTTGAGCCAAACGAGGCTGGGCTGCCTCTTCTTCCCTCGAGGAGGCTCGCCTCCCCGCCAGCTGTTCACTCGGCTTCCAGGTGGGGGCGCTCTGCGCCTCCTGCAGGGCTTGGCTCAGGGGCTGCTTGCCCTGAGCTGGGGCTGTGGGCGGGAGCCCAGGCACGCAGGGGCAGGCCCCAACCAGCTGCACACGTCTCTGCTGGGGAGGAGGGCGCTAGGGAAGCTACCTGTGTGAAACAGCTGCTGGGCGCCCATGGAGTCAGCCTCCAGGTGTGCGTGGCTGCAGACCCCAGCCAGGGGCCCTGGGAACCTGGTGCACTCCGTGCGGCGCTGAGTCTGGGCGGCCAAGCAACCACTGGAGGAGCCCTGCACTAGCCCTTCCCTTCCCTCGCACAGAGCTCTCCCTGCTGGAGCCCTTGGCAGTGTGCAAGCCAGCGGACCCTAAGCCCTCCCCAAGGACGCCTGGGGCCTAGGTGCAAAGGCAAGGCAGGAGCGGAGCTGAGGCCAGGAAGGCGCCAGTGGCGTCTCCCAGCCTCGCGCAGCCGGCTCCTTCCTGGGCAGGAAGCCTAGCAGCGAGGCAAGTCTGGGCAAGGCTCGCCCAGGGCAGAGCAGCCTCGCGCCAGCAACTCTGCCAGATCGGGCCTCTGAGCAGAGCTGGAGCTCTGCCGTCCTGGAGGCGCACTCGGCTCCAGCCAAGTAGGGCTTGGGCCAAACGAGGCTGGGCTGCCTCTTCTTCCCTCGAGGAGGCTCGCCTCCCCGCCAGCTGTTCACTCGGCTTCCAGGTGGGGGCGCTCTGCGCCTCCTGCAGGGCTTGGCTCAGGGGCTGCTTGCCCTGAGCTGGGGCTGTGGGCGGGAGCCCAGGCACGCAGGGGCAGGCCCCAACCAGCTGCACACGTCTCTGCTGGGGAGGAGAGCGCTAGGGAAGCTACGTGTGTGAGGCAGCTGCTGGGCGCCCAGGGAGTCAGCCTCCGGGTGTGCGTGGCTGCAGACCCCAGCCAGGGGCCCTGGGAACCTGGTGCACTCCGTGCGGCGCTGAGTCTGGGCGGCCAAGCAACCACTGGAGGAGCCCTGCACTAGCCCTTCCCTTCCTCGCACAGAACTCTCCCTGCTGGAGCCCTTGGCAGTGTGCAAGCCACCGGCCCCTAAGCCCTCCCAAAGGACGCCTGGGGCCGAGGTGCAAAGGCAAGGCAGGAGCGGAGCTGAGGCCAGGAAGGCGCCAGTGGCGTCTCCCAGCCTCGCGCAGCCTGCTCCTTCCTGGGCAGGAAGCCTAGCAGCGAGGCAAGTCTGGGCAAGGCTCGCCCAGGGCAGAGCAGCCTCGCGCCAGCAACTCTGCCAGATCGGGCCTCTGAGCAGAGCTGGAGCTCTGCCGTCCTGGAGGCGCACTCGGCTCCAGCCAAGTAGGGCTTGAGCCAAACGAGGCTGGGCTGCCTCTTCTTCCCTCGAGGAGGCTCGCCTCCCCGCCAGCTGTTCACTCGGCTTCCAGGTGGGGGCGCTCTGCGCCTCCTGCAGGGCTTGGCTCAGGGGCTGCTTGCCCTGAGCTGGGGCTGTGGGCGGGAGCCCAGGCACGCAGGGGCAGGCCCCAACCAGCTGCACACCTCTCTGCTGGGGAGGAGAGCGCTAGGGATGCTACGTGTGTGAGTCAGCTGCTGGGCATCCAGGGAGTCAGCCTCCAGGTGTGCGTGGCTGCAGACCCCAGCCAGGGGCCCTGGGAACCTGGTGCACTCCGTGCGGCGCTGAGTCTGGGCGGCCAAGCAACCACTGGAGGAGCCCTGCACTAGCCCTTCCCTTCCCTCGCACAGAGCTCTCCCTGCTGGAGCCCTTGGCAGTGTGCAAGCCAGCGGACCCTAAGCCCTCCCCAAGGACGCCTGGGGCCGAGGTGCAAAGGCAAGGCAGGAGCGGAGCTGAGGCCAGGAAGGCACCAGTGGTGTCTCCCAGCCTCGCGCAGCCGGCTCCTTCCTGGGCAGGAAGCCTAGCAGCGAGGCAAGTCTGGGCAAGGCTCGCCCAGGGCAGAGCAGCCTCGCGCCAGCAACTCTGCCAGATCGGGCCTCTGAGCAGAGCTGGAGCTCTGCCGTCCTGGAGGCGCACTCGGCTCCAGCCAAGTAGGGCTTGAGCCAAACGAGGCTGGGCTGCCTCTTCTTCCCTCGAGGAGGCTCGCCTCCCCGCCAGCTGTTCACTCGGCTTCCAGGTGGGGGCGCTCTGAGCCTCCTGCAGGTCTTGGCTCAGGGGCTGCTTGCCCTGAGCTGGGGCTGTGGGCGGGAGCCCAGGCACGCAGGGGCAGGCCCCAACCAGCTGCACACCTCTCTGCTGGGGAGGAGAGCGCTAGGGAAGCTACGTGTGTGAGTCAGCTGCTGGGCGCCCAGGGAGTCAGCCTCCAGGTGTGCGTGGCTGCAGACCCCAGCCAGGGGCCCTGGGAACCTGGTGCACTCCGTGCGGCGCTGAGTCTGGGCGGCCAAGCAACCACTGGAGGAGCCCTGCACTAGCCCTTCCCTTCCCTCGCACAGAGCTCTCTCTGCTGGAGCCCTTGGCAGTGTGCAAGCCAGCGGACCCTAAGCCCTCCCCAAGGACGCCTGGGACCTAGGTGCAAAGGCAAGGCAGGAGCGGAGCTGAGGCCAGGAAGGCGCCAGTGGCGTCTCCCAGCCTCGCGCAGCCGGCTCCTTCCTGGGCAGGAAGCCTAGCAGCGAGGCAAGTCTGGGCATCGCTCGCCCAGGGCAGAGCAGCCTCGGGCCAGCAACTCTGCCAGATCGGGCCTCTGAGCAGAGCTGGAGCTCTGCCGTCCAGGAGGCGCACTCGGCTCCAGCCAAGTAGGGCTTGAGCCAAACGAGGCTGGGCTGCCTCTTCTTCCCTCGAGGAGGCTCGCCTCCCCGCCAGCTGTTCACTCGGCTTCCAGGTGGGGGCGCTCTGCGCCTCCTGCAGGTCTTGGCTCAGGGGCTGCTTGCCCTGAGCTGGGGCTGTGGGCGGGAGCCCAGGCACGCAGGGGCAGGCCCCAACCAGCTGCACACGTCTCTGCTGGGGAGGAGGGCGCTAGGGAAGCTACGTGTGTGAAACAGCTGCTGGGCGCCCATGGAGTCAGCCTCCAGGTGTGCGTGGCTGCAGACCCCAGCCAGGGGCCCTGGGAACCTGGTGCACTCCGTGCGGCGCTGAGTCTGGGCGGCCAAGCAACCACTGGAGGAGCCCTGCACTAGCCCTTCCCTTCCTCGCACAGAGCTCTCCCTGCTGGAGCCCTTGGCAGTGTGCAAGCCACCGGCCCCTAAGCCCTCCCCAAGGACGCCTGGGGCCTAGGTGCAAAGGCAAGGCATGAGGGGAGCTGAGGCCAGGAGGGCGCCAGTGGCGTCTCCCAGCCTCGCGCAGCCTGCTCCTTCCTGGGCAGGAAGCCTAGCAGCGAGGCAAGTCTGGGCAAGGCTCGCCCAGGGCAGAGCAGCCTCGCGCCAGCAACTCTGCCAGATCGGGCCTCTGAGCAGAGCTGGAGCTCTGCCGTCCTGGAGGCGCACTCGGCTCCAGCCAAGTAGGGCTTGAGCCAAACGAGGCTGGGCTGCCTCTTCTTCCCTCGAGGAGGCTCGCCTCCCCGCCAGCTGTTCACTCGGCTTCCAGGTGGGGGCGCTCTGCGCCTCCTGCAGGTCTTGGCTCAGGGGCTGCTTGCCCTGAGCTGGGGCTGTGGGCGGGAGCCCAGGCACGCAGGGGCAGGCCCCAACCAGCTGCACACGTCTCTGCTGGGGAGGAGAGCGCTAGGGAAGCTGTGTGTGAGTCAGCTGCTAGGCGCCCAGGGAGTCAGCCTCCGGGTGTGCGTGGCTGCAGACCCCAGCCAGGGGCCCTGGGAACCTGGTGCACTCCGTGCGGCGCTGAGTCTGGGCGGCCAAGCAACCACTGGAGGAGCCCTGCACTAGCCCTTCCCTTCCCTCGCACAGAGCTCTCCCTGCTGGAGCCCTTGGCAGTGTGCCAGCCAGCGGACCCTAAGCCCTCCCCAAGGACGCCTCGGGCCTAGGTGCAAAGGCAAGGCAGGAGCGGAGCTGGGGCCAGGAAGGCGCCAGTGGCGTCTCCCAGCCTCGCGCAGCCGGCTCCTTCCTGGGCAGGAAGCCTAGCAGCGAGGCAAGTCGGGGCAAGGCTCGCCCAGGGCAGAGCAGCCTCGCGCCAGCAACTCTGCCAGATCGGGCCTCTGAGCAGAGCTGGAGCTCTGCCGTCCTGCAGGCGCACTCGGCTCCAGCCAAGTAGGGCTTGAGCCAAACGAGGCTGGGCTGCCTCTTCTTCCCTCGAGGAGGCTCGCCTCCCCGCCAGCTGTTCACTCGGCTTCCAGGTGGGGGCGCTCTGCGCCTCCTGCAGGTCTTGGCTCAGGGGCTGCTTGCCCTGAGCTGGGGCTGTGGGCGGGAGCCCAGGCACGCAGGGCCAGGCCCCAACCAGCTGCACACGTCTCTGCTGGGGAGGAGAGCGCTAGGGAAGCTACGTGTGTGAGTCAGCTGCTGGGCACCCAGGGAGTCAGCCTCCGGGTGTGCCGGGCTGCAGACCCCAGCCAGGGGCCCTGGGAACCTGGTGCACTCCGTGCGGCGCTGAGTCTGGGCGGCCAAGCAACCACTGGAGGAGCCCTGCACTAGCCCTTCCCTTCCTCGCACAGAGCTCTCCCTGCTGGAGCCCTTGGCAGTGTGGAAGCCACTGGCCCCTAAGCCCTCCCAAAGGTCGCCTGGGGCCTAGGTGCAAAGGCAAGGCAGGAGCGGAGCTGAGGCCAGGAGGGCGCCAGTGGTGTCTCCCAGCCTCGCGCAGCCTGCTCCTTCCTGGGCAGGAAGCCTAGCAGCGAGGCAAGTCTGGGCAAGGCTCGCCCAGGGCAGAGCAGCCTCGCGCCAGCAACTCTGCCAGATCGGGCCTCTGAGCAGAGCTGGAGCTCTGCCGTCCTGGAGGCGCACTCGGCTCCAGCCAAGTAGGGCTTGAGCCAAACGAGGCTGGGCTGCCTCTTCTTCCCTCGAGGAGGCTCGCCTCCCCGCCAGCTGTTCACTCGGCTTCCAGGTGGGGGCGCTCTGCGCCTCCTGCAGGTCTTGGCTCAGGGGCTGCTTGCCCTGAGCTGGGGCTGTGGGCGGGAGCCCAGGCACGCAGGGGCAAGCCCCAACCAGCTGCACACGTCTCTGCTGGGGAGGAGAGCGCTAGGGAAGCTACGTGTGTGAGGCAGCTGCTGGGCGCCCAGGGAGTCAGCCTCCAGGTGTGCGTGGCTGCAGACCCCAGCCAGGGGCCCTGGGAACCTGGTGCACTCCGTGCGGCGCTGAGTCTGGGCGGCCAAGCAACCACTGGAGGAGCCCTGCACTAGCCCTTCCCTTCCCTCACACAGAGCTCTCCCTGCTGGAGCCCTTGGCTGTGTGCAAGCCACCGGCCCCTAAGCCCTCCCAAAGGACGCCTGGGGCCTAGGTGCAAAGGCAAGGCAGGAGCGGAGCTGAGGCCAGGAAGGCGCCAGTGGCGTCTCCCAGCCTCGCGCAGCCGGCTCCTTCCTGGGCAGGAAGCCTAGCAGCGAGGCAAGTCTGGGCAAGGCTCGCCCAGGGCAGAGCAGCCTCGCGCCTGCAACTCTGCCAGATCGGGCCTCTGAGCAGAGCTGGAGCTCTGCCGTCCTGGAGGCGCACTCGGCTCCAGCCAAGTAGGGCTTGAGCCAAACGAGGCTGGGCTGCCTCTTCTTCCCTCGAGGAGGCTCGCCTCCCCGCCAGCTGTTCACTCGGCTTCCAGGTGGGGGCGCTCTGCGCCTCCTGCAGGTCTGGGCTCAGGGGCTGCTTGCCCTGAGCTGGGGCTGTGGGCGGGAGCCCAGGCACGCAGGGGCAGGCCCCAACCAGCTGCACACGTCTCTGCTGGGGAGGAGAGCGCTAGGGAAGCTACGTGTGTGAGGCAGCTGCTGGGCGCCCAGGGAGTCAGCCTCCGGGTGTGCGTGGCTGCAGACCCCAGCCAGGGGCCCTGGGAACCTGGTGCACTCCGTGCGGCGCTGAGTCTGGGCGGCCAAGCAACCACTGGAGGAGCCCTGCACTAGCCCTTCCCTTCCCTCGCACAGAGCTCTCCCTGCTGGAGCCCTTGGCAGTGTGCAAGCCACCGGCCCCTAAGCCCTCCCAAAGGACGCCTGGGGCCTAGGTGCAAAGGCAAGGCAGGAGCGGAGCTGAGGCCAGGAAGGCGCCAGTGGCGTCTCCCAGCCTCGCGCAGCCGGCTCCTTCCTGGGCAGGAAGCCTAGCAGCGAGGCAAGTCTGGGCAAGGCTCGCCCAGGGCAGAGCAGCCTCGCGCCAGCAACTCTGCCAGATCGGGCCTCTGAGCAGAGCTGGAGCTCTGCCGTCCTGGAGGCGCACTCGGCTCCAGCCAAGTAGGGCTTGAGCCAAACGAGGCTGGGCTGCCTCTTCTTCCCTCGAGGAGGCTCGCCTCCCCGCCAGCTGTTCACTTGGCTTCCAGGTGGGGGCGCTCTGCGCCTCCTGCAGGTCTTGGCTCAGGGGCTGCTTGCCCTGAGCTGGGGCTGTGGGCGGGAGCCCAGGCACACAGGGGCAGGCCCCAACCAGCTGCACACGTCTCTGCTGGGGAGGAGAGCGCTAGGGAAGCTCCGTGTGTGAGGTAGCTGCTGGGCACCCAGGGAGTCAGCCTCCGGGTGTGCATGGCTGCAGACCCCAGCCAGGGGCCCTGGGAACCTGGAGCACTCCGTGCGGCGCTGAGTCTGGGCGGCCAAGCAACCACTGGAGGAGCCCTGCACTAGCCCTTCCCTTCCTCGCACAGAGCTCTCCCTGCTGGAGCCCTTGGCAGTGTGGAAGCCACCGGCCCCTAAGCCCTCCCAAAGGTCGCCTGGGGCCTAGGTGCAAAGGCAAGGCAGGAGCGGAGCTGAGGCCAGGAGGGCGCCAGTGGTGTCTCCCAGCCTCGCGCAGCCGGCTCCTTCCTGGGCAGGAAGCCTAGCAGCGAGGCAAGTCTGGGCAAGGCTCGCCCAGGGCAGAGCAGCCTCGCGCCAGCAACTCTGCCAGATCGGGCCTCTGAGCAGAGCTGGAGCTCTGCCGTCCTGGAGGCACACTCGGCTCCAGCCAAGTAGGGCTTGAGCCAAACGAGGCTGGGCTGCCTCTTCTTCCCTCGAGGAGGCTCGCCTCCCCGCCAGCTGTTCACTCGGCTTCCAGGTGGGGGCGCTCTGCGCCTCCTGCAGGTCTTGGCTCAGGGGCTGCTTGCCCTGAGCTGGGGCTGTGGGCGGGAGCCCAGGCACGCAGGGGCAGGCCCCAACCAGCTGCACACGTCTCTGCTGGGGAGGAGAGCGCTAGGGAAGCTACGTGTGTGAGGCAGCTTCTGGGCGCCCATGGAGTCAGCCTCCAGGTGTGCGTGGCTGCAGACCCCAGCCAGGGGCCCTGGGAACCTGGTGCACTCCGTGCGGCGCTGAGTCTGGGCGGCCAAGCAACCACTGGAGGAGCCCTGCACTAGCCCTTCCCTTCCCTCACACAGAGCTCTCCCTGCTGGAGCCCTTGGCAGTGTGCAAGCAAGCGGACCCTAAGCCCTCCCCAAGGACGCCTAGGGCCTAGGTGCAAAGGCAAGGCAGGAGCGGAGCTGAGGCCAGGAGGGCGCCAGTGGTGTCTCCCAGCCTCGCGCAGCCTGCTCCTTCCTGGGCAGGAAGCCTAGCAGCGAGGCAAGTCTGGGCAAGGCTCGCCCAGGGCAGAGCAGCCTCGCGCCAGCAACTCTGCCAGATCGGGCCTCTGAGCAGAGCTGGAGCTCTGCCGTCCTGGAGGCGCACTCGGCTCCAGCCAAGTAGGGCTGGAGCCAAACGAGGCTGGGCTGCCTCTTCTTCCCTCGAGGAGGCTCGCCTCCCCGCCAGCTGTTCACTCGGCTTCCAGGTGGGGGCGCTCTGCGCCTCCTGCAGGTCTTGGCTCAGGGGCTGCTTGCCCTGAGCTGGGGCTGTGGGCGGGAGCCCAGGCACGCAGGGGCAGGCCCCAACCAGCTGCACACGTCTCTGCTGGGGAGGAGAGCGCTAGGGAAGCTACGTGTGTGAGGCAGCTGCTGGGCGCCCAGGGAGTCAGCCTCCGGGTGTGCGTGGCTGCAGACCCCAGCCAGGGGCCCTGGGAACCTGGTGCACTCCGTGCGGCGCTGAGTCTGGGCGGCCAAGCAACCACTGGAGGAGCCCTGCACTAGCCCTTCCCTTCCTCGCACAGAGCTCTCCCTGCTGGAGCCCTTGTCAGTGTGCAAGCCAGGGGACCCTAAGCCCTCCCCAAGGACGCCTGGGGCCTAGGTGCAAAGGCAAGGCAGGAGCGGAGCTGAGGCCAGGAAGGCGCCAGTGGCGTCTCCCAGCCTCGCGCAGCCGGCTCCTTCCTGGGCAGGAAGCCTAGCAGCGAGGCAAGTCTGGGCAAGGCTCGCCCAGGGCAGAGCAGCCTCGCGCCTGCAACTCTGCCAGATCGGGCCTCTGAGCAGAGCTGGAGCTCTGCCGTCCTGGAGGCGCACTCCGCTCCAGCCAAGTAGGGCTTGGCCAAACGAGGCTGGGCTGCCTCTTCTTCCCTCGAGGAGGCTCGCCTCCCCGCCAGCTGTTCTTTCGGATTCCAGGTGGGGGCGCTCTGCGCCTCCTGCAGGGCTTGGCTCAGGGGCTGCTTGCCCTGAGCTGGGGCTGTGGGCGGGAGCCCAGGCACGCAGGGGCAGGCCCCAACCAGCTGCACACGTCTCTGCTGGGGAGGAGAGCGCTAGGGAAGCTACGTGTGTGAGGCAGCTGCTGGGCGCCCAGGGAGTCAGCCTCCGGGTGTGCGTGGCTGCAGACCCCAGCCAGGGGCCCTGGGAACCTGGTGCACTCCGTGCGGCGCTGAGTCTGGGCGGCCAAGCAACCACTGGAGGAGCGCTGCACTAGCCCTTCCCTTCCCTCGCACAGAGCTCTCCCTGCTGGAGCCCTAGGCAGTGTGCAAGCCAGCGGACCCTAAGCCCTCCCCAAGGACGCCTGGGGCCAAGGTGCAAAGGCAAGGCAGGAGCGGAGCTGAGGCCAGGAAGGCGCCAGTTGCGTCTCCCAGCCTCGCGCAGCCTGCTCCTTCCTGGGCAGGAAGCCTAGCAGTGAGCCAAGTCTGGGCAAGGCTCGCCCAGGGCAGAGCAGCCTCGCGCCAGCAACTCTGCCAGATCGGGCCTCTGAGCATAGCTGGAGCTCTGCCGTCCTGGAGGCGCACTCGGCTCCAGCCAAGTAGGGCTTGAGCCAAACGAGGCTGGGCTGCCTCTTCTTCCCTCGAGGAGGCTCGCCTCCCCGCCAGCTGTTCACTCGGCTTCCAGGTGGGGGCGCTCTGCGCCTCCTGCAGGGCTTGGATCAGGGGCAGCTTGCCCTGAGCTGGGGCTGTGGGCGGGAGCCCAGGCACGCAGGGGCAGGCCCCAACCAGCTGCACACGTCTCTGCTGGGGAGGAGGGCACTAGGGAAGCTACCTGTGTGAAACAGCTGCTGGGAGCCCAAGGAGTCAGCCTCCAGGTGTGCGTGGCTGCAGACCCCAGCCAGGGGCCCTGGGAACCTGGTGCACTCCGTGCGGCGCTGAGTCTGGGCGGCCAAGCAACCACTGGAGGAGCCCTGCACTAGCCCTTCCCTTCCCTCGCACAGAGCTCTCCCTGCTGGAGCCCTTGGCAGTGTGCAAGCCAGCGGACCCTAAGCCCTCCCCAAGGACGCCTCGGGCCTAGGTGCAAAGGCAAGGCAGGAGCGGAGCTGGGGCCAGGAAGGCGCCAGTGGCGTCTCCCAGCCTCGCGCAGCCGGCTCCTTCCTGGGCAGGAAGCCTAGCAGCGAGGCAAGTCTGGGCAAGGCTCGCCCAGGGCAGAGCAGCTTCGCGCCAGCAACTCTGCCAGATCGGGCCTCTGAGCAGAGCTGGAGCTCTGCCGTCCTGGAGGCGCACTCGGCTCCAGCCAAGTAGGGCTTGAGCCAAACGAGGCTGGGCTGCCTCTTCTTCGCTCGAGGAGGCTTGCCTCCCCGCCAGCTGTTCACTCGGCTTCCAGGTGGGGGCGCTCTGCGCCTCCTGCAGGTCTTGGCTCAGGGGCTGCTTGCCCTGAGCTGGGGCTGTGGGCGGGAGCCCAGGCACGCAGGGGCAGGCCCCAACCAGCTGCACACGTCTCTGCTGGGGAGGAGAGCGCTAGGGAAGCTACGTGTGTGAGTCAGCTGCTGGGCGCCCAGGGAGTCAGCCTCCGGGTGTGCGTGGCTGCAGACCCCAGCCAGGGGCCCTGGGAACCTGGTGCACTCCGTGCGGCGCTGAGTCTGGGCGGCCAAGCAACCACTGGAGGAGCCCTGCACTAGCCCTTCCCTTCCTCGCACAGAGCTCTCCCTGCTGGAGCCCTTGGCAGTGTGCAAGCCAGCGGACCCTAAGCCCTCCCCAAGGACGCCTGGGGCCGAGGTGCAAAGGCAAGGCAGTAGCGGAGCTGAGGCCAGGAAGGCGCCAGTGGCGTCTCCCAGCCTCGCGCAGCCGGCTCCTTCCTGGGCAGGAAGCCTAGCAGCGAGGCAAGTCTGGGCAAGGCTCGCCCAGGGCAGAGCAGCCTCGCGCCAGCAACTCTGCCAGATCGGGCCTCTGAGCAGAGCTGGAGCTCTGCCGTCCAGGAGGCGCACTCGGCTCCAGCCAAGTAGGGCTTGAGCCAAACGAGGCTGGGCTGCCTCTTCTTCCCTCGAGGAGGCTCGCCTCCCCGCCAGCTGTTCACTCGGCTTCCAGGTGGGGGCGCTCTGCGCCTCCTGCAGGGCTTTGCTCAGGGGCAGCTTGCCCTGAGCTGGGGCTGTGGGCGGGAGCCCAGGCACGCAGGGGCAGGCCCCAACCAGCTGCACACGTCTCTGCTGGGGAGGAGGGCGCCTGGGAAGCTACCTGTGTGAAACAGCTGCTGGGTGCCCAGGGAGTCAGCCTCCAGGTGTGCGTGGCTGCAGACCCCAGCCAGGGGCCCTGGGAACCTGGTGCACTCCGTGCGGCGCTGAGTCTGGGCGGCCAAGCAACCACTGGAGGAGCCCTGCACTAGCCCTTCCCTTCCCTCGCACAGAGCTCTCCCTGCTGGAGCCCTTGGCAGTGTGCAAGCCAGCGGACCCTAAGCCCTCCCCAAGGACGCCTGGGGCCTAGGTGCAAAGGCAAGGCAGGAGCGGAGCTGAGGCCAGGAAGGCGCCAGTGGCGTCTCCCAGCCTCGCGCAGCCGGCTCCTTCCTGGGCAGGAAGCCTAGCAGCGAGGCAAGTCTGGGCAAGGCTCGCCCAGGGCAGAGCAGCCTCGCGCCAGCAACTCTGCCAGATCGGGCCTCTGAGCAGAGCTGGAGCTCTGCCGTCCTGGAGGCGCACTCCGCTCCAGCCAAGTAGGGCTTGAGCCAAACGAGGCTGGGCTGCCTCTTCTTCCCTCGAGGAGGCTCGCCTCCCCGCCAGCTGTTCACTCGGCTTCCAGGTGGGGGCGCTCTGCGCCTCCTGCAGGTCTTGGCTCAGGGGCTGCTTGCCCTGAGCTGGGGCTGTGGGCGGGAGCCCAGGCACGCAGGGGCAGGCCCCAACCAGCTGCACACGTCTCTGCTGGGGAGGAGAGCGCTAGGGAAGCTACGTGTGTGAGGCAGCTGCTGGGCGCCCAGGGAGTCAGCCTCCGGGTGTGTGTGGCTGCAGACCCCAGCCAGGGGCCCTGGGAACCTGGTGCACTCCGTGCGGCGCTGAGTCTGGGCGGCCAAGCAACCACTGGAGGAGCCCTGCACTAGCCCTTCCCTTCCTCGCACAGAGCTCTCCCTGCTGGAGCCCTTGGCAGTGTGCAAGCCACCGGCCCCTAAGCCCTCCCAAAGGACGCCTGGGGCCGAGGTGCAAAGGCAAGGCAGGAGCGGAGCTGAGGCCAGGAAGGCGCCAGTGGCGTCTCCCAGCCTCGCGCAGCCTGCTCCTTCCTGGGCAGGAAGCCTAGCAGCGAGGCAAGTCTGGGCAAGGCTCGCCCAGGGCAGAGCAGCCTCGCGCCAGCAACTCTGCCAGATCGGGCCTCTGAGCAGAGCTGGATCTGTGCCGTCCTGGAGGCGCACTCGGCTCCAGCCAAGTAGGGCTTGAGCCAAACGAGACTGGGCTGCCTCTTCTTCCCTCGAGGAGGCTCGCCTCCCCGCCAGCTGTTCACTCGGCTTCCAGGTGGGGGCGCTCTGCGCCTCCTGCAGGTCTTGGCTCAGGGGCTGCTTGCCCTGAGCTGGGGCTGTGGGCGGGAGCCCAGGCACGCAGGGGCAGGCCCCAACCAGCTGCACACGTCTCTGCTGGGGAGGAGGGCGCTAGGGAAGCTACGTGTTTGAAACAGCTGCTGGGCGCCCATGGAGTCAGCCTCCAGGTGTGCGTGGCTGCAGACCCCAGCCAGGGGCCCTGGGAACCTGGTGCACTCCGTGCGGCGCTGAGTCTGGGCGGCCAAGCAACCACTGGAGGAGCCCTGCACTAGCCCTTCCCTTCCCTCGCACAGAGCTCTCCCTGCTGGAGCCCTTGGCAGTGTGCAAGCCAGCGGACCCTAAGCCCTCCCCAAGGACGCCTGGGGCCTAGGTGCAAAGGCAAGGCAGGAGCGGAGCTGAGGCCAGGAAGGCGCCAGTGGCGTCTCCCAGGCTCGCGCAGCCGGCTCCTTCCTGGGCAGGAAGCCTAGCAGCAAGGCAAGTCTGGGCAAGGCTCGCCCAGGGCAGAGCAGCCTCGCGCCAGCAACTCTGCCAGATCGGGCCTCTGAGCATAGCTGGAGCTCTGCCGTCCTGGAGGCGCACTCGGCTCCAGCCAAGTAGGGCTTGAGCCAAACGAGGCTGGGCTGCCTCTTCTTCCCTCGAGGAGGCTCGCCTCCCCGCCAGCTGTTCACTCGGCTTCCAGGTGGGGGCGCTCTGCGCCTCCTGCAGGGCTTGGCTCAGGGGCTGCTTGCCCTGAGCTGGGGCTGTGGGCGGGAGCCCAGGCACGCAGGGGCAGGCCCCAACCAGCTGCACACGTCTCTGCTGGGGAGGAGAGCGCTAGGGAAGCTACGTGTGTGAGTCAGCTGCTGGGCGCCCAGGGAGTCAGCCTCCGGGTGTGCGTGGCTGCAGACCCCAGCCAGGGGCCCTGGGAACCTGGTGCACTCCGTGCGGCGCTGAATCTGGGCGGCCAAGCAACCACTGGAGGAGCCCTGCACTAGCCCTTCCCTTCCCTCGCACAGAGCTCTCCCTGCTGGAGCCCTTGGCAGTGTGCAAGCCAGCGGACCCTAAGCCCTCCCCAAGGACGCCTGGGGCCGAGGTGCAAAGGCAAGGCAGGAGCGGAGCTGAGGCCAGGAAGGCGCCAGTGGCGTCTCCCAGCCTCGCGCAGCCGGCTCCTTCCCGGGCAGGAAGCCTAGCAGCGAGGCAAGTCTGGGCAAGGCTCGCCCAGGGCAGAGCAGCCTCGCGCCAGCAACTCTGCCAGATCGGGCCTCTGAGCAGAGCTGGAGCTCTGCCGTCCTGGAGGCGCACTCGGCTCCAGCCAAGTAGGGCTTGAGCCAAACGACGCTGGGCTACCTCTTCTTCCCTCGAGGAGGCTCGCCTCCCCGCCAGCTGTTCACTCGGCTTCCAGGTGGGGGCGCTCTGGGCCTCCTGCAGGTCTTGGCTCAGGGGCTGCTTGCCCTGAGCTGGGGCTGTGGGCGGAGCCCAGGCACGCAGGGGCAGGCCCCAACCAGCTGCACACCTCTCTGCTGGGGAGGAGAGCGCTAGGGAAGCTACGTGTGTGAGGCAGCTGCTGGGTGCCCAGGGAGTCAGCCTCCGGGTGTGCGTGGCTACAGACCCCAGCCAGGGGCCCTGGGAACCTGGTGCACTCCGTGCGGCGCTGAGTCTGGGCGGCCAAGCAACCACTGGAGGAGCCCTGCACTAGCCCTTCCCTTCCCTCACACAGAGCTCTCCCTGCTGGAGCCCTTGGCAGTGTGCAAGCCAGCGGACCCTAAGCCCTCCCCAAGGACGCCTCGGGCCTAGGTGCCAAGGCAAGTCAGGAGCGGAGCTGGGGCCAGGAAGGCGCCAGTGGCGTCTCCCAGCCTCGCGCAGCCGGCTCCTTCCTGGGCAGGAAGCCTAGCAGCGAGGCAAGTCTGGGCAAGGCTCGCCCAGGGCAGAGCAGCCTCGCGCCAGCAACTCTGCCAGATCTGGCCTCTAAGCAGAGCTGGAGCTCTGCCGTCCTGGAGGCGCACTCGGCTCCAGCCAAGTAGGGCTTGAGCCAAACGAGGCTGGGCTGCCTCTTCTTCCCTCGAGTAGGCTCGCCTCCCCGCCAGCTGTTCACTCGGCTTCCAGGTGGGGGCGCTCTGCGCCTCCTGCAGGTCTTGGCTCAGGGGCTGCTTGCCCTGAGCTGGGGCTGTGGGCGGGAGCCCAGGCACGCAGGGGCAGGCCCCAACCAGCTGCACACGTCTCTGCTGGGTAGGAGAGCGCTAGGGAAGCTACGTGTGTGAGTCAGCTGCTGGGCGCCCAGGGAGTCAGCCTCCGGGTGTGCGTGGCTGCAGACCCCAGCCAGGGGCCCTGGGAACCTGGTGCACTCCGTGCGGCGCTGAGTCTGGGCGGCCAAGCAACCACTGGAGGAGCCCTGCACTAGCCCTTCCCTTCCTCGCACAGAGCTCTCCCTGCTGGAGCCCTTGGCAGTGTGCAAGCCACCGGCCCCTAAGCCCTCCCCAAGGACGCCTGGGGCCTAGGTGCAAAGGCATGGCAGGAGCGGAGCTGAGGCCAGGAAGGCGCCAGTGGCGTCTCCCAGCCTCGCGCAGCCGGCTCCTTCCTGGGCAGGAAGCCTAGCAGCGAGGCAAGTCTGGGCAAGGCTCGCCCAGGGCAGAGCAGCCTCGCGCCAGCAACTCTGCCAGATCGGGCCTCTGAGCAGAGCTGGAGCTCTGCCGTCCTGGAGGCGCACTCGGCTCCAGCCAAGTAGGGCTTGAGCCAAACGAGGCTGGGCTGCCTCTTCTTCCCTCGAGGAGGCTCGCCTCCCCGCCAGCTGTTCACTCGGCTTCCAGGTGGGGGCGCTCTGGGCCTCCTGCAGGTCTTGGCTCAGGGGCTGCTTGCCCTGAGCTGGGGCTGTGGGTGGGAGCCCAGGCACGCAGGGGCAGGCCCCAACCAGCTGCACACGTCTCTGCTGGGGAGGAGAGCGCTAGGGAAGCTACGTGTGTGAGGCAGCTGCTGGGTGCCCAGGGAGTCAGCCTCCGGGTGTGCGTGGCTGCAGACCCCAGCAAGGGGCCCTGGGAACCTGGTGCACTCCGTGCGGCGCTGAGTCTGTGCGGCCAAGCAACCACTGGAGGAGCCCTGCACTAGCCCTTCCCTTCCCTCACACAGAGCTCTCCCTGCTGGAGCCCTTGGCAGTGTGCAAGCAAGCGGACCCTAAGCCCTCCCCAAGGACGCCTGGGGCCTAGGTGCCAAGGCAAGGCAGGAGCGGAGCTGAGGCCAGGAGGGCGCCAGTGGTGTCTCCCAGCCTTGCGCATCCTGCTCCTTCCTGGGCAGGAAGCCTAGCAGCGAGGCAAGTCTGGGCAAGGCTCGCCCAGGGCAGAGCAGCCTCGCGCCAGCAACTCTGCCAGATCGGGCCTCTGAGCAGAGCTGGAGCTCTGCCGTCCTGGAGGCGCACTCGGCTCCAGCCAAGTAGGGCTTGAGCCAAACGAGGCTGGGCTGCCTCTTCTTCCCTCGAGGAGGCTCGCCTCCCCGCCAGCTGTTCACTCGTCTTCCAGGTGGGGGCGCTCTGCGCCTCCTGCAGGTCTTGGCTCAGGGGCTGCTTGCCCTGAGCTGGGGCTGTGGGCGGGAGCCCAGGCACGCAGGGGCAGGCCCCAACCAGCTGCACACGTCTCTACTGGGGAGGAGAGCGCTAGGGAAGCTACGTGTGTGAGGCAGCTGCTGGGCGCCCAGGGAGTCAGCCTCCGGGTGTGCGTGGCTGCAGACCCCAGCCAGGGGCCCTGGGAACCTGGTGCACTCCGTGCGGCGCTGAGTCTGGGCGGCCAAGCAACCACTGGAGGAGCCCTGCACTAGCCCTTCCCTTCCTCGCACAGAGCTCTCCCTGCTGGAGCCCTTGGCAGTGTGCAAGCCAGGTGACCCTAAGCCCTCCCCAAGGACGCCTGGGGCCTAGGTGCAAAGGCAAGGCAGGAGCGGAGCTGAGGCCAGGAAGGCGCCAGTGGCGTCTCCCAGCCTCGCGCAGCCGGCTCCTTCCTGGGCAGGAAGCCTAGCAGCGAGGCAAGTCTGGGCAAGGCTCGCCCAGGGCAGAGCAGCCTCGCGCCTGCAACTCTGCCAGATCGGGCCTCTGAGCAGAGCTGGAGCTCTGCCGTCCTGGAGGCGCACTCCGCTCCAGCCAAGTAGGGCTTGGCCAAACGAGGCTGGGCTGCCTCTTCTTCCCTCGAGGAGGCTCGCCTCCCCGCCAGCTGTTCTTTCGGATTCCAGGTGGGGGCGCTCTGCGCCTCCTGCAGGTCTTGGCTCAGGGGCTGCTTGCCCTGAGCTGGGGCTGAGGGCGGGAGCCCAGGCACGCAGGGGCAGGCCCCAACCAGCTGCACACGTCTCTGCTGGGGAGGAGAGCGCTAGGGAAGCTACGTGTGTGAGGCAGCTGCTGGGCGCCCAGGGAGTCAGCCTCCGGGTGTGCGTGGCTGCAGACCCCAGCCAGGGGCCCTGGGAACCTGGTGCACTCCGTGCAGCGCTGAGTCTGGGCGGCCAAGCAACCACTGGAGGAGCCCTGCACTAGCCCTTCCCTTCCCTCGCACAGAGCTCTCCCTGCTGGAGCCCTTGGCAGTGTGCAAGCCAGCGGACCCTAAGCCGTCCCCAAGGACGCCTCGGGCCTAGGTGCAAAGGCAAGGCAGGAGCGGAGCTGAGGCCAGGAAGGCGCCAGTGGCGTCTCCCAGCCTCGCGCAGCCGGCTCCTTCCTGGGCAGGAAGCCTAGCAGCGAGGCAAGTCTGGGCAAGG
The DNA here is from genome assembly GCF_042477335.2 of Ovis canadensis. NCBI lineage: Eukaryota > Metazoa > Chordata > Mammalia > Artiodactyla > Bovidae > Ovis > Ovis canadensis. The sequence goes on along the minus strand of NC_091727.1, from coordinate 7,307,545 downwards.
CTCGCCCAGGGCAGAGCAGCCTCGCGCCAGCAACTCTGCCAGATCGGGCCTCTGAGCAGAGCTGGAGCTCTGCCGTCCTGGAGGCGCACTCGGCTCCAGCCAAGTAGGGCTTGAGCCAAACGAGGCTGGGCTGCCTCTTCTTCCCTCGAGGAGGCTCGCCTCCCCGCCAGCTGTTCACTCGGCTTCCACGTGGGGGCGCTCTGCGCCTCCTGCAGGTCTTGGCTCAGGGGCTGCTTGCCCTGAGCTGGGGCTGTGGGCGGGAGCCCAGGCACGCAGGGGCAGGCCCCAACCAGCTGCACACGTCTCTGCTGGGGAGGAGAGCGCTAGGGAAGCTATGTGTGTGAGGCAGCTGCTGGGTGCCCAGGGAGTCAGCCTCCGGGTGTGCGTGGCTGCAGACCCCAGCCAGGGGCCCTGGGAACCTGGTGCACTCCGTGCGGCGCTGAGTCTGGGCGGCCAAGCAACCACTGGAGGAGCCCTGCACTAGCCCTTCCCTTCCCTCGCACAGAGCTCTCCCTGCTGGAGCCCTTGGCAGTGTGCAAGCCACCGGCCCCTAAGCCCTCCCCAAGGACGCCTGGGGCCTAGGTGCAAAGGCAAGGCAGGAGCGGAGCTGAGGCCAGGAAGGCCCCACTGGCGTCTCCCAGCCTCGTGCAGCCGGCTCCTTCCTGGGCAGGAAGCCTAGCAGCGAGGCAAGTCTGGGCAAGGCTCGCTCAGGGCAGAGCAGCCTCGCGCCAGCAACTCTGCCAGATCGGGCCTCTGAGCAGGGCTGGAGCTCTGCCGTCCTGGAGGCGCATTCGGCTCCAGCCAAGTAGGGCTTGAGCCAAACGAGGCTGGGCTGCCTCTTCTTCCCTCGAGGAGGCTCGCCTCCCCGCCAGCTGTTCACTCGGCTTCCAGGTGGGGGCGCTCTGCGCCTCCTGCAGGTCTTGGCTCAGGGGCTGCTTGCCCTGAGCTGGGGCTGTGGGCGGGAGCCCAGGCACGCAGGGGCAGGCCCCAACCAGCTGCACACGTCTCTGCTGGGGAGGAGAGCGCTAGGGAAGCTACGTGTGTGAGGCAGCTGCAGGGCGCCCAGGGAGTCAGCCTCCGGGGGTGCGTGGCTGCAGACCGCAGCCAGGGGCCCTGGGAACCTGGTGCACTCGGTGCGGGGCTGAGTCTGGGCGGCCAAGCAAGCACTGGAGGAGCCCTGCACTAGCCCTTCCCTTCCTCGCACAGAGCTCTACCTGCTGGAGCCCTTGGCAGTGTGGCAGCAACCGGCCCCTAAGCCCTCCCCAAGGACGCCTTGGGCCTAGGTGCAAAGGCAAGGCAGGAGCGGAGCTGAGGCCAGTAAGGCGACAGTGGCGTCTCCCAGCCTCGCGCAGCCTGCTCCTTCCTGGGCAGGAAGCCTAGCAGCGAGGCAAGTCTGGGCAAGGCTCGCCCAGGGCAGAGCAGCCTCGCGCCAGCAACTCTGCCAGATCAGGCCTCTGAGCAGAGCTGGAGCTCTGCCGTCCTGGAGGCGCACTCGGCTCCAGCCAAGTAGGGCTTGAGCCAAACTAGGCTGGGCTGCCTCTTCTTCCCTCGAGGAGGCTCGCCTCCCCGCCAGCTGTTCACTCGTCTTCCAGGTGGGGGCGCTCTGCGCCTCCTGCAGGTCTTGGCTCAGGGGCTGCTTGCCCTGAGCTGGGGCTGTGGGCGGGAGCCCAGGCACGCAGGGGCAGGCCCCAACCAGCTGCACACGTCTCTGCTGGGGAGGAGAGCGCTAGGGAAGCTACGTGTGTGAGGCAGCTGCTGTGCGCCCAGGGAGTCAGCCTCCGGTTGTGCGTGGCTGCAGACCCCAGCCAGGGGTCCTGGGAACCTGGTGCACTCCGTGCTGCGCTGAGTCTGGGCGGCCAAGCAACCACTGAAGGAGCCCTGCACTAGCCCTTCCCTTCCCTCGCACGGAGCTCTCCCTGCTGGAGCCCTTTGCAGTGTGCAAGCCAGCGGACCCTAAGCCCTCCCAAAGGACGCCTGGGGCCTAGGTGCAAAGGCAAGGCAGGAGCAGAGCTGAGGCCAGGAAGGCGCCAGTGGCGTCTCCCAGCCTCGCACAGCCGGCTCCTTCCTGGGCAGGAAGCCTAGCAGAGAGGCAAGTCTGGGCAAGGCTCGCCCAGGGCAGAGCAGCCTCGCGCCAGCAACTCTGCCAGATCGGGCCTCTGAGCAGAGCTGGAGCTCTGCCGTCCTGGAGGCGCACTCGGCTCCAGCCAAGTAGGGCTTGAGCCAAACGAGGCTGGGCTGCCTCTTCTTCCCTAGAGGAGGCTCGCCTCCCCGCCAGCTGTTCACTCGGCTTCCAGGTGGGGGCGCTCTTCGCCTCCTGCAGGGCTTGGCTCAGGGGCTGCTCGCCCTGAGCTGGGGCTGTGGGCGGGAGCCCAGGCACGCAGGGGCAGGCCCCAACCAGCTGCACACGTCTCTGCTGGGGAGGAGAGCGCTAGGGAAGCTACGTGTGTGAGGCAGCTGCTGGGTGCCCAGGGAGTCAGCCTCCGGGTGTGCGTGGCTGCAGACCCCAGCCAGGGGCCCTGGGAACCTGGTGCACTCCGTGCGGCGCTGAGTCTGGGCGGCCAAGCAACCACTGGAGGAGCCCTGCACTAGCCCTTCCCTTCCCTCGCACAGAGCTCTCCCTGCTGGAGCCCTTGGCAGTGTGCAAGCCACCGGCCCCTAAGCCCTCCCAAAGGACGCCTGGGGCCTAGGTGCAAAGGCAAGGCAGGAGCGGAGCTGAGGCCAGGAAGGCGCCAGTGGCGTCTCCCAGCCTCGCGCAGCCGGCTCCTTCCTGGGCAGGAAGCCTAGCAGCGAGGCAAGTCTGGGCAAGGCTCGCTCAGGGCAGAGCAGCCTCGCGCCAGCAACTCTGCCAGATCGGGCCTCTGAGCAGAGCTGGAGCTCTGCCGTCCTGGAGGCGCACTCGGCTCCAGCCAAGTAGGGCTTGAGCCAAACGAGGCTGGGCTGCCTCTTCTTCCCTCGAGGAGGCTCGCCTCCCCGCCAGCTGTTCACTCGGCTTCCAGGTGGGGGCGCTCTGCGCCTCCTGCAGGTCTTGGCTCAGGGGCTGCTTGCCCTGAGCTGGGGCTGTGGGCGGGAGCCCAGGCACGCAGGGGCAGGCCCCAACCAACTGCACACGTCTCTACTGGGGAGGAGAGCGCTAGGGAAGCTACGTGTGTGAGGCAGCTGCTGGGCGCCCAGGGAGTCAGCCTCCGGGTGTGCGTGGCTGCAGACCGCAGCCAGGGGCCCTGGGAACCTGGTGCACTCCGTGCGGCGCTGAGTCTGGGCGGCCAAGCAACCACTGGAGGAGCCCTGCACTAGCCCTTCCCTTCCTCGCACAGAGCTCTCCCTGCTGGAGCCCTTGGCAGTATGGCAGCAACCGGCCCCTAAGCCCTCCCCAAGGACGCCTTGGGCCTAGGTGCAAAGGCAAGGCAGGAGCGGAGCTGAGGCCAGGAAGGCGCCAGTGGCGTCTCCCAGCCTCGCGCAGCCGGCTCCTTCCTGGGCAGGAAGCCTAGCAGCGAGGCAAGTCTGGGCAAGGCTTGCCCAGGGCAGAGCAGCCTCGCGCCAGCAACTCTGCCAGATCGGGCCTCTGAGCAGAGCTGGAGCTCTGCCGTCCTGGAGGGGCACTCGGCTCCAGCCAAGTAGGGCTTGAGCCAAACGAGGCTGGGCTGCCTCTTCTTCCCTCGAGGAGGCTCGCCTCCCCGCCAGCTGTTCACTCGGCTTCCAGGTGGGGGCGCTCTGCACCTCCTGAAGGGCTTGGCTCAGGGGCTGCTTGCCCTGAGCTGGGGCTGTGGGCGGGAGCCCAGGCACGCAGGGGCAGGCCCCAACCAGCTGCACACCTCTCTGCTGGGGAGGAGAGCGCTAGGGAAGCTACGTGTGTGAGGCAGCTGCTGGGTGCCCAGGGAGTCAGCCTCCGGGTGTGCGTGGCTGCAGACCCCAGCCAGGGGCCCTGGGAACCTGGTGCACTCCGTGCGGCGCTGAGTCTGGGCGGCCAAGCAACCACTGGAGGAGCCCTGCACTAGCCCTTCCCTTCCTCGCACAGAGCTCTCCCTGCTGGAGCCCTTGGCAGTGTGGCAGCAACCGGCCCCTAAGCCCTCCCCAAGGACGACTTGGGCCTAGGTGCAAAGGCAAGGCAGGAGCGGAGCTGAGGCCAGGAAGGCGCCAGTGGCGTCTCCCAGCCTCGCGCAGCCTGCTCCTTCCTGGGCAGGAAGCCTAGCAGCGAGGAAAGTCTGGGCAAGGCTCGCCCAGGGCAGAGCAGCCTCGCGCCAGCAACTCTGCCAGATCGGGCCTCTGAGCAGAGCTGGAGCTCTGCCGTCCTGGAGGCGCACTCGGCTCCAGCCAAGTAGGGCTTGAGCCAAACGAGGCTGGGCTGCCTCTTCTTCCCTCGAGGAGGCTCGCCTCCCCGCCAGCTGTTCACTCGGCTTCCAGGTGGGGGCGCTCTGCGCCTCCTGCAGGTCTTGGCTCAGGGGCTGCTTGCCCTGAGCTGGGGCTGTGGGCGGGAGCCCAGGCACGCAGGGGCAGGCCCCAACCAGCTGCACACGTCTCTGCTGGGGAGGAGAGCGCTAGGGAAGCTACGTGTGTGAGGCAGCTGCTGGGAGCCCAGGGAGTCAGCCTCCGGGTGTGCGTGGCTGCAGACCCCAGCCAGGGGCCCTGGGAACCTGGTGCACTCCGTGCGGGGCTGAGTCTGGGCGGCCAAGCAACCACTGAAGGAGCCCTGCACTAGCCTTTCCCTTCCCTCCCACAGAGCTCTCCCTGCTGGAGCCCTTTGCAGTGTGCAAGCCAGCGGACCCTTGGCCCTCCCCAAGGACGCCTGGGGCCTAGGTGCAAAGGCAAGGCAGGAGCGGAGCTGAGGCCAGGAAGGCGCCAGTGGCGTCTCCCAGCCTCGCGCAGCCTGCTCCTTCCTGGGCAGGAAGCCTAGCAGCGAGGAAAGTCTGGGCAAGGCTCGCCCAGGGCAGAGCAGCCTCGCGCCAGCAACTCTGCCAGATCGGGCCTCTGAGCAGAGCTGGAGCTCTGCCGTCCTGGAGGCGCACTCGGCTCCAGCCAAGTAGGGCTTGAGCCAAACGAGGCTGGGCTGCCTCTTCTTCCCTCGAGGAGGCTCGCCTCCCCGCCAGCTGTTCACTCGGCTTCCAGGTGGGGGCGCTCTGCGCCTCCTGCAGGTCTTGGCTCAGGGGCTGCTTGCCCTGAGCTGGGGCTGTGGGCGGGAGCCCAGGCACGCAGGGGCAGGCCCCAACCAGCTGCACACGTCTCTGCTGGGGAGGAGAGCGCTAGGGAAGCTACGTGTGTGAGGCAGCTGCTGGGAGCCCAGGGAGTCAGCCTCCGGGTGTGCGTGGCTGCAGACCCCAGCCAGGGGCCCTGGGAACCTGGTGCACTCCGTGCGGGGCTGAGTCTGGGCGGCCAAGCAACCACTGAAGGAGCCCTGCACTAGCCCTTCCCTTCCCTCGCACAGAGCTCTCCCTGCTGGAGCCCTTTGCAGTGTGCAAGCCAGCGAACCCTTGGCCCTCCCCAAGGACGCCTGGGGCCTAGGTGCAAAGGCAAGGCAGGAGCGGAGCTGAGGCCAGGAAGGCGCCAGTGGCGTCTCCCAGCCTCGCGCAGCCGGCTCCTTCCTGGGCAGGAAGCCTAGCAGCGAGGCAAGTCTGGGCAAGGCTCGCCCAGGGCAGAGCAGCCTCGCGCCAGCAACTCTGCCAGATCGGGCCTCTGAGCAGAGCTGGAGCTCTGCCGTCCTGGAGGCGCACTCGGCTCCAGCCAAGTAGGGCTTGAGCCAAACGAGGCTGGGCTGCCTCTTCTTCCCTCGAGGAGGCTCGCCTCCCCGCCAGCTTTTCACTCGGCTTCCAGGTGGGGGCGCTCTGCGCCTCCTGCAGGGCTTGGCTCAGGGGCTGCTTGCCCTGAGCTGGGGCTGTGGGCGGGAGCCCAGGCACGCAGGGGCAGGCCCCAACCAGCTGCACACGTCTCTGCTGGGGAGGAGGCCACTAGGGAAGCTACGTGTGTGAGGCAGCTGCTGGGCGCCCATGGAGTCAGCCTCCAGGTGTACGTGGCTGCAGACCCCAGCCAGGGGCCCTGGGAACCTGGTGCACTCCGTGCGGCGCTGAGTCTGGGCGGCCAAGCAACCACTGGAGGAGCCCTGCACTAGCGCTTCCCTTCCTCGCACAGAGCTCTCCCTGCTGGAGCCCTTGGCAGTGTGCAAGCCAGCGGATCCTAAGCCCTCCCCAAGGACGCCTGGGACCTAGGTGCAAAGGCAAGGCAGGAGCGGAGCTGAGGCCAGGAAGGCGCCAGTGGCGTCTCCCAGCCTCGCGCAGCCGGCTCCTTCCTGGGCAGGAAGCCTAGCAACGAGGCAAGTCTGGGCAAGGCTCGCCCAGGGCAGAGCAGCCTCGCGCCAGCAACTCTGCCAGATCGGGCCTCTGAGCAGAGCTGGAGCTCTGCCGTCCTGGAGGCCCACTCGGCTCCAGCCAAGTAGGGCTTGAGCCAAACGAGCCTGGGCTGCCTCTTCTTCCCTCGAGGAGGCTCGCCTCCCCGCCAGCTGTTCACTCGGCTTCCAGGTGGGGGCGCTCTGCGCCTCCTGCAGGGCTTGGCTCAGGGGCTGCTTGCCCTGAGCTGGGGCTGTGGGCGGGAGCCCAGGCACGCAGGGGCAGGCCCCAACCAGCTGCACACGTCTCTGCTGGGGAGGAGGGCGCTAGGGAAGCTACGTGTGTGAGGCAGCTGCTGAGCGCCCATGGAGTCAGCCTCCAGGTGTACGTGGCTGCAGACCCCAGCCAGGTGCCCTGGGAACCTGGTGCACTCCGTGCGGCGCTGAGTCTGGGCGGCCAAGCAACCACTGGAGGAGCCCTGCACTAGCCCTTCCCTTCCTCGCACAGAGCTCTCCCTGCTGGAGCCCTTGGCAGTGTGCAAGCCATCGGATCCTAAGCCCTCCCCAAGGACGCCTGGGGCCTAGGTACAAAGGCAAGGCAGGAGCGGAGCTGAGGCCAGGAAGGCGCCAGTGGCGTCTCCCAGCCTCGCGCAGCCGGCTCCTTCCTGGGCAGGAAGCCTAGCAGCGAGGCAAGTCTGGGCAAGGCTCGCCCAGGGCAGAGCAGCCTCGCGCCAGCAACTCTGCCAGATCGGGCCTCTGAGCAGAGCTGGAGCTCTGCCGTCCTGGAGGCGCCCTCGGCTCCAGCCAAGTAGGGCTTGAGCCAAACGAGGTTTGGCTGTCTCTTCTTCCCTCGAGGAGGCTCGCCTCCCCGCCAGCTGTTCACTCGGCTTCCAGGTGGGGGCGCTCTGCGCCTCCTGCAGGTCTTGGCTCAGGGGCTGCTTGCCCTGAGCTGGGGCTGTGGGCGGGAGCCCAGGCACGCATGGGCAGGCCCCAACCAGCTGCACACGTCTCTGCTCGGGAGGAGAGCGCTAGGGAAGCTACGTGTGTGAGGCAGCTGCTGGGCGCCCAGGGAGTCAGCCTCCGGGTGTGCGTGGCTGCAGACCCCAGCCAGGGGCCCTGGGAACCTGGTGCACTCCGTGCGGCGCTGAGTCTGGGCGGCTAAGCAACCACTGGAGGAGCCCTGCACTAGCCCTTCCCTTCCCTCGCACAGAGCTCTCCCTGCTGGAGCCCTTGGCAGTGTGCAAGCCAGCGGACCCTAAGCCCTCCCAAAGGACGCCTGGGGCCTAGGTGCAAAGGCAAGGCAGGAGCGGAGCTGAGGCCAGGAATGCGCCAGTGGCATCTCCCAGCCTCGCGCAGCCGGCTCCTTCCTGGGCAGGAAGCCTAGCAGCGAGGCAAGTCTGGGCAAGGCTCGCCCAGGGCAGAGCAGCCTCGCGCCAGCAACTCTGCCAGATCGGGCCTCTGAGCAGAGCTGGAGCTCTGCCGTCCTGGAGGCGCACTCGGCTCCAGCCAAGTAGGGCTTGAGCCAAACGAGGCTGGGCTGCCTCTTCTTCCCTCGAGGAGGCTCGCCTCCCCGCCAGCTGTTCACTCGGCTTCCAGGTGGGGGCGCTCTGCGCCTCCAGCAGGTCTCGGTTCAGGGGCTGCTTGCCCTGAGCTGGGGCTGTGGGCGGGAGCCCAGGCACGCAGGGGCAGGCCCCAACCAGCTGCACACGTCTCTGCTGGGGAGGAGAGCGCTAGGGAAGCTACGTGTGTGAGGCAGCTGCTGGGCACCCAAGGAGTCAGCCTCCGGGTGTGCGTGGCTGCAGACCCCAGCCAGGGGCCCTGGGAACCTGGTGCACTCCGTGCGGCGCTGAGTCTGGGCGGCCAAGCAACCACTGGAGGAGCCCTGCACTAGCCCTTCCCTTCCCTCGCACAGAGCTCTCCCTGCTGGAGCCCTTGGCAGTGTGCAAGCCACCAGCCCCTAAGCCCTCCCAAAGGACGCCTGGGGCCTAGGTGCAAAGGCAAGGCAGGAGCGGAGCTGAGGGCAGGAAGGCGCCAGTGGCGTCTCCCAGCCTCGCGCAGCCTGCTCCTTCCTGGGCAGGAAGCCTAGCAGCGAGGCAAGTCTGGGCAAGGCTCGCCCAGGGCAGAGCAGCCTCGCGCCAGCAACTCTGCCAGATCGGGCCTCTGAGCAGAGCTGGAGCTCTGCCGTCCTGGAGGCGCCCTCGGCTCCAGCCAAGTAGGGCTTGAGCCAAACGAGGTTTGGCTGCCTCTTCTTCCCTCGAGGAGGCTCGCCTCCCCTCCAGCTGTTCACTCGGCTTCCAAGTGGGGGCGCTCTGCGCCTCCTGCAGGTCTTGGCTCAGGGGCTGCTTGCCCTGAGCTGGGGCTGTGGGCGGGAGCCCAGGCACGCAGGGGCAGGCCCCAAGCAGCTGCACACGTCTCTGCTGGGGAGGAGAGCGCTAGGGAAGCTACGTGTGTGAGGCAGCTGCTGGGCGCCCAGGGAGTCAGCCTCCGGGTGTGCGTGGCTGCAGACCCCAGCCAGGGGCCCTGGGAACCTGGTGCACTCCGTGCGGCGCTGAGTCTGGGCGGCCAAGCAACCACTGGAGGAGCCCTGCACTAGCCCTTCCCTTCCTCGCACAGAGCTCTCCCTGCTGGAGCCCTTGGCAGTGTGCAAGCCACCGGCCCCTAAACCCTCCCAAAGGACGCCTGGGGCCTAGGTGCAAAGGCAAGGCAGGAGCGGAGCTGAGGCCAGGAAGGCGCCAGTGGCGTCTCCCAGCCTCGCGCAGCCTGCTCCTTCCTGGGCAGGAAGCCTAGCAGCGAGGCAAGTCTAGGCAAGGCTCGCCCAGGGCAGAGCAGCCTCGCGCCAGCAACTCTGCCAGATCGGGCCTCTGAGCAGAGCTGGAGCTCTGCCGTCCTGGAGGCGCACTCGGCTCCAGCCAAGTAGGGCTTGAGCCAAAGAGGCTGGGCTGCCTCTTCTTCCCTCGAGGAGGCTCGCCTCCCCGCCAGCTGTTCACTCAGCTTCCAGGTGGGGGCGCTCTGCGCCTCCTGCAGGTCTTGGCTCAGGGGCTGCTTGCCCTGAGCTAGGGCTGTGGGCGGGAGCCCAGGCACGCAGGGGCAGGCCCCAACCAGCTGCACACGTCTCTGCTGGGGAGGAGAGCGCTAGGGAAGCTACGTGTGTGAGGCAGCTGCAGGGCGCCCAGGGAGTCAGCCTCCGGGGGTGCGTGGCTGCAGACCCCAGCCAGGGGCCCTGGGAACCTGGTGCACTCCGTGCGGCGCTGAGTCTGGGCGGCCAAGCAACCACTGGAGGAGCCCTGCACTAGCCCTTCCCTTCCTCGCACAGAGCTCTCCCTGCTGGAGCCCTTGGCAGTGTGCAAGCCACCGGCCCCTAAGCCCTCCCAAAGGACGCCTGGGGCCTAGGTGCAAAGGCAAGGCAGGAGCGGAACTGAGGCCAGGAAGGCGCCAGTGGCGTCTCCCAGCCTCGCGCAGCCTGCTCCTTCCTGGGCAGGAGGCCTAGCAGCAAGGCAAGTCTGGGCAAGGCTCGCCCAGGGCAGAGCAGCCTCGCGCCAGCAACTCTGCCAGATCGGGCCTCTGAGCAGAGCTGGAGCTCTGCCGTCCTGGAGGCGCACTCGGCTCCAGCCAAGTAGGGCTTGAGCCAAACGAGGCTGGGCTGCCTCTTCTTCCCTCGAGGAGGCTCGCCTCCCCGCCAGCTGTTCACTCGGCTTCCAGGTGGGGGCGCTCTGCGCCTCCTGCAGGTCTTGGCTCAGGGGCTGCTTGCCCTGAGCTAGGGCTGTGGGCGGGAGCCCAGGCACGCAGGGGCAGGCCCAATCCAGCTGCACACGTCTCTGCTGGGGAGGAGAGCGCTAGGGAAGCTACGTGTGTGAGGCAGCTGCTGGGGGCCCAAGGAGTCAGCCTCCGGGGGTGCGTGGCTGCAGACCCCAGCCAGGGGCCCTGGGAACCTGCTGCACTCCGTGCGGCGCTGAGTCTGGGCGGCCAAGCAACCACTGGAGGAGCCCTGACTAGCCCTTCCCTTCCTCGCACAGAGCTCTCCCTGCTGGAGCCCTTGGCAGTGTGCAAGCCACCGGCCCCTAAGCCCTCCCAAAGGACGCCTGGGGCCTAGGTGCAAAGGCAAGGCAGGAGCGGAGCTGAGGCCAGGAAGGCGCCAGTGGCGTCTCCCAGCCTCGCGCAGCCTGCTCCTTCCTGGGCAGGAGGCCTAGCAGCAAGGCAAGTCTGGGCAAGGCTCGCCCAGGGCAGAGCAGCCTCGCGCCAGCAACTCTGCCAGATCGGGCCTCTGAGCAGAGCTGGAGCTCTGCCGTCCTGGAGGCGCACTCGGCTCGAGCCAAGTAGGGCTTGAGCCAAACGAGGCTGGGCTGCCTCTTCTTCCCTAGAGGAGGCTCGCCTCCCCGCCAGCTGTTCACTCGGCTTCCAGGTGGGGGCGCTCTGCGCCTCCTGCAGGTCTTGGCTCAGGGGCTGCTTGCCCTGAGCTGGGGCTGTGGGCGGGAGCCCAGGCACGCAGGGGCAGGCCCAAACCAGCTGCACACGTCTCTGCTGGGGAGGAGAGCGCTAGGGAAGCTACGTGTGTGAGGCAGCTGCTGGGGGCCCAAGGAGTCAGCCTCCGGGTGTGCGTGGCTGCAGACCCCAGCCAGGGGCCCTGGGAACCTGGTGCACTCCTTGCGGCGCTGAGTCTGGGCGGCCAAGCAACCACTGGAGGAGCCCTGCACTAGCCCTTCCCTTCCCTCGCACAGAGCTCTCCTTGCTGGAGCCCTTGGCAGTGTGCAAGCCACCAGCCCCTAAGCCCTCCCAAAGGACGCCTGGGGCCTACGTGCAAAGGCAAGGCAGGAGCGGAGCTGAGGCCAGGAAGGCGCCAGTGGCGTCTCCCAGCCTCGCGCAGCCTGCTCCTTCCTGGGCAGGAAGCCTAGCAGCGAGGCAAGTCTGGGCAAGGCTCGCCCAGGGCAGAGCAGCCTCGCGCCAGCAACTCTGCCAGATCGGGCCTCTGAGCAGAGCTGGAGCTCTGCCGTCCTTGAGGCGCACTCGGCTCCAGCCAAGTAGGGCTTGAGCCAAAGAGGCTGGGCTGCCTCTTCTTCCCTCGAGGAAGCTCGCCTCCCCGCCAGCTGTTCACTCGGCTTCCAGGTGGGGCGCTCTGCGCCTCCTGCAGGTCTTGGCTCAGGGGCTGCTTGCCCTGAGCTGGGGCTGTGGGCGGGAGCCCAGGCACGCAGGGGCAGGCCCCAACCAGCTGCACACGTCTCTGCTGGGGAGGTGAGCGCTAGGGAAGCTACGTGTGTGAGGCAGCTGCTGGGCGTCCAGGGAGTCAGCCTCCGGGTGTGGGTGGCTGCAGACCCCAGCCAGGGGCCCTGGGAACCTGGTGCACTCGGTTTGGCGCTGAGTCTTGGCGGCCAAGCAACCGCTGGAGGAGCCCTGCACTAGCCCTTCCCTTCCCTCACACAGAGCTCTTCCTGCTGGAGCCCTTGGCAGTGTGCAAGCCACCGGCCCCTAAGCCCTCCCCAAGGACACCTGGGGCCTAGGTGCAAAGGCAAGGCAGGAGCGGAGCTGAGGCCAGGAAGGGGCCCGTGGCATCTCCCAGCCTCGCGCACCGGTTCCTTCCTGGGAGGAAAGCCTAGCAGGGAGGCAAGTCTGGGAAAGGCTCGCCCAGGGCAGAGAAGCCTCGCGCCAGCAACTCTGCCAGATCGGGCCTCTGAGCAGAGCTGGAGCTCTGCCGTCCTGGAGGCGCACTCGGCTCCAGCCAAGTAGGGCTTGAGCCAAACGAGGCTGGGCTGCCTCTTCTTCCCTCGAGGAGGCTCGCTTCCCCGCCAGCTGTTCACTCGGCTTCCAGGTGGGGGCGCTCTGCGCCTCCTGCAGGTCTTGGCTCAGGGGCTGCTTGCCCTGAGCTGGGGCTGTGGGCGGGAGCCCACGCACGCAGGGGCAGGCCCCAACCAGCTGCACACGTCTCTGCTGGGGAGGAGCGCGCTAGGGAAGCTACGTGTGTGAGGCAGCTGCTGGGCGCCCAGGGAGTCAGCCTCCGGGTGTGCGAGGCTGCAGACCCCAGCCAGGGGCCCTGGGAACCTGGTGCACTCCGTGCGGCGCTGAGTCTGGGCGGCCAAGCAACCACTGGAGGAGCCCTGCACTTGCCCTTCCTTTCCATCGCACAGAGCTCTCCCTGCTGGAGCCCTTGGCAGTGTGCAAGCCAGCGGACCCTAAGCCTTTCCCAAGGACACCTGGGGCCTAGGTGCAAAGGCAAGGCAGGAGCGGAGCTGAGGCCAGGAAGGCGCCAGTGGCGTCTCCCAGCCTCGCGCAGCCTGCTCCTTCTTGGGCAGGAAGCCTAGCAGCGAGGCAAGTCTGGGCAAGGCTCGCCCAGGGCAGAGCAGCCTGGCGCCAGAAACTCTGCCAGATTGGGCCTCTGAGCAGAGCTGGAGCTCTTCCATCCTGGAGGCGCACTCGGCTCCAGCCAAGTAGGGCTTGAGCCAAACGAGGCTGGGCTGCCTCTTCTTCCCTCGAGGAGGCTCGCCTCCCCGCCAGCTCTTCACTCGGCTTCCAGGTGGGGGCGCTCTGCGCCTCCTGCAGGTCTTGGCTCAGGGGCTGCTTGCCCTGAGCTGGGGCTGTGGGCGGGAGCCCAGGCACGCAGGGGCAGGCCCAAACCAGCTGCACACGTCTCTGCTGGGGAGGAGAGCGCTAGGGAAGCTACGTGTGTGAGGCAGCTGCTGGGGGCCCAAGGAGTCAGCCTCCGGGTGTGCGTGGCTGCAGACCCCAGCCAGGGGCCCTGGGAACCTGGTGCACTCCTTGCGGCGCTGAGTCTGGGCGGCCAAGCAACCACTGGAGGAGCCCTGCACTAGCCCTTCCCTTCCCTCGCACAGAGCTCTCCTTGCTGGAGCCCTTGGCAGTGTGCAAGCCACCAGCCCCTAAGCCCTCCCAAAGGACGCCTGGGGCCTACGTGCAAAGGCAAGGCAGGAGCGGAGCTGAGGCCAGGAAGGCGCCAGTGGCGTCTCCCAGCCTCGCGCAGCCTGCTCCTTCCTGGGCAGGAAGCCTAGCAGCGAGGCAAGTCTGGGCAAGGCTCGCCCAGGGCAGAGCAGCCTCGCGCCAGCAACTCTGCCAGATCGGGCCTCTGAGCAGAGCTGGAGCTCTGCCGTCCTTGAGGCGCACTCGGCTCCAGCCAAGTAGGGCTTGAGCCAAAGAGGCTGGGCTGCCTCTTCTTCCCTCGAGGAAGCTCGCCTCCCCGCCAGCTGTTCACTCGGCTTCCAGGTGGGGCGCTCTGCGCCTCCTGCAGGTCTTGGCTCAGGGGCTGCTTGCCCTGAGCTGGGGCTGTGGGCGGGAGCCCAGGCACGCAGGGGCAGGCCCCAACCAGCTGCACACGTCTCTGCTGGGGAGGAGAGCGCTAGGGAAGCTACGTGTGTGAGGCAGCTGCTGGGCGTCCAGGGAGTCAGCCTCCGGGTGTGGGTGGCTGCAGACCCCAGCCAGGGGCCCTGGGAGCCTGGTGCACTCCGTGCGGCGCTGAATCTGGGCGGCCAAGCAACCGCTGGAGGAGCCCTGCACTTGCCCTTCCCTTCCCTCTGACAGAGCTCTCCCTGCTGGAGCCTTTGGCAGTGTGAAAGCCACAGGCCCCTAAGCCCTCGCTAAGGGCCCCTGGGACCTAGGTGCAAAGGAAAGGCAGGAGCGGAGCTGAGGCCAGGAAGGCGCCAGTGGCGTCTCCCAGCCTCCCGCAGCCTGCTCCTTCCTGGGCAGGAAGCCTAGCAGCGAGACAAGTCTGGGCAAGGCTCGCCCAGGGAAGAGCAGCCTCGAGCCAGAAACTCTGCCAGATCGGGCCTCTGAGCAGAGCTGGAGCTCTGCCGTCCTGGTGGCACATTCGGCTCCAGCCAAGCAGGGCTTGAACCGCGCACGGCTGGGCTGCCTCTTCTTCCCCCGAGGAGGCTCGCTTCCCAGCCTGCTGTTCCCTCGGTTTCCCGGCGGGGCGGCTCTGTGCCTCCTGCAGGTCTTGGCTCAGGGGCTGCTTCCCCTGAGCTGGGGCTGTGGGCGGGAGCCCAGGCACGCAGGGGCAGGCCCCAAGCAGCTGCACACGTCTCTGCTGGGGAGGAGAGCGCAAGGGGAGCTCCGTGTGTGAGGCAGCTGCTGGGCGCCCAGGGAGTCAGCCTCCGGGTGTGCGGGGCTGCAGACCCCAGCCAGGGGCCCTGGGAGCCTGGTGCACTCGGTTTGGCGCTGTCTGGGTGGCCAAGCAACCGCTCCAGGAGAACTGCACTAGCCCTTCCCTTCCCTCGCACAGAGCTCTTCCTGCTGGAGCCTTTGGCAGTGTGCAAGCCACCGGCCCCTAGGCCCTCCCACAGGACGCCTGGGGCCTAGGTGCAAAGGCAAGGCAGGAGCGGAGCTGAGGCCAGGAAGGCGCCAGTGGCGTCTCCCAGCCTCGAGCAGCCTGCTCCTTCCTGGGCAGGAAGCCTAGCAGCGAGGCAAGTCTGGGCAAGACTCGCCCAGGGCAGAGCAGCCTCGCGCCAGCATCTCTGCCAGATCAACCTCTTAACAGAGCTGGAGCTCTGCCGCCCTGGAGTCACCCTCGGCTCCAGCCAAGCAGGGCTTGAGCAGCACGCTGTTGGCTGCCTATTCTTCCCTAGAGGAGGCTCGCCTCCCCGCCAGCTGTTCACTCGGCTTCCAGGTGGGGGCGCTCTGCGCCTCCTGCAGGTCTTGGCTCAGGGGCTGCTTGCCCTGAGCTGGGGCTGTGGGCGGGAGCCCAGGCACGCAGGGGCAGGCCCCAACCAGCTGCACACGTCTCTGCTGGGGAGGAGAGCGCTAGGGAAGCTACGAGGGTGAGGCAGCTGCTGGGCGCCCAGGGAGTCAGCCTCCGGGTGTGCGGGGCTGCAGACCCCAGCCAGGGGCCCTGGGAACTTGGTGCACTCGGTTTGGCGCTGAGTCTGGGCGGCCAAGCAACCACTGGAGGAGCCCTGCACTAGCCCTTCCCTTCCCTCGCACAGAGCTCTCCCTGCTGGAGCCCTTGGCAGTGTGCAAGCCACCGGCCCCTAAGCCCTCCCAAAGGACGCCTGGGGCCTAGGTGCAAAGGCAAGGCAGGAGCGGAGCTGAGGCCAGTAAGGCCCAGTGGCGTCTCCCAGCCTCGCGCAGCCTGCTCCTTGCTGGGCAAGAAGCCTAGCAGCGAGGCAAGTCTGGGCAAGGCTCGCCCAGGGCAGAGCAGCCTCGCGCCAGCAACTCTGCCAGATCGGGCCTCTGAGCAGAGCTGAAGCTCTGCCGTCCTGGAGGCGCCCTCGGCTCCAGCCTAGTAGGGCTTGAGCCAAACGAGGCTGGCTGCCACTTCTTCCCTCGAGGAGGCTCGCCTCCCCGCCAGCTGTTCACTCGGCTTCCAGGTGGGGGCGCTCTGCGCCTCCTGCAGGTCTTGGCTCAGGGGCTGCTTGCCCTGAGCTGGGGCTGTGGCGGGAGCCCAGGCACGCAGGGGCAAGCCCCAACCAGCTGCACACGTCTCTGCTGGGGAGGAGAGCGCTAGGGAAGCTACATGTGTGAGGCAGCTGCTGGGCGCCCAGGAAGTCAGCCTCCCGGTGTGCGTGGCTGCAGACCCCAGCCAGGGGCCCTGGGAACCTGGTGCACTCCGTGCGGCGCTGAGTCTGGGGGGCCAAGCATCCACTGGAGGAGCCCTGCACTAGCCCTTCCCTTTCCTCGCACAGAGCTCTCCCTGCTGGAGCCCTTGGCAGTGTGCAAGCCACCGGCCCCTAAGCCCTCCCCAAGGACGCCTGGGGCCTAGGTGCAAAGGCAAGGCAGGAGCGGAGCTGAGTTCAGGAAGGCGCCAGTGGCGTCTCCCAGCCTCGCACAGCCTGCTCCTTTCTGGGCAAGAAGTCTAGCAGCGAGGCAAGTCTGGGCAAGTCTCGCCCAGGGCAGAGCAGCCTCGCGCCAGCAACTCTGTCAGATCGGGCCTCTGAGCAGAGCTGGAGCTCTGCCGTCCTGGAGGCGCACTCGGCTCCAGCCAAGTAGGGCTTGAGCCAAACGAGGCTGGGCTGCCTCTTCTTCCCTCGAGGAGGCTCGCCTCCCGCCAGCTGTTCACTCGTCTTCCAGGTGGGGGCGCTCTGCGCCTCCTGCAGGTCTTGGCTCAGGGGCTGCTTGCCCTGAGCTGGGGCTGTGGGCGGGAGCCCAGGCACGCAGGGGCAGGCCCCAACCAGCTGCACACGTCTCTGCTGGGGAGGAGCGCGCTAGGGAAGCTAGGTGTGTGAGGCAGCTTCTGGGCGCCAAGGGAGTCAGCCTCCGGGTGTGCCGGGCTGCAGACCCCAGCCAGGGTCCCTGGGAACCAGGTGCACTCCGTGCTGCGCTGAGTCTGGGCGGCCAAGCAACCACTGGAGGAGCCCTGCACTAACCCTTCCCCTCCCTCGCACAGAGCTCTCCCTGCTGGAGCCCTTGGCAGTGTGCAAGCCACCGGCCCCTAAGCCCTCCCCAAGGACGCCTCGGGCCTAGGTGCAAAGGAAAGGCAGGAGCGGAGCTGAGGCCAGGAAGGCGCCAGTGGCGTCTCCCAGCCTCGCGCAGCCGGCTCCTTCCTGGGCAGGAAGCCTAGCAGCGAGGCAAGTCTGGGCAAGGCTCGCCCAGGGCAGAGCAGCCTCGCGCCAGCAACTCTGCCAGAACGAGCCTCTGAGCAGAGCTGAAGCTCTGCCGTCCTGGAGGCGCACTCGGCTCCAGCCAAGTAGGGCTTGAGCCAAAGAGGCTGGGCTGCCTCTTCTTCCCTCGAGGAGGCTCGCCTCCCCGCCAGCTGTTCACTCGGCTTCCAGGTGGGGGCGCTCTGCGCCTCCTGCAGGTCTTGGCTCAGGGGCTGCTTGCCCTGAGCTGAGGCTGTGGGCGGGAGCCCAGGCACGCAGGGGCAGGCCCCAACCAGCTGCACACGTCTCTGCTGGGGAGGAGAGCGCTAGGGAAGCTACGTGTGTGAGGCAGCTGCTGGGCGCCCAGGGAGTCAGCCTCCGGGTGTGCGTGGCTGCAGACCCCAGCCAGAGGCCCTGGGAGCCTGGTGCACTCGGTTTGGCGCTGAGTCTGGGCGGCCAAGCAACCACTGGAGGAGCCCTGCACTTGCTCTTCCCTTCCATCGCACAGAGCTCTCCCTGCTGGAGCCCTTGGCAGTGTGCAAGCCAGCGGACCCTAAGCCCTCCCCAAGGACGCCTGGGGCCTAGGTGCAAAGGCAAGGCAGAAGCGGAGCTGAGGCCAGGAAGGGGCCAGTGGCGTCTCCCAGCCTAGCGCAGCCGGCTCCTTCCTGGGCAGGAAGCCTAGCAGCGAGGCAAGTCTGGGCAAGGCTCGCCCAGGGCAGAGCAGCCTCGCGCCAGCAACTCTGCCAGATCGGGCCTCTGAGCAGAGCTGGAGCTCTGCCGTCCTGGAGGCACACTCGGCTCCAGCCAAGTTGGGCTTGAGCCAAACGAGGCTGGGCTGCCTCTTCTTCCCTGGAGGAGGCTCGCCTCCCCGCCAGCTTTTCACTCGGCTTCCAGGTGGGGGCGCTCTGCGCCTCCTTCAGGTCTTGGCTCAGGGGCTGCTTGCCCTGAGCTGGGGCTGTGGGCGGGAGCCCAGGCACGCAGGGGCAGGCCCCAACCAGCTGCACACGTCTCTGCTGGGGAGTAGAGCGCTAGGGAAGCTACGTGTGTGAGGCAGCTGCTGGGCGCCCAGGGAGTCAGCCTCCGGGTGTGCGTGGCTGCAGACTCCAGCCAGGGGCCCTGGGAGCCTGGTGCACTCGGTTTGGCGCTGAGTCTGGGCGGCCAAGCAACCACTGGAGGAGCCCTGCACTTGCCCTTCCCTTCCATCGCACAGAGCTCTCCCTGCTGGAGCCCTTGGCAGTGTGCAAGCCAGCGGACCCTAAGCCCTCCCCAAGGACGCCTGGGGCCTAGGTTCAAAGGCAAGGCAGAAGCGGAGCTGAGGCCAGGAAGGGGCCAGTGGCGTCCCCCAGCCTCGCGCAGCCGGCTCCTTCCTGGGCAGGAAGCCTAGCAGCGAGGCAAGTCTGGGCAAGGCTCGCCCAGGGCAGAGCAGCCTCGCGCCAGCAACTCTGCCAGATCGGGCCTCTGAGCAGAGCTGGAGCTCTGCCGTCCTGGAGGCGCACTCCGCTCCAGCCAAGTAGGGCTTGAGCCAAACGAGGCTGGGCTGCCTCTTCTTCCCTCGAGGAGGCTCACCTCCCCGCCAGATGTTCACTCGGCTTCCAGGTTGGGGAGCTCTGCGCCTCCTGCAGGTCTTGGCTCAGGGGCTGTTGCCCTGAGCTGGGGCTCAGGGCGAGAGCCCAGGCACGCAGGGGCAGGCCCCAACCAGCTGCACACGTCTCTGCTGGGGAGGAGAGCACTAGGGAATCTACGTGTGTGAGGCAGCTGCTGGGCGCCCAGGGAGTCAGCCTCCGGGTGTGCCGGGCTGCAGACCCCAGCCAGGGTTCCTGGGAGCCTGGTGCACTCGGTTTGGCGTTGAGTCTGGGCGGCCAAGCAACCGCTGGAGGAGCCCTGCACTAGCGCTTCCCTTCCGTCGCACAGAGCTCTTCCTGCTGGAGCCCTTGTCAGTGTGCTAGCCAGCGGACCCTAAGCCCTCCCAAAGGACGCCTGGGGCCTAGGTGCAAAGGCAAGGCAGGAGCGGAGCTGAGGCCAGGAAGGGGCCAGTGGCGTCTCCCAGCCTCGCGCACCCGGCTCCTTCCTGGGCAGGAAGCCTAGCAGCGAGGCAAGTCTGGGCAAGTCTCGCCCAGGGCAGAGCAGCCTCGCGCCAGCAACTCTGCCAGATCGGGCCTCTGAGTAGAGCTGGAGCTCTGCCGTCCTGGAGGCGCACTCGGCTCCAGCCAAGTAGGGCTTGAGCCAAAGGAGGCTGGGCTGCCTCTTCTTCCCTCGAGGAGGCTCGCCTCCCCGCCAGCTGTTCACTCGGCTTCCAGGTGGGGGCGCTCTGCGCCTCCTGCAGGTCTTGGCTCAGGGGCTGCTTGCCCTGAGCTGGGGCTGTGGGCGAGAGCCCAGGCACGCAGGTGCAGTCCCCAACCAGCTGCACACCTCTCTGCTGGGGAGGAGAGCGCAAGGGAAGCTACGAGGGGGAGGCAGCTGCTGGGCGCCCAGGGAGTCAGCCTCCGGGTGTGAGGGGCTGCAGACCCCAGCCAGGGGCCTTGGGAACCTGGTGCACTCCGTGCGGAGCTGAGTCTGGGCGGCCAAGCAACGACTGGAGGAGCCCTGCACTTGCCCTTCCCTTCCCTCGCACAGAGCTCTCCCTGGTGGAGCCCTTGGCAGTGTGCAAGCCAGCGGACCCTAAGCCCTCCCAAAGGACTCCTGGGACCTAGGTGCAAAGGCAAGGCAGGAGCGGAGCTGAGGCCCGGAAGGGGCCAGTGGCGTCTCCCAGCCTCGCGCAGCCGGCTCCTTCCTGGGCAGGAAGCCTAGCAGCGAGGCAAGTCTGGGCAAGGCTCGCCCAGGGCAGAGCAGCCTCGCGCCAGCAACTCTGCCAGATCGGGCCTCTGAGCAGAGCTGGAGCTCTGCCGTCCTGGAGGCGCACTCGGCTCCAGCCAAGTAGGTCTTGAGCCAAACGAGGCTGGCTGCCACTTCTTCCCTCGAAGAGGCTCGCCTCCCCGCCAGCTGTTCACTCGGCTTCCAGGTTGGGGCGCTCTGTGCCTCCTGCAGGTTTTGGCTCAGGGGCTGCTTGCCCTGAGCTGGGGCTGTGGGCGAGAGCCCAGGCACGCAGGGGCAGGCCCCAACCAGCTGCACACGTCTCTACTGGGGAGGAGAGCGCTAGGGAAGCTACGTGTGTGAGGCAGCTGCTGGGCGCCCAAGGAGTCAGCCTCCGGGTGTGCCGGGCTGCAGACCCCAGCCAGGGTTCCTGGGAGCCTGGTGCACTCGGTTTGGCGTTGAGTCTGGGCGGCCAAGCAACCGCTGGAGGAGCCCTGCACTAGCGCTTCCCTTCCCTCGCACAGAGCTCTTCCTGCTGGAGCCCTTGGCAGTGTGCTAGCCAGCGGACCCTAAGCCCTCCCAAAGGACGCCTGGGACCTAGGTGCAAAGGCAAGGCAGGAGCGGAGCTGAGGCCAGGAAGGGGCCAGTGGCATCTCCCAGCCTCGCGCAGCCGGCTCCTTCCTGGGCAGGAAGCCTAGCAGCGAGGCAAGTCTGGGCAAGGCTCGCCCAGGGCAGAGCAGCCTCGCGCCAGCAACTCTGCCAGATCGGGCCTCTGAGCAGAGCTGGAGCTCTGCCGTCCTCGAGGCGCACTCGGCTCCAGCCAAGTAGGGCTTGAGCCAAACGAGCCTGGGCTGTCTCTTCTTCCCTCGAGGAGGCTCGCCTCCCCGCCAGCTCTTCACTCGGCTTCCAGGTGGGGGCGCTCTGCACCTCCTGCATGTCTTGGCTCAGGGGCTGCTTGCCCTGAGCTGGGGCTGTGGGCGGGAGCCCAGGCCCGCATGGGCAGGCCCCAACCAGCTGCACACGTCTCTGCTGGGGAGGAGAGCGCTAGGGAAGCTACGTGTGTGAGGCAGCTGCTGGGCGCCCAGGGAGTCAGCCTCCGGGTGTGCGTGGCTGCAGACCCCAGCCAGGGGCCCTGGGAACCTGGTGCACTCCGTGCGGCGCTGAGTCTGGGC
The DNA here is from genome assembly GCF_042477335.2 of Ovis canadensis. Classification (NCBI taxonomy): domain Eukaryota; kingdom Metazoa; phylum Chordata; class Mammalia; order Artiodactyla; family Bovidae; genus Ovis; species Ovis canadensis. The sequence goes on along the minus strand of NC_091727.1, from coordinate 7,286,762 downwards.
GGCCAAGCAACCACTGGAGGAGCCCTGCACTAGCCCTTCCCTTCCTCGCACAGAGCTCTCCCTGCTGGAGCCCTTGGCAGTGTGGAAGCCACCGGCCCCTAAGCACTCCCAAAGGACGCCTGGGGCCTAGGTGCAAAGGCAAGGCAGGAGCGGAGCTGAGGCCCGGAAGGCGCCAGTGGCGTCTCCCAGCCTCGCGCAGCCTACTCCTTCCTGGGCAGGAAGCCTAGCAGCGAGGCACGTCTGGGCAAGGCTCGGCCAGGGCAGAGCAGCCTCGCGCCAGCAACTCTGCCAGATCGGGCCTCTGAGCAGAGCTGGAGCTCTGCCCTCCAGGAGGCGCACTCGGCTCCAGCCAAGTAGGGCTTGAGCCAAACGAGGCTGGGCTGCCTCTTCTTCCCTCGAGGAGGCTCGCCTCCCCGCCAGCTGTTCACTCGGCTTCCAGGTGGGGGCGCTCTGCGCCTCCTGCAGGTCTTGGCTCAGGGGCTGCTTGCCCTGAGCTGGGGCTGTGGGCGGGAGCCCAGGCACGCAGGGGCAGGCCCCAACCAGCTGCACACGTCTCTGCTGGGGAGGAGGGCGCTAGGGAAGCTACCTGTGTGAAACAGGTGCTGGGCGCCCAGGGAGTCAGCCTCCAGGTGTGCGTGGCTGCAGACCCCAGCCAGGGGCCCTGGGAACCTGGTGCACTCCGTGCGGCGCTGAGTCTGGGCGGCTAAGCAACCACTGGAGGAGCCCTGCACTAGCCCTTCCCTTCCCTCGCACAGAGCTCTCCCTGCTGGAGCCCTTGGCAGTGTGCAAGCCAGCGGACCCTAAGCCCTCCCAAAGGACGCCTGGGGCCTAGGTGCAAAGGCAAGGCAGGAGCGGAGCTGAGGCCAGGAATGCGCCAGTGGCATCTCCCAGCCTCGCGCAGCCAGCTCCTTCCTGGGCAGGAAGCCTAGCAGCGAGGCAAGTCTGGGCAAGGCTCGCCCAGGGCAGAGCAGCCTCGCGCCAGCAACTCTGCCAGATCGGGCCTCTGAGCAGAGCTGGAGCTCTGCCGTCCTGGAGGCGCACTCGGCTCCAGCCAAGTAGGGCTTGAGCCAAACGAGGCTGGGCTGCCTCTTCTTCCCTCGAGGAGGCTCGCCTCCCCGCCAGCTGTTCACTCGGCTTCCAGGTGGGGGCGCTCTGCGCCTCCAGCAGGTCTCGGTTCAGGGGCTGCTTGCCCTGAGCTGGGGCTGTGGGCGGGAGCCCAGGCACGCAGGGGCAGGCCCCAACCAGCTGCACACGTCTCTGCTGGGGAGGAGAGCGCTAGGGAAGCTACGTGTGTGAGGCAGCTGCTGGGCACCCAAGGAGTCAGCCTCCGGGTGTGCGTGGCTGCAGACCCCAGCCAGGGGCCCTGGGAACCTGGTGCACTCCGTGCGGCGCTGAGTCTGGGCGGCCAAGCAACCACTGGAGGAGCCCTGCACTAGCCCTTCCCTTCCCTCGCACAGAGCTCTCCTTGCTGGAGCCCTTGGCAGTGTGCAAGCCACCAGCCCCTAAGCCCTCCCAAAGGACGCCTGGGGCCTACGTGCAAAGGCAAGGCAGGAGCAGAGCTGAGGCCAGGAAGGCGCCAGTGGCGTCTCCCAGCCTCGCGCAGCCTGCTCCTTCCTGGGCAGGAAGCCTAGCAGCGAGGCAAGTCTGGGCAAGGCTCGCCCAGGGCAGAGCAGCCTCGCGCCAGCAACTCTGCCAGATCGGGCCTCTGAGCAGAGCTGGAGCTCTGCCGTCCTTGAGGCGCACTCGGCTCCAGCCAAGTAGGGCTTGAGCCAAAGAGGCTGGGCTGCCTCTTCTTCCCTCGAGGAAGCTCGCCTCCCCGCCAGCTGTTCACTCGGCTTCCAGGTGGGGCGCTCTGCGCCTCCTGCAGGTCTTGGCTCAGGGGCTGCTTGCCCTGAGCTGGGGCTGTGGGCGGGAGCCCAGGCACGCAGGGGCAGGCCCCAACCAGCTGCACACGTCTCTGCTGGGGAGGAGAGCGCTAGGGAAGCTACGTGTGTGAGGCAGCTGCTGGGCGTCCAGGGAGTCAGCCTCCGGGTGTGGGTGGCTGCAGACCCCAGCCAGGGGCCCTGGGAACCTGGTGCACTCGGTTTGGCGCTGAGTCTTGGCGGCCAAGCAACCGCTGGAGGAGCCCTGCACTAGCCCTTCCCTTCCCTCACACAGAGCTCTTCCTGCTGGAGCCCTTGGCAGTGTGCAAGCCACCGGCCCCTAAGCCCTCCCCAAGGACACCTGGGGCCTAGGTGCAAAGGCAAGGCAGGAGCGGAGCTGAGGCCAGGAAGGGGCCCGTGGCATCTCCCAGCCTCGCGCACCGGTTCCTTCCTGGGAGGAAAGCCTAGCAGGGAGGCAAGTCTGGGAAAGGCTCGCCCAGGGCAGAGAAGCCTTGCGCCAGCAACTCTGCCAGATCGGGCCTCTGAGCAGAGCTGGAGCTCTGCCGTCCTGGAGGCGCACTCGGCTCCAGCCAAGTAGGGCTTGAGCCAAACGAGGCTGGGCTGCCTCTTCTTCCCTCGAGGAGGCTCGCTTCCCCGCCAGCTGTTCACTCGGCTTCCAGGTGGGGGCGCTCTGCGCCTCCTGCAGGTCTTGGCTCAGGGGCTGCTTGCCCTGAGCTGGGGCTGTGGGCGGGAGCCCACGCACGCAGGGGCAGGCCCCAACCAGCTGCACACGTCTCTGCTGGGGAGGAGCGCGCTAGGGAAGCTACGTGTGTGAGGCAGCTGCTGGGCGCCCAGGGAGTCAGCCTCCGGGTGTGCGAGGCTGCAGACCCCAGCCAGGGGCCCTGGGAACCTGGTGCACTCCGTGCGGCGCTGAGTCTGGGCGGCCAAGCAACCACTGGAGGAGCCCTGCACTTGCCCTTCCTTTCCATCGCACAGAGCTCTCCCTGCTGGAGCCCTTGGCAGTGTGCAAGCCAGCGGACCCTAAGCCTTTCCCAAGGACACCTGGGGCCTAGGTGCAAAGGCAAGGCAGGAGCGGAGCTGAGGCCAGGAAGGCGCCAGTGGCGTCTCCCAGCCTCGCGCAGCCTGCTCCTTCTTGGGCAGGAAGCCTAGCAGCGAGGCAAGTCTGGGCAAGGCTCGCCCAGGGCAGAGCAGCCTGGCGCCAGAAACTCTGCCAGATTGGGCCTCTGAGCAGAGCTGGAGCTCTTCCATCCTGGAGGCGCACTCGGCTCCAGCCAAGTAGGGCTTGAGCCAAACGAGGCTGGGCTGCCTCTTCTTCCCTCGAGGAGGCTCGCCTCCCCGCCAGCTCTTCACTCGGCTTCCAGGTGGGGGCGCTCTGCGCCTCCTGCAGGTCTTGGCTCAGGGGCTGCTTGCCCTGAGCTGGGGCTGTGGGCGGGAGCCCAGGCACGCAGGGGCAGGCCCCAACCAGCTGCACACGTCTCTGCTGGGGAGGAGAGCGCTAGGGAAGCTACGTGTGTGAGGCAGCTGCTGGGGGCCCAAGGAGTCAGCCTCCGGGTGTGCGTGGCTGCAGACCCCAGCCAGGGGCCCTGGGAACCTGGTGCACTCCTTGCGGCGCTGAGTCTGGGCGGCCAAGCAACCACTGGAGGAGCCCTGCACTAGCCCTTCCCTTCCCTCGCACAGAGCTCTCCTTGCTGGAGCCCTTGGCAGTGTGCAAGCCACCAGCCCCTAAGCCCTCCCAAAGGACGCCTGGGGCCTACGTGCAAAGGCAAGGCAGGAGCGGAGCTGAGGCCAGGAAGGCGCCAGTGGCGTCTCCCAGCCTCGCGCAGCCTGCTCCTTCCTGGGCAGGAAGCCTAGCAGCGAGGCAAGTCTGGGCAAGGCTCGCCCAGGGCAGAGCAGCCTCGCGCCAGCAACTCTGCCAGATCGGGCCTCTGAGCAGAGCTGGAGCTCTGCCGTCCTTGAGGCGCACTCGGCTCCAGCCAAGTAGGGCTTGAGCCAAAGAGGCTGGGCTGCCTCTTCTTCCCTCGAGGAAGCTCGCCTCCCCGCCAGCTGTTCACTCGGCTTCCAGGTGGGGCGCTCTGCGCCTCCTGCAGGTCTTGGCTCAGGGGCTGCTTGCCCTGAGCTGGGGCTGTGGGCGGGAGCCCAGGCACGCAGGGGCAGGCCCCAACCAGCTGCACACGTCTCTGCTGGGGAGGAGAGCGCTAGGGAAGCTACGTGTGTGAGGCAGCTGCTGGGCGTCCAGGGAGTCAGCCTCCGGGTGTGGGTGGCTGCAGACCCCAGCCAGGGGCCCTGGGAACCTGGTGCACTCGGTTTGGCGCTGAGTCTGGGCGGCCAAGCAACCGCTGGAGGAGCCCTGCACTAGCCCTTCCCTTCCCTCACACAGAGCTCTTCCTGCTGGAGCCCTTGGCAGTGTGCAAGCCACCGGCCCCTAAGCCCTCCCCAAGGACACCTGGGGCCTAGGTGCAAAGGCAAGGCAGGAGCGGAGCTGAGGCCAGGAAGGGGCCCGTGGCATCTCCCAGCCTCGCGCACCGGTTCCTTCCTGGGAGTAAAGCCTAGCAGGGAGGCAAGTCTGGGAAAGGCTCGCCCAGGGCAGAGAAGCCTCGCGCCAGCAACTCTGCCAGATCGGGCCTCTGAGCAGAGCTGGAGCTCTGCCGTCCTGGAGGCGCACTCGGCTCCAGCCAAGTAGGGCTTGAGCCAAACGAGGCTGGGCTGCCTCTTCTTCCCTCGAGGAGGCTCGCTTCCCCGCCAGCTGTTCACTCGGCTTCCAGGTGGGGGCGCTCTGCGCCTCCTGCAGGTCTTGGCTCAGGGGCTGCTTGCCCTGAGCTGGGGCTGTGGGCGGGAGCCCACGCACGCAGGGGCAGGCCCCAACCAGCTGCACACGTCTCTGCTGGGGAGGAGCGCGCTAGGGAAGCTACGTGTGTGAGGCAGCTGCTGGGCGCCCAGGGAGTCAGCCTCCGGGTGTGCGAGGCTGCAGACCCCAGCCAGGGGCCCTGGGAACCTGGTGCACTCCGTGCGGCGCTGAGTCTGGGCGGCCAAGCAACCACTGGAGGAGCCCTGCACTTGCCCTTCCTTTCCATCGCACAGAGCTCTCCCTGCTGGAGCCCTTGGCAGTGTGCAAGCCAGCGGACCCTAAGCCTTTCCCAAGGACACCTGGGGCCTAGGTGCAAAGGCAAGGCAGGAGCGGAGCTGAGGCCAGGAAGGCGCCAGTGGCGTCTCCCAGCCTCGCGCAGCCTGCTCCTTCTTGGGCAGGAAGGCTAGCAGCGAGGCAAGTCTGGGCAAGGCTCGCCCAGGGCAGAGCAGCCTGGCGCCAGAAACTCTGCCAGATTGGGCCTCTGAGCAGAGCTGGAGCTCTTCCATCCTGGAGGCGCACTCGGCTCCAGCCAAGTAGGGCTTGAGCCAAACGAGGCTGGGCTGCCTCTTCTTCCCTCGAGGAGGCTCGCCTCCCCGCCAGCTCTTCACTCGGCTTCCAGGTGGGGGCGCTCTGCGCCTCCTGCAGGTCTTGGCTCAGGGGCTGCTTGCCCTGAGCTGGGGCTGTGGGCGGGAGCCCAGGCACGCAGGGGCAGGCCCCAACCAGCTGCACACGTCTCTGCTGGGGAGGAGAGCGATAGGGGAGCTCCGTGTGTGAGGCACCTGCTGGGCGCCCAGGGAGTCAGACTCCGGGTGTGCGAGGCTGCAGACCCCAGCCAGGGACCCTGGGAGCCTGGTGCACTCCGTGCGGCGCTGAATCTGGGCGGCCAAGCAACCGCTGGAGGAGCCCTGCACTTGCCCTTCCCTTCCCTCTGACAGAGCTCTCCCTGCTGGAGCCTTTGGCAGTGTGAAAGCCACAGGCCCCTAAGCCCTCGCTAAGGGCCCCTGGGACCTAGGTGCAAAGGAAAGGCAGGAGCGGAGCTGAGGCCAGGAAGGCGCCAGTGGCGTCTCCCAGCCTCCCGCAGCCTGCTCCTTCCTGGGCAGGAAGCCTAGCAGCGAGACAAGTCTGGGCAAGGCTCGCCCAGGGAAGAGCAGCCTCGAGCCAGAAACTCTGCCAGATCGGGCCTCTGAGCAGAGCTGGAGCTCTGCCGTCCTGGTGGCACATTCGGCTCCAGCCAAGCAGGGCTTGAACCGCGCACGGCTGGGCTGCCTCTTCTTCCCCCGAGGAGGCCCGCTTCCCAGCCTGCTGTTCCCTCGGTTTCCCGGCGGGGCGGCTCTGTGCCTCCTGCAGGTCTTGGCTCAGGGGCTGCTTCCCCTGAGCTGGGGCTGTGGGCGGGAGCCCAGGCACGCAGGGGCAGGCCCCAAGCAGCTGCACACGTCTCTGCTGGGGAGGAGAGCGCAAGGGGAGCTCCGTGTGTGAGGCAGCTGCTGGGCGCCCAGGGAGTCAGCCTCCGGGTGTGCGGGGCTGCAGACCCCAGCCAGGGGCCCTGGGAGCCTGGTGCACTCGGTTTGGCGCTGTCTGGGTGGCCAAGCAACCGCTCCAGGAGAACTGCACTAGCCCTTCCCTTCCCTCGCACAGAGCTCTTCCTGCTGGAGCCTTTGGCAGTGTGCAAGCCACCGGCCCCTAGGCCCTCCCACAGGACGCCTGGGGCCTAGGTGCAAAGGCAAGGCAGGAGCGGAGCTGAGGCCAGGAAGGCGCCAGTGGCGTCTCCCAGCCTCGAGCAGCCTGCTCCTTCCTGGGCAGGAAGCCTAGCAGCGAGGCAAGTCTGGGCAAGACTCGCCCAGGGCAGAGCAGCCTCGCGCCAGCATCTCTGCCAGATCAACCTCTTAACAGAGCTGGAGCTCTGCCGCCCTGGAGTCACCCTCGGCTCCAGCCAAGCAGGGCTTGAACAGCATGCTGTTGGCTGCCTATTCTTCCCTAGAGGAGGCTCGCCTCCCCGCCAGCTGTTCACTCGGCTTCCAGGTGGGGGCGCTCTGCGCCTCCTGCAGGTCTTGGCTCAGGGGCTGCTTGCCCTGAGCTGGGGCTGTGGGCGGGAGCCCAGGCACGCAGGGGCAGGCCCCAACCAGCTGCACACGTCTCTGCTGGGGAGGAGAGCGCTAGGGAAGCTACGAGGGGGAGGCAGCTGCTGGGCGCCCAGGGAGTCAGCCTCCGGGTGTGCGGGGCTGCAGACCCCAGCCAGGGGCCCTGGGAACTTGGTGCACTCGGTTGGGCGCTGAGTCTGGGCGGCCAAGCAACCACTGGAGGAGCCCTGCACTAGCCCTTCCCTTCCCTCGCACAGAGCTCTCCCTGCTGGAGCCCTTGGCAGTGTGCAAGCCACCGGCCCCTAAGCCCTCCCAAAGGACGCCTGGGGCCTAGGTGCAAAGGCAAGGCAGGAGCGGAGCTGAGGCCAGTAAGGCCCAGTGGCGTCTCCCAGCCTCGCGCAGCCTGCTCCTTGCTGGGCAAGAAGCCTAGCAGCGAGGCAAGTCTGGGCAAGGCTCGCCCAGGGCAGAGCAGCCTCGCGCCAGCAACTCTGCCAGATCGGGCCTCTGAGCAGAGCTGGAGCTCTGCCGTCCTTGAGGCGCACTCGGCTCCAGCCAAGTAGGGCTTGAGCCAAAGAGGCTGGGCTGCCTCTTCTTCCCTCGAGGAAGCTCGCCTCCCCGCCAGCTGTTCACTCGGCTTCCAGGTGGGGCGCTCTGCGCCTCCTGCAGGTCTTGGCTCAGGGGCTGCTTGCCCTGAGCTGGGGCTGTGGGCGGGAGCCCAGGCACGCAGGGGCAGGCCCCAACCAGCTGCACACGTCTCTGCTGGGGAGGAGAGCGCTAGGGAAGCTACGTGTGTGAGGCAGCTGCTGGGCGTCCAGGGAGTCAGCCTCCGGGTGTGGGTGGCTGCAGACCCCAGCCAGGGGCCCTGGGAACCTGGTGCACTCGGTTTGGCGCTGAGTCTGGGCGGCCAAGCAACCGCTGGAGGAGCCCTGCACTAGCCCTTCCCTTCCCTCACACAGAGCTCTTCCTGCTGGAGCCCTTGGCAGTGTGCAAGCCACCGGCCCCTAAGCCCTCCCCAAGGACACCTGGGGCCTAGGTGCAAAGGCAAGGCAGGAGCGGAGCTGAGGCCAGGAAGGGGCCCGTGGCATCTCCCAGCCTCGCGCACCGGTTCCTTCCTGGGAGGAAAGCCTAGCAGGGAGGCAAGTCTGGGAAAGGCTCGCCCAGGGCAGAGAAGCCTCGCGCCAGCAACTCTGCCAGATCGGGCCTCTGAGCAGAGCTGGAGCTCTGCCGTCCTGGAGGCGCACTCGGCTCCAGCCAAGTAGGGCTTGAGCCAAACGAGGCTGGGCTGCCTCTTCTTCCCTCGAGGAGGCTCGCTTCCCCGCCAGCTGTTCACTCGGCTTCCAGGTGGGGGCGCTCTGCGCCTCCTGCAGGTCTTGGCTCAGGGGCTGCTTGCCCTGAGCTGGGGCTGTGGGCGGGAGCCCACGCACGCAGGGGCAGGCCCCAACCAGCTGCACACGTCTCTGCTGGGGAGGAGCGCGCTAGGGAAGCTACGTGTGTGAGGCAGCTGCTGGGCGCCCAGGGAGTCAGCCTCCGGGTGTGCGAGGCTGCAGACCCCAGCCAGGGGCCCTGGGAACCTGGTGCACTCCGTGCGGCGCTGAGTCTGGGCGGCCAAGCAACCACTGGAGGAGCCCTGCACTTGCCCTTCCTTTCCATCGCACAGAGCTCTCCCTGCTGGAGCCCTTGGCAGTGTGCAAGCCAGCGGACCCTAAGCCTTTCCCAAGGACACCTGGGGCCTAGGTGCAAAGGCAAGGCAGGAGCGGAGCTGAGGCCAGGAAGGCGCCAGTGGCGTCTCCCAGCCTCGCGCAGCCTGCTCCTTCTTGGGCAGGAAGGCTAGCAGCGAGGCAAGTCTGGGCAAGGCTCGCCCAGGGCAGAGCAGCCTGGCGCCAGAAACTCTGCCAGATTGGGCCTCTGAGCAGAGCTGGAGCTCTTCCATCCTGGAGGCGCACTCGGCTCCAGCCAAGTAGGGCTTGAGCCAAACGAGGCTGGGCTGCCTCTTCTTCCCTCGAGGAGGCTCGCCTCCCCGCCAGCTCTTCACTCGGCTTCCAGGTGGGGGCGCTCTGCGCCTCCTGCAGGTCTTGGCTCAGGGGCTGCTTGCCCTGAGCTGGGGCTGTGGGCGGGAGCCCAGGCACGCAGGGGCAGGCCCCAACCAGCTGCACACGTCTCTGCTGGGGAGGAGAGCGATAGGGGAGCTCCGTGTGTGAGGCACCTGCTGGGCGCCCAGGGAGTCAGACTCCGGGTGTGCGAGGCTGCAGACCCCAGCCAGGGACCCTGGGAGCCTGGTGCACTCCGTGCGGCGCTGAATCTGGGCGGCCAAGCAACCGCTGGAGGAGCCCTGCACTTGCCCTTCCCTTCCCTCTGACAGAGCTCTCCCTGCTGGAGCCTTTGGCAGTGTGAAAGCCACAGGCCCCTAAGCCCTCGCTAAGGGCCCCTGGGACCTAGGTGCAAAGGAAAGGCAGGAGCGGAGCTGAGGCCAGGAAGGCGCCAGTGGCGTCTCCCAGCCTCCCGCAGCCTGCTCCTTCCTGGGCAGGAAGCCTAGCAGCGAGACAAGTCTGGGCAAGGCTCGCCCAGGGAAGAGCAGCCTCGAGCCAGAAACTCTGCCAGATCGGGCCTCTGAGCAGAGCTGGAGCTCTGCCGTCCTGGTGGCACATTCGGCTCCAGCCAAGCAGGGCTTGAACCGCGCACGGCTGGGCTGCCTCTTCTTCCCCCGAGGAGGCCCGCTTCCCAGCCTGCTGTTCCCTCGGTTTCCCGGCGGGGCGGCTCTGTGCCTCCTGCAGGTCTTGGCTCAGGGGCTGCTTCCCCTGAGCTGGGGCTGTGGGCGGGAGCCCAGGCACGCAGGGGCAGGCCCCAAGCAGCTGCACACGTCTCTGCTGGGGAGGAGAGCGCAAGGGGAGCTCCGTGTGTGAGGCAGCTGCTGGGCGCCCAGGGAGTCAGCCTCCGGGTGTGCGGGGCTGCAGACCCCAGCCAGGGGCCCTGGGAGCCTGGTGCACTCGGTTTGGCGCTGTCTGGGTGGCCAAGCAACCGCTCCAGGAGAACTGCACTAGCCCTTCCCTTCCCTCGCACAGAGCTCTTCCTGCTGGAGCCTTTGGCAGTGTGCAAGCCACCGGCCCCTAGGCCCTCCCACAGGACGCCTGGGGCCTAGGTGCAAAGGCAAGGCAGGAGCGGAGCTGAGGCCAGGAAGGCGCCAGTGGCGTCTCCCAGCCTCGAGCAGCCTGCTCCTTCCTGGGCAGGAAGCCTAGCAGCGAGGCAAGTCTGGGCAAGACTCGCCCAGGGCAGAGCAGCCTCGCGCCAGCATCTCTGCCAGATCAACCTCTTAACAGAGCTGGAGCTCTGCCGCCCTGGAGTCACCCTCGGCTCCAGCCAAGCAGGGCTTGAACAGCATGCTGTTGGCTGCCTATTCTTCCCTAGAGGAGGCTCGCCTCCCCGCCAGCTGTTCACTCGGCTTCCAGGTGGGGGCGCTCTGCGCCTCCTGCAGGTCTTGGCTCAGGGGCTGCTTGCCCTGAGCTGGGGCTGTGGGCGGGAGCCCAGGCACGCAGGGGCAGGCCCCAACCAGCTGCACACGTCTCTGCTGGGGAGGAGAGCGCTAGGGAAGCTACGAGGGGGAGGCAGCTGCTGGGCGCCCAGGGAGTCAGCCTCCGGGTGTGCGGGGCTGCAGACCCCAGCCAGGGGCCCTGGGAACTTGGTGCACTCGGTTGGGCGCTGAGTCTGGGCGGCCAAGCAACCACTGGAGGAGCCCTGCACTAGCCCTTCCCTTCCCTCGCACAGAGCTCTCCCTGCTGGAGCCCTTGGCAGTGTGCAAGCCACCGGCCCCTAAGCCCTCCCAAAGGACGCCTGGGGCCTAGGTGCAAAGGCAAGGCAGGAGCGGAGCTGAGGCCAGTAAGGCCCAGTGGCGTCTCCCAGCCTCGCGCAGCCTGCTCCTTGCTGGGCAAGAAGCCTAGCAGCGAGGCAAGTCTGGGCAAGGCTCGCCCAGGGCAGAGCAGCCTCGCGCCAGCAACTCTGCCAGATCGGGCCTCTGAGCAGAGCTGAAGCTCTGCCGTCCTGGAGGCGCCCTCGGCTCCAGCCTAGTAGGGCTTGAGCCAAACGAGGCTGGCTGCCACTTCTTCCCTCGAAGAGGCTCGCCTCCCTGCCAGCTGTTCACTCGGCTTCCAGGTGGGGGCGCTCTGCGCCTCCTGCAGGTCTTGGCTCAGGGGCTGCTTGCCCTGAGCTGGGGCTGTGGCGGGAGCCCAGGCACGCAGGGGCAGGCCCCAACCAGCTGCACACGTCTCTGCTGGGGAGGAGAGCGCTAGGGAAGCTACGTGTGTGAGGCAGCTGCTGGGCGCCCAGGGAGTCAGCCTCCGGGTGTGCGTGGCTGCAGACCCCAGCCAGGGGCCCTGGGAGCCTGGTGCACTCGGTTTGGCGCTGAGTCTGGGCGGCCAAGCAACCACTGGAGGAGCCCTGCACTTGCCCTTCCGTTCCATCGCACAGAGCTCTCCCTGCTGGAGCCCTTGGCAGTGTGCAAGCCAGCGGACCCTAAGCCCTCCCCAAGTACGCCTGAGGTCTAGGTGCAAAGGCAAGGCAGGAGCGGAGCTGAGGCCAGGAACGGGCCAGTGGCGTCTCCCAGCCTCGCGCAGCCGGCTCCTTCCTGGGCAGGAAGTCTAGCAGCGAGGCAAATCTGGGCAAGTCTCGCCCAGGGCAGAGCAGCCTCGCGCCAGCAACTCTGCCAGACCGGGCCTCTGAGCAGAGCTGGAGCTCTGCCGTCCTGGAGGCGCACTCGGCTCCAGCCAAGTAGGGCTTGAGCCAAACGAGCCTGGGCTGCCTCTTCTTCCCTCGAGGAGGCTCGCCTCCCCGCCAGCTGTTCACTCGGCTTCCAGGTGGGGGCGCTCTGCGCCTCCTGCAGGTCTTGGCTCAGGGGCTGCTTGCCCTGAGCTGGGGCTGTGGGCGGGAGCCCAGGCACGCAGGGGCAGGCCCCAACCAGCAGCACACGTCTCTGCTGGGGAGGAGCGCGCTAGGGAAGCTAGGTGTGTGAGGCAGCTTCTGGGCGCCAAGGGAGTCAGCCTCCGGGTGTGCCGGGCTGCAGACCCCAGCCAGGGTCCCTGGGAACCAGGTGCACTCCGTGCTGCGCTGAGTCTGGGCGGCCAAGCAACCACTGGAGGAGCCCTGCACTAGCCCTTCCCCTCCCTCGCACAGAGCTCTCCCTGCTGGAGCCCTTGGCAGTGTGCAAGCCACCGGCCCCTAAGCCCTCCCCAAGGACGCCTCGGGCCTAGGTGCAAAGGAAAGGCAGGAGCGGAGCTGAGGCCAGGAAGGCGCAAGTGGCGTCTCCCAGCCTCGCGCAGCCGGCTCCTTCCTGGGCAGGAAGCCTAGCAGCGAGGCAAGTCTGGGCAAGGCTCGCCCAGGGCAGAGCAGCCTCGCGCCAGCAACTCTGCCAGATCGGGCCTCTGAGCAGAGCTGGAGCTCTGCCGTCCTGGAGGCGCACTCGGCTCCAGCCAAGTAGGGCTTGAGCCAAACGAGGCTGGGCTGCCTCTTCTTCCCTCGAGGAGGCTCACCTCCCCGCCAGATGTTCACTCGGCTTCCAGGTTGGGGAGCTCTGCGCCTCCTGCAGGTCTTGGCTCAGGGGCTGTTGCCCTGAGCTGGGGCTCAGGGCGAGAGCCCAGGCACGCAGGGGCAGGCCCCAACCAGCTGCACACGTCTCTGCTGGGGAGTAGAGCGCTAGGGAAGCTACGTGTGTGAGGCAGCTGCTGGGCGCCCAGGGAGTCAGCCTCCGGGTGTGCGTGGCTGCAGACTCCAGCCAGGGGCCCTGGGAGCCTGGTGCACTCGGTTTGGCGCTGAGTCTGGGCGGCCAAGCAACCACTGGAGGAGCCCTGCACTTGCCCTTCCCTTCCATCGCACAGAGCTCTCCCTGCTGGAGCCCTTGGCAGTGTGCAAGCCAGCGGACCCTAAGCCCTCCCCAAGGACGCCTGGGGCCTAGGTTCAAAGGCAAGGCAGAAGCGGAGCTGAGGCCAGGAAGGGGCCAGTGGCGTCCCCCAGCCTCGCGCAGCCGGCTCCTTCCTGGGCAGGAAGCCTAGCAGCGAGGCAAGTCTGGGCAAGGCTCGCCCAGGGCAGAGCAGCCTCGCGCCAGCAACTCTGCCAGATCGGGCCTCTGAGCAGAGCTGGAGCTCTGCCGTCCTGGAGGCGCACTCGGCTCCAGCCAAGTAGGGCTTGAGCCAAACGAGGCTGGGCTGCCTCTTCTTCCCTCGAGGAGGCTCACCTCCCCGCCAGATGTTCACTCGGCTTCCAGGTTGGGGAGCTCTGCGCCTCCTGCAGGTCTTGGCTCAGGGGCTGTTGCCCTGAGCTGGGGCTCAGGGCGAGAGCCCAGGCACGCAGGCGCAGGCCCCAACCAGCTGCACACGTCTCTGCTGGGGAGGAGAGCACTAGGGAAGCTACGTGTGTGAGGCAGCTGCTGGGCGCCCAGGGAGTCAGCCTCCGGGTGTGCCGGGCTGCAGACCCCGGCCAGGGTTCCTGGGAGCCTGGTGCACTCGGTTTGGCGTTGAGTCTGGGCGGCCAAGCAACCGCTGGAGGAGCCCTGCACTAGCGCTTCCCTTCCGTCGCACAGAGCTCTTCCTGCTGGAGCCCTTGGCAGTGTGCTAGCCAGCGGACCCTAAGCCCTCCCAAAGGACGCCTGGGGCCTAGGTGCAAAGGCAAGGCAGGAGCGGAGCTGAGGCCAGGAAGGGGCCAGTGGCGTCTCCCAGCCTCGCGCACCCGGCTCCTTCCTGGGCAGGAAGCCTAGCAGCGAGGCAAGTCTGGGCAAGTCTCGCCCAGGGCAGAGCAGCCTCGCGCCAGCAACTCTGCCAGATCGGGCCTCTGAGTAGAGCTGGAGCTCTGCCGTCCTGGAGGCGTACTCGGCTCCAGCCAAGTAGGGCTTGAGCCAAACGAGGCTGGGATGCCTCTTCTTCCCTCGAGGAGGCTCGCCTCCCCGCCAGCTGTTCACTCGGCTTCCAGGTGGGGGCGCTCTGCGCCTCCTGCAGGTCTTGGCTCAGGGGCTGCTTGCCCTGAGCTGGGGCTGTGGGCGAGAGCCCAGGCACGCAGGTGCAGGCCCCAACCAGCTGCACACGTCTCTGCTGGGGAGGAGAGCGCTAGGGAAGCTACGAGGGGGAGGCAGCTGCTGGGCGCCCAGGGAGTCAGCCTCCGGGTGTGAGGGGCTGCAGACCCCAGCCAGGGGCCTTGGGAACCTGGTGCACTCCGTGCGGAGCTGAGTCTGGGCGGCCAAGCAACGACTGGAGGAGCCCTGCACTTGCCCTTCCCTTCCCTCGCACAGAGCTCTCCCTGGTGGAGCCCTTGGCAGTGTGCAAGCCCGCGGACCCTAAGCCCTCCCAAAGGACTCCTGGGACCTAGGTGCAAAGGCAAGGCAGGAGCGGAGCTGAGGCCAGGAAGGGGCCAGTGGCGTCTCCCAGCCTCGCGCAGCCGGCTCCTTCCTGGGCAGGAAGCCTAGCAGCGAGGCAAGTCTGGGCAAGGCTCGCCCAGGGCAGAGCAGCCTCGCCCCAGCAACTCTGCCAGATCGGGCCTCTGAGCAGAGCTGGAGCTCTGCCGTCCTGGAGGCGCACTCGGCTCCAGCCAAGTAGGTCTTGAGCCAAACGAGGCTGGCTGCCACTTCTTCCCTCGAAGAGGCTCGCCTCCCCGCCAGCTGTTCACTCGGCTTCCAGGTTGGGGCGCTCTGTGCCTCCTGCAGGTTTTGGCTCAGGGGCTGCTTGCCCTGAGCTGGGGCTGTGGGCGAGAGCCCAGGCACGCAGGTGCAGGCCCCAACCAGCTGCACACGTCTCTGCTGGGGAGGAGAGCGCTAGGGAAGCTACGTGTGTGAGGCAGCTGCTGGGCGCCCAAGGAGTCAGCCTCCGGGTGTGCGGGGCTGCAGACCCCAGCCAGGGGCCTTGGGAACCTGGTGCACTCCGTTCGGCGCTGAGTCTGGGCGGCCAAGCAACCGCTGGAGGAGCCCTGCACTAGCGCTTCCCTTCCCTCGCACAGAGCTCTTCCTGCTGGAGCCCTTGGCAGTGTGCTAGCCAGCGGACCCTAAGCCCTCCCAAAGGACGCCTGGGACCTAGGTGCAAAGGCAAGGCAGGAGCGGAGCTGAGGCCAGGAAGGGGCCAGTGGCATCTCCCAGCCTCGCGCAGCCGGCTCCTTCCTGGGCAGGAAGCCTAGCAGCGAGGCAAATCTGGGCAAGTCTCGCCCAGGGCAGAGCAGCCTCGCGCCAGCAACTCTGCCAGATCGGGCCTCTGAGCAGAGCTGGAGCTCTGCCGTCCTGGAGGCGCACTCGGCTCCAGCCAAGTAGGGCTTGAGCCAAACGAGGCTGGGCTGCCTCTTCTTCCCTCGAGGAGGCTCGCCTCCCAGCCAGCTGTTCACTCGGCTTCCAGGTGGGGGCGCTCTGCGCCTCCTGCAGGTCTTGGCTCAGGGGCTGCTTGCCCTGAGCTGGGGCTGTGGGCGGGAGCCCAGGCACGCAGGGGCAGGCCCCAACCAGCTGCACACGTCTCTGCTGGGGAGTAGAGCGCTAGGGAAGCTACGTGTGTGAGGCAGCTGCTGGGCGCCCAGGGAGTCAGCCTCCGGGTGTGCGTGGCTGCAGACTCCAGCCAGGGGCCCTGGGAGCCTGGTGCACTCGGTTTGGCGCTGAGTCTGGGCGGCCAAGCAACCACTGGAGGAGCCCTGCACTTGCCCTTCCCTTCCATCGCACAGAGCTCTCCCTGCTGGAGCCCTTGGCAGTGTGCAAGCCAGCGGACCCTAAGCCCTCCCCAAGGACGCCTGGGGCCTAGGTTCAAAGGCAAGGCAGAAGCGGAGCTGAGGCCAGGAAGGGGCCAGTGGCGTCCCCCAGCCTCGCGCAGCCGGCTCCTTCCTGGGCAGGAAGCCTAGCAGCGAGGCAAGTCTGGGCAAGGCTCGCCCAGGGCAGAGCAGCCTCGCGCCAGCAACTCTGCCAGATCGGGCCTCTGAGCAGAGCTGGAGCTCTGCCGTCCTGGAGGCGCACTCGGCTCCAGCCAAGTAGGGCTTGAGCCAAACGAGGCTGGGCTGCCTCTTCTTCCCTCGAGGAGGCTCACCTCCCCGCCAGATGTTCACTCGGCTTCCAGGTTGGGGAGCTCTGCGCCTCCTGCAGGTCTTGGCTCAGGGGCTGTTGCCCTGAGCTGGGGCTCAGGGCGA